>NW_026683187.1:2541133-2841133 GCF_027579445.1 Ammospiza nelsoni
TTCGGGATGGTCTCATGGAAATAGCAGTGGAGGCAGCCAAGTTGTGTCACTTTTGCGCTCCCCTTGGGATGCCTTTCACAGCTGCAGTGTGCCTGGAGCACAGGGCTTCCTGGTTTTAAAAGTCCTAGGCCTAAGCCTAACAGTAACCCTAGGAAGGTAAATCAGCCGGGTATTAGGGTTCTTCCTAAGGAAAAAGCTGTGAAAGCAGCCATGTTGTGGCACTTCTGCGCTCCCTTTGGGATGCCTTTGGCAGATGCAGTAAGCCTGGAACTCAGGGCTTCCTGGTTAAAAAAATCCTTGCCCTTGGCTGAGCCCTAACCCTAAGCCTAGGCAGATAAATCAGCCTAGGTATAGGGATGGTGCCAAGGAAAAAGCTGTGAAAGCTGCCATGTTGTTGCACTTTTGTACTCCCCTTGGGATGCCTTTCACAGCTGCCGTGTGCCTGGAGCTCAGGGCTTCCTGGTTTAAAAAACCATGTCCCTAGCTGAGACTGGAGGCAGGTGATTCAGCCTAGGCTTAGCAATGGTGCCAATGAAAACGTGTGGAGGCAGCCATTTTCTGGAACTTTTGTGCTCCCCTTGGGATGCCTTTCGCAGCTGCCGTGTGCCTGGAGCTCAGAGCTTGCTGGTTTAAAAAGCTCTACACCTAGGCGTAACCCTAACCCTAACCGTAACACTGGTCATTTAAATCAGCCTGGGTTTAGGAATTATCCCAAGGGAAAAGCTGTGGAGACAGCCATGTTGTGGCACTTTTGCGCTCCCCTTGGGATGCCTTTCACAGCTGCAGTGTGCTTGGAGCACAGGGCTTCCTGGTTTAAAAAACCACAACTTTAGCCCAAACTGGAGGCTTCTAAATCAGCCTTCGTTTCGGGACGTCCCCAAGGAAAAAGCTGTGGAGGCAGGCATGTTGAGGCACTTCTGCGCTCTTCTTGGGTAGTCCTTCGCAGCTGCTGTGTTCTTGGAACTCAGGGCTTTCTGGTTAAAAGAACACTAACCCTAGGCCTAACTCAAACCTTAAGCCTAGGAAGGAAAATCAGCCTATGATTCGGGATGGTCTCATGGAAATAGCAGTGGAGGCAGCCAAGTTGTGTCACTTTTGCGCTCCCCTTGGGATGCCTTTAACAGCTGCAGTGTGCCTGGAGCACAGGGCTTCCTGGTTTTAAAAGTCCTGGGCCTAAGCCTAACAGTAACCCTAGGAAGGTAAATCAGCCGGGTATTAGGGTTCTTCCTAAGGAAAAAGCTGTGAAAGCAGCCATGTTGTGGCACTTCTGTGCTCCCTTTGGGATGCCTTTGGCAGATGCAGTAAGCCTGGAACTCAGGGCTTCCTGGTTAAAAAAATCCTTGCCCTTGGCTGAGCCCTAACCCTAACCCTAGGCAGATAAATCAGCCTAGGTATAGGGATGGTGCCAAGGAAAAAGCTGTGAAAGCTGCCATGTTGTTGCACTTTTGTACTCCCCTTGGGATGCCTTTCACAGCTGCCGTGTGCCTGGAGCTCAGGGCTTCCTGGTTTAAAAAACAATGTCCCTAGCTGAGACTGGAGGCAGGTGATTCAGCCTAGGCTTAGCAATGGTGCCAATGAAAACGTGTGGAGGCAGCCATTTTCTGGCACTTTTGTGCTCCCCTTGGGATGCCTTTCGCAGCTGCCGTGTGCCTGGAGCTCAGAGCTTGCTGGTTTAAAAAGCTCTACACCTAGGCGTAACCCTAACCCTAACCGTAACACTGGTCATTTAAATCAGCCTGGGTTTAGGAATTATCCCAAGGGAAAAGCTGTGGAGACAGCCATGTTGTGGCACTTTTGCGCTCCCCTTGGGATGCCTTTCACAGCTGCAGTGTGCTTGGAGCACAGGGCTTCCTGGTGTAAAAAACCACAACTTTAGCCCAAACTGGAGGCTTCTAAATCAGCCTTCGTTTCGGGACGTCCCCAAGGAAAAAGCTGTGGAGGCAGGCATGTTGAGGCACTTCTGCGCTCTTCTTGGGTAGTCCTTCGCAGCTGCTGTGTTCTTGGAACTCAGGGCTTTCTGGTTAAAAGAACACTAACCCTAGGCCTAACTCAAACCTTAAGCCTAGGAAGGAAAATCAGCCTGTGATTCGGGATGGTCTCATGGAAATAGCAGTGGAGGCAGCCAAGTTGTGTCACTTTTGCGCTCCCCTTGGGATGCCTTTAACAGCTGCAGTGTGCCTGGAGCACAGGGCTTCCTGGTTTTAAAAGTCCTAGGCCTAAGCCTAACAGTAACCCTAGGAAGGTAAATCAGCCGGGTATTAGGGTTCTTCCTAAGGAAAAAGCTGTGAAAGCAGCCATGTTGTGGCACTTCTGCGCTCCCTTTGGGATGCCTTTGGCAGATGCAGTAAGCCTGGAACTCAGGGCTTCCTGGTTAAAAAAATCCTTGCCCTTGGCTGAGCCCTAACCCTAACCCTAGGCAGATAAATCAGCCTAGGTATAGGGATGGTGCCAAGGAAAAAGCTGTGAAAGCTGCCATGTTGTTGCACTTTTGTACTCCCCTTGGGATGCCTTTCACAGCTGCCGTGTGCCTGGAGCTCAGGGCTTCCTGGTTTAAAAAACCATGTCCCTAGCTGAGACTGGAGGCAGGTGATTCAGCCTAGGCTTAGCAATGGTGCCAATGAAAACGTGTGGAGGCAGCCATTTTCTGGCACTTTTGTGCTCCCCTTGGGATGCCTTTCGCAGCTGCCGTGTGCCTGGAGCTCAGAGCTTGCTGGTTTAAAAAGCTCTACACGTAGGCGTAACCCTAACCCTAACCGTAACACTGGTCATTTAAATCAGCCTGGGTTTAGGAATTATCCCAAGGGAAAAGCTGTGGAGACAGCCATGTTGTGGCACTTTTGCGCTCCCCTTGGGATGCCTTTCACAGCTGCAGTGTGCTTGGAGCACAGGGCTTCCTGGTTTAAAAAACCACAACTTTAGCCCAAACTGGAGGCTTCGAAATCAGCCTTCGTTTCGGGACGTCCCCAAGGAAAAAGCTGTGGAGGCAGGCATGTTGAGGCACTTCTGCGCTCTTCTTGGGTAGTCCTTCGCAGCTGCTGTGTTCTTGGAACTCAGGGCTTTCTGGTTAAAAGAACACTAACCCTAGGCCTAACTCAAACCTTAAGCCTAGGAAGGAAAATCAGCCTATGATTCGGGATGGTCTCATGGAAATAGCAGTGGAGGCAGCCAAGTTGTGTCACTTTTGCGCTCCCCTTGGGATGCCTTTAACAGCTGCAGTGTGCCTGGAGCACAGGGCTTCCTGGTTTTAAAAGTCCTAGGCCTAAGCCTAACAGTAACCCTAGGAAGGTAAATCAGCCGGGTATTAGGGTTCTTCCTAAGGAAAAAGCTGTGAAAGCAGCCATGTTGTGGCACTTCTGCGCTCCCTTTGGGATGCCTTTGGCAGATGCAGTAAGCCTGGAACTCAGGGCTTCCTGGTTAAAAAAATCCTTGCCCTTGGCTGAGCCCTAACCCTAACCCTAGGCAGATAAATCAGCCTAGGTATAGGGATGGTGCCAAGGAAAAAGCTGTGAAAGCTGCCATGTTGTTGCACTTTTGTACTCCCCTTGGGATGCCTTTCACAGCTGCCGTGTGCCTGGAGCTCAGGGCTTCCTGGTTTGAAAAACCATGTCCCTAGCTGAGACTGGAGGCAGGTGATTCAGCCTAGGCTTAGCAATGGTGCCAATGAAAACGTGTGGAGGCAGCCATTTTCTGGCACTTTTGTGCTCCCCTTGGGATGCCTTTCGCAGCTGCCGTGTGCCTGGAGCTCAGAGCTTGCTGGTTTAAAAAGCTCTACACGTAGGCGTAACCCTAACCCTAACCGTAACACTGGTCATTTAAATCAGCCTGGGTTTAGGAATTATCCCAAGGGAAAAGCTGTGGAGACAGCCATGTTGTGGCACTTTTGCGCTCCCCTTGGGATGCCTTTCACAGCTGCAGTGTGCTTGGAGCACAGGGCTTCCTGGTTTAAAAAACCACAACTTTAGCCCAAACTGGAGGCTTCGAAATCAGCCTTCGTTTCGGGACGTCCCCAAGGAAAAAGCTGTGGAGGCAGGCATGTTGAGGCACTTCTGTGCTCTTCTTGGGTAGTCCTTCGCAGCTGCTGTGTTCTTGGAACTCAGGGCTTTCTGGTTAAAAGAACACTAACCCTAGGCCTAACTCAAACCTTAAGCCTAGGAAGGAAAATCAGCCTATGATTCGGGATGGTCTCATGGAAATAGCAGTGGAGGCAGCCAAGTTGTGTCACTTTTGCGCTCCCCTTGGGATGCCTTTAACAGCTGCAGTGTGCCTGGAGCACAGGGCTTCCTGGTTTTAAAAGTCCTAGGCCTAAGCCTAACAGTAACCCTAGGAAGGTAAATCAGCCGGGTATTAGGGTTCTTCCTAAGGAAAAAGCTGTGAAAGCAGCCATGTTGTGGCACTTCTGCGCTCCCTTTGGGATGCCTTTGGCAGATGCAGTAAGCCTGGAACTCAGGGCTTCCTGCTTAAAAAAATCCTTGCCCTTGGCTGAGCCCTAACCCTAACCCTAGGCAGATAAATCAGCCTAGGTATAGGGATGGTGCCAAGGAAAAAGCTGTGAAAGCTGCCATGTTGTTGCACTTTTGTACTCCCCTTGGGATGCCTTTCACAGCTGCCGTGTGCCTGGAGCTCAGGGCTTCCTGGTTTAAAAAACCATGTCCCTAGCTGAGACTGGAGGCAGGTGATTCAGCCTAGGCTTAGCAATGGTGCCAATGAAAACGTGTGGAGGCAGCCATTTTCTGGCACTTTTGTGCTCCCCTTGGGATGCCTTTCGCAGCTGCCGTGTGCCTGGAGCTCAGAGCTTGCTGGTTTAAAAAGCTCTACACGTAGGCGTAACCCTAACCCTAACCGTAACACTGGTCATTTAAATCAGCCTGGGTTTAGGAATTATCCCAAGGGAAAAGCTGTGGAGACAGCCATGTTGTGGCACTTTTGCGCTCCCCTTGGGATGCCTTTCACAGCTGCAGTGTGCTTGGAGCACAGGGCTTCCTGGTTTAAAAAACCACAACTTTAGCCCAAACTGGAGGCTTCGAAATCAGCCTTCGTTTCGGGACGTCCCCAAGGAAAAAGCTGTGGAGGCAGGCATGTTGAGGCACTTCTGCGCTCTTCTTGGGTAGTCCTTCGCAGCTGCTGTGTTCTTGGAACTCAGGGCTTTCTGGTTAAAAGAACACTAACCCTAGGCCTAACTCAAACCTTAAGCCTAGGAAGGAAAATCAGCCTATGATTCGGGATGGTCTCATGGAAATAGCAGTGGAGGCAGCCAAGTTGTGTCACTTTTGCGCTCCCCTTGGGATGCCTTTAACAGCTGCAGTGTGCCTGGAGCACAGGGCTTCCTGGTTTTAAAAGTCCTAGGCCTAAGCCTAACAGTAACCCTAGGAAGGTAAATCAGCCGGGTATTAGGGTTCTTCCTAAGGAAAAAGCTGTGAAAGCAGCCATGTTGTGGCACTTCTGCGCTCCCTTTGGGATGCCTTTGGCAGATGCAGTAAGCCTGGAACTCAGGGCTTCCTGGTTAAAAAAATCCTTGCCCTTGGCTGAGCCCTAACCCTAACCCTAGGCAGATAAATCAGCCTAGGTATAGGGATGGTGCCAAGGAAAAAGCTGTGAAAGCTGCCATGTTGTTGCACTTTTGTACTCCCCTTGGGATGCCTTTCACAGCTGCCGTGTGCCTGGAGCTCAGGGCTTCCTGGTTTAAAAAACCATGTCCCTAGCTGAGACTGGAGGCAGGTGATTCAGCCTAGGCTTAGCAATGGTGCCAATGAAAACGTGTGGAGGCAGCCATTTTCTGGCACTTTTGTGCTCCCCTTGGGATGCCTTTCGCAGCTGCCGTGTGCCTGGAGCTCAGAGCTTGCTGGTTTAAAAAGCTCTACACGTAGGCGTAACCCTAACCCTAACCGTAACACTGGTCATTTAAATCAGCCTGGGTTTAGGAATTATCCCAAGGGAAAAGCTGTGGAGACAGCCATGTTGTGGCACTTTTGCGCTCCCCTTGGGATGCCTTTCACAGCTGCAGTGTGCTTGGAGCACAGGGCTTCCTGGTTTAAAAAACCACAACTTTAGCCCAAACTGGAGGCTTCGAAATCAGCCTTCGTTTCGGGACGTCCCCAAGGAAAAAGCTGTGGAGGCAGGCATGTTGAGGCACTTCTGTGCTCTTCTTGGGTAGTCCTTCGCAGCTGCTGTGTTCTTGGAACTCAGGGCTTTCTGGTTAAAAGAACACTAACCCTAGGCCTAACTCAAACCTTAAGCCTAGGAAGGAAAATCAGCCTATGATTCGGGATGGTCTCATGGAAATAGCAGTGGAGGCAGCCAAGTTGTGTCACTTTTGCGCTCCCCTTGGGATGCCTTTAACAGCTGCAGTGTGCCTGGAGCACAGGGCTTCCTGGTTTTAAAAGTCCTAGGCCTAAGCCTAACAGTAACCCTAGGAAGGTAAATCAGCCGGGTATTAGGGTTCTTCCTAAGGAAAAAGCTGTGAAAGCAGCCATGTTGTGGCACTTCTGCGCTCCCTTTGGGATGCCTTTGGCAGATGCAGTAAGCCTGGAACTCAGGGCTTCCTGGTTAAAAAAATCCTTGCCCTTGGCTGAGCCCTAACCCTAACCCTAGGCAGATAAATCAGCCTAGGTATAGGGATGGTGCCAAGGAAAAAGCTGTGAAAGCTGCCATGTTGTTGCACTTTTGTACTCCCCTTGGGATGCCTTTCACAGCTGCCGTGTGCCTGGAGCTCAGGGCTTCCTGGTTTAAAAAACCATGTCCCTAGCTGAGACTGGAGGCAGGTGATTCAGCCTAGGCTTAGCAATGGTGCCAATGAAAACGTGTGGAGGCAGCCATTTTCTGGCACTTTTGTGCTCCCCTTGGGATGCCTTTCGCAGCTGCCGTGTGCCTGGAGCTCAGAGCTTGCTGGTTTAAAAAGCTCTACACGTAGGCGTAACCCTAACCCTAACCGTAACACTGGTCATTTAAATCAGCCTGGGTTTAGGAATTATCCCAAGGGAAAAGCTGTGGAGACAGCCATGTTGTGGCACTTTTGCGCTCCCCTTGGGATGCCTTTCACAGCTGCAGTGTGCTTGGAGCACAGGGCTTCCTGGTTTAAAAAACCACAACTTTAGCCCAAACTGGAGGCTTCGAAATCAGCCTTCGTTTCGGGACGTCCCCAAGGAAAAAGCTGTGGAGGCAGGCATGTTGAGGCACTTCTGCGCTCTTCTTGGGTAGTCCTTCGCAGCTGCTGTGTTCTTGGAACTCAGGGCTTTCTGGTTAAAAGAACACTAACCCTAGGCCTAACTCAAACCTTAAGCCTAGGAAGGAAAATCAGCCTATGATTCGGGATGGTCTCATGGAAATAGCAGTGGAGGCAGCCAAGTTGTGTCACTTTTGCGCTCCCCTTGGGATGCCTTTAACAGCTGCAGTGTGCCTGGAGCACAGGGCTTCCTGGTTTTAAAAGTCCTAGGCCTAAGCCTAAGAGTAACCCTAGGAAGGTAAATCAGCCGGGTATTAGGGTTCTTCCTAAGGAAAAAGCTGTGAAAGCAGCCATGTTGTGGCACTTCTGCGCTCCCTTTGGGATGCCTTTGGCAGATGCAGTAAGCCTGGAACTCAGGGCTTCCTGGTTAAAAAAATCCTTGCCCTTGGCTGAGCCCTAACCCTAACCCTAGGCAGATAAATCAGCCTAGGTATAGGGATGGTGCCAAGGAAAAAGCTGTGAAAGCTGCCATGTTGTTGCACTTTTGTACTCCCCTTGGGATGCCTTTCACAGCTGCCGTGTGCCTGGAGCTCAGGGCTTCCTGGTTTAAAAAACCATGTCCCTAGCTGAGACTGGAGGCAGGTGATTCAGCCTAGGCTTAGCAATGGTGCCAATGAAAACGTGTGGAGGCAGCCATTTTCTGGCACTTTTGTGCTCCCCTTGGGATGCCTTTCGCAGCTGCCGTGTGCCTGGAGCTCAGAGCTTGCTGGTTTAAAAAGCTCTACACGTAGGCGTAACCCTAACCCTAACCGTAACACTGGTCATTTAAATCAGCCTGGGTTTAGGAATTATCCCAAGGGAAAAGCTGTGGAGACAGCCATGTTGTGGCACTTTTGCGCTCCCCTTGGGATGCCTTTCACAGCTGCAGTGTGCTTGGAGCACAGGGCTTCCTGGTTTAAAAAACCACAACTTTAGCCCAAACTGGAGGCTTCGAAATCAGCCTTCGTTTCGGGACGTCCCCAAGGAAAAAGCTGTGGAGGCAGGCATGTTGAGGCACTTCTGTGCTCTTCTTGGGTAGTCCTTCGCAGCTGCTGTGTTCTTGGAACTCAGGGCTTTCTGGTTAAAAGAACACTAACCCTAGGCCTAACTCAAACCTTAAGCCTAGGAAGGAAAATCAGCCTATGATTCGGGATGGTCTCATGGAAATAGCAGTGGAGGCAGACAAGTTGTGTCACTTTTGCGCTCCCCTTGGGATGCCTTTAACAGCTGCAGTGTGCCTGGAGCACAGGGCTTCCTGGTTTTAAAAGTCCTAGGCCTAAGCCTAACAGTAACCCTAGGAAGGTAAATCAGCCGGGTATTAGGGTTCTTCCTAAGGAAAAAGCTGTGAAAGCAGCCATGTTGTGGCACTTCTGCGCTCCCTTTGGGATGCCTTTGGCAGATGCAGTAAGCCTGGAACTCAGGGCTTCCTGGTTAAAAAAATCCTAGCCCTAGGCTGAGCCCTAACCCTAACCCTAGGCAGATAAATCAGCCTAGGTATAGGGATGGTGCCAAGGAAAAAGCTGTGAAAGCTGCCATGTTGTTGCACTTTTGTACTCCCCTTGGGATGCCTTTCACAGCTGCCGTGTGCCTGGAGCTCAGGGCTTCCTGGTTTAAAAAACCATGTCCCTAGCTGAGACTGGAGGCAGGTGATTCAGCCTAGGCTTAGCAATGGTGCCAATGAAAACGTGTGGAGGCAGCCATTTTCTGGCACTTTTGTGCTCCCCTTGGGATGCCTTTCGCAGCTGCCGTGTGCCTGGAGCTCAGAGCTTGCTGGTTTAAAAAGCTCTACACCTAGGCGTAACCCTAACCCTAACCGTAACACTGGTCATTTAAATCAGCCTGGGTTTAGGAATTATCCCAAGGGAAAAGCTGTGGAGACAGCCATGTTGTGGCACTTTTGCGCTCCCCTTGGGATGCCTTTCACAGCTGCAGTGTGCTTGGAGCACAGGGCTTCCTGGTTTAAAAAACCACAACTTTAGCCCAAACTGGAGGCTTCGAAATCAGCCTTCGTTTCGGGACGTCCTCAAGGAAAAAGCTGTGGAGGCAGGCATGTTGAGGCACTTCTGCGCTCTTCTTGGGTAGTCCTTCGCAGCTGCTGTGTTCTTGGAACTCAGGGCTTTCTGGTTAAAAGAACACTAACCCTAGGCCTAACTCAAACCTTAAGCCTAGGAAGGAAAATCAGCCTATGATTCGGGATGGTCTCATGGAAATAGCAGTGGAGGCAGCCAAGTTGTGTCACTTTTGCGCTCCCCTTGGGATGCCTTTAACAGCTGCAGTGTGCCTGGAGCACAGGGCTTCCTGGTTTTAAAAGTCCTAGGCCTAAGCCTAACAGTAACCCTAGGAAGGTAAATCAGCCGGGTATTAGGGTTCTTCCTAAGGAAAAAGCTGTGAAAGCAGCCATGTTGTGGCACTTCTGCGCTCCCTTTGGGATGCCTTTGGCAGATGCAGTAAGCCTGGAACTCAGGGCTTCCTGGTTAAAAAAATCCTTGCCCTTGGCTGAGCCCTAACCCTAACCCTAGGCAGATAAATCAGCCTAGGTATAGGGATGGTGCCAAGGAAAAAGCTGTGAAAGCTGCCATGTTGTTGCACTTTTGTACTCCCCTTGGGATGCCTTTCACAGCTGCCGTGTGCCTGGAGCTCAGGGCTTCCTGGTTTAAAAAACCATGTCCCTAGCTGAGACTGGAGGCAGGTGATTCAGCCTAGGCTTAGCAATGGTGCCAATGAAAACGTGTGGAGGCAGCCATTTTCTGGCACTTTTGTGCTCCCCTTGGGATGCCTTTCGCAGCTGCCGTGTGCCTGGAGCTCAGAGCTTGCTGGTTTAAAAAGCTCTACACCTAGGCGTAACCCTAACCCTAACCGTAACACTGGTCATTTAAATCAGCCTGGGTTTAGGAATTATCCCAAGGGAAAAGCTGTGGAGACAGCCATGTTGTGGCACTTTTGCGCTCCCCTTGGGATGCCTTTCACAGCTGCAGTGTGCTTGGAGCACAGGGCTTCCTGGTTTAAAAAACCACAACTTTAGCCCAAACTGGAGGCTTCGAAATCAGCCTTCGTTTCGGGACGTCCCCAAGGAAAAAGCTGTGGAGGCAGGCATGTTGAGGCACTTCTGTGCTCTTCTTGGGTAGTCCTTCGCAGCTGCTGTGTTCTTGGAACTCAGGGCTTTCTGGTTAAAAGAACACTAACCCTAGGCCTAACTCAAACCTTAAGCCTAGGAAGGAAAATCAGCCTATGATTCGGGATGGTCTCATGGAAATAGCAGTGGAGGCAGACAAGTTGTGTCACTTTTGCGCTCCCCTTGGGATGCCTTTAACAGCTGCAGTGTGCCTGGAGCACAGGGCTTCCTGGTTTTAAAAGTCCTAGGCCTAAGCCTAACAGTAACCCTAGGAAGGTAAATCAGCCGGGTATTAGGGTTCTTCCTAAGGAAAAAGCTGTGAAAGCAGCCATGTTGTGGTACTTCTGCGCTCCCTTTGGGATGCCTTTGGCAGATGCAGTAAGCCTGGAACTCAGGGCTTCCTGGTTAAAAAAATCCTTGCCCTTGGCTGAGCCCTAACCCTAACCCTAGGCAGATAAATCAGCCTAGGTATAGGGATGGTGCCAAGGAAAAAGCTGTGAAAGCTGCCATGTTGTTGCACTTTTGTACTCCCCTTGGGATGCCTTTCACAGCTGCCGTGTGCCTGGAGCTCAGGGCTTCCTGGTTTAAAAAACCATGTCCCTAGCTGAGACTGGAGGCAGGTGATTCAGCCTAGGCTTAGCAATGGTGCCAATGAAAACGTGTGGAGGCAGCCATTTTCTGGCACTTTTGTGCTCCCCTTGGGATGCCTTTCGCAGCTGCCGTGTGCCTGGAGCTCAGAGCTTGCTGGTTTAAAAAGCTCTACACCTAGGCGTAACCCTAACCCTAACCGTAACACTGGTCATTTAAATCAGCCTGGGTTTAGGAATTATCCCAAGGGAAAAGCTGTGGAGACAGCCATGTTGTGGCACTTTTGCGCTCCCCTTGGGATGCCTTTCACAGCTGCAGTGTGCTTGGAGCACAGGGCTTCCTGGTTTAAAAAACCACAACTTTAGCCCAAACTGGAGGCTTCTAAATCAGCCTTCGTTTCGGGACGTCCCCAAGGAAAAAGCTGTGGAGGCAGGCATGTTGAGGCACTTCTGTGCTCTTCTTGGGTAGTCCTTCGCAGCTGCTGTGTTCTTGGAACTCAGGGCTTTCTGGTTAAAAGAACACTAACCCTAGGCCTAACTCAAACCTTAAGCCTAGGAAGGAAAATCAGCCTATGATTCGGGATGGTCTCATGGAAATAGCAGTGGAGGCAGACAAGTTGTGTCACTTTTGCGCTCCCCTTGGGATGCCTTTAACAGCTGCAGTGTGCCTGGAGCACAGGGCTTCCTGGTTTTAAAAGTCCTAGGCCTAAGCCTAACAGTAACCCTAGGAAGGTAAATCAGCCGGGTATTAGGGTTCTTCCTAAGGAAAAAGCTGTGAAAGCAGCCATGTTGTGGTACTTCTGCGCTCCCTTTGGGATGCCTTTGGCAGATGCAGTAAGCCTGGAACTCAGGGCTTCCTGGTTAAAAAAATCCTTGCCCTTGGCTGAGCCCTAACCCTAACCCTCGGCAGATAAATCAGCCTAGGTATAGGGATGGTGCCAAGGAAAAAGCTGTGAAAGCTGCCATGTTGTTGCACTTTTGTACTCCCCTTGGGATGCCTTTCACAGCTGCCGTGTGCCTGGAGCTCAGGGCTTCCTGGTTTAAAAAACCATGTCCCTAGCTGAGACTGGAGGCAGGTGATTCAGCCTAGGCTTAGCAATGGTGCCAATGAAAACGTGTGGAGGCAGCCATTTTCTGGCACTTTTGTGCTCCCCTTGGGATGCCTTTCGCAGCTGCCGTGTGCCTGGAGCTCAGAGCTTGCTGGTTTAAAAAGCTCTACACCTAGGCGTAACCCTAACCCTAACCGTAACACTGGTCATTTAAATCAGCCTGGGTTTAGGAATTATCCCAAGGGAAAAGCTGTGGAGACAGCCATGTTGTGGCACTTTTGCGCTCCCCTTGGGATGCCTTTCACAGCTGCAGTGTGCTTGGAGCACAGGGCTTCCTGGTTTAAAAAACCACAACTTTAGCCCAAACTGGAGGCTTCTAAATCAGCCTTCGTTTCGGGACGTCCCCAAGGAAAAAGCTGTGGAGGCAGGCATGTTGAGGCACTTCTGCGCTCTTCTTGGGTAGTCCTTCGCAGCTGCTGTGTTCTTGGAACTCAGGGCTTTCTGGTTAAAAGAACACTAACCCTAGGCCTAACTCAAACCTTAAGCCTAGGAAGGAAAATCAGCCTATGATTCGGGATGGTCTCATGGAAATAGCAGTGGAGGCAGACAAGTTGTGTCACTTTTGCGCTCCCCTTGGGATGCCTTTAACAGCTGCAGTGTGCCTGGAGCACAGGGCTTCCTGGTTTTAAAAGTCCTAGGCCTAAGCCTAACAGTAACCCTAGGAAGGTAAATCAGCCGGGTATTAGGGTTCTTCCTAAGGAAAAAGCTGTGAAAGCAGCCATGTTGTGGCACTTCTGCGCTCCCTTTGGGATGCCTTTGGCAGATGCAGTAAGCCTGGAACTCAGGGCTTCCTGCTTAAAAAAATCCTTGCCCTTGGCTGAGCCCTAACCCTAACCCTAGGCAGATAAATCAGCCTAGGTATAGGGATGGTGCCAAGGAAAAAGCTGTGAAAGCTGCCATGTTGTTGCACTTTTGTACTCCCCTTGGGATGCCTTTCACAGCTGCCGTGTGCCTGGAGCTCAGGGCTTCCTGGTTTAAAAAACCATGTCCCTAGCTGAGACTGGAGGCAGGTGATTCAGCCTAGGCTTAGCAATGGTGCCAATGAAAACGTGTGGAGGCAGCCATTTTCTGGCACTTTTGTGCTCCCCTTGGGATGCCTTTCGCAGCTGCCGTGTGCCTGGAGCTCAGAGCTTGCTGGTTTAAAAAGCTCTACACCTAGGCGTAACCCTAACCCTAACCGTAACACTGGTCATTTAAATCAGCCTGGGTTTAGGAATTATCCCAAGGGAAAAGCTGTGGAGACAGCCATGTTGTGGCACTTTTGCGCTCCCCTTGGGATGCCTTTCACAGCTGCAGTGTGCTTGGAGCACAGGGCTTCCTGGTTTAAAAACCCACAACTTTAGCCCAAACTGGAGGCTTCGAAATCAGCCTTCGTTTCGGGACGTCCCCAAGGAAAAAGCTGTGGAGGCAGGCATGTTGAGGCACTTCTGTGCTCTTCTTGGGTAGTCCTTCGCAGCTGCTGTGTTCTTGGAACTCAGGGCTTTCTGGTTAAAAGAACACTAACCCTAGGCCTAACTCAAACCTTAAGCCTAGGAAGGAAAATCAGCCTATGATTCGGGATGGTCTCATGGAAATAGCAGTGGAGGCAGCCAAGTTGTGTCACTTTTGCGCTCCCCTTGGGATGCCTTTAACAGCTGCAGTGTGCCTGGAGCACAGGGCTTCCTGGTTTTAAAAGTCCTAGGCCTAAGCCTAACAGTAACCCTAGGAAGGTAAATCAGCCGGGTATTAGGGTTCTTCCTAAGGAAAAAGCTGTGAAAGCAGCCATGTTGTGGCACTTCTGCGCTCCCTTTGGGATGCCTTTGGCAGATGCAGTAAGCCTGGAACTCAGGGCTTCCTGGTTAAAAAAATCCTTGCCCTAGGCTGAGCCCTAACCCTAACCCTAGGCAGATAAATCAGCCTAGGTATAGGGATGGTGCCAAGGAAAAAGCTGTGAAAGCTGCCATGTTGTTGCACTTTTGTACTCCCCTTGGGATGCCTTTCACAGCTGCCGTGTGCCTGGAGCTCAGGGCTTCCTGGTTTAAAAAACCATGTCCCTAGCTGAGACTGGAGGCAGGTGATTCAGCCTAGGCTTAGCAATGGTGCCAATGAAAACGTGTGGAGGCAGCCATTTTCTGGCACTTTTGTGCTCCCCTTGGGATGCCTTTCGCAGCTGCCGTGTGCCTGGAGCTCAGAGCTTGCTGGTTTAAAAAGCTCTACACCTAGGCGTAACCCTAACCCTAACCGTAACACTGGTCATTTAAATCAGCCTGGGTTTAGGAATTATCCCAAGGGAAAAGCTGTGGAGACAGCCATGTTGTGGCACTTTTGCGCTCCCCTTGGGATGCCTTTCACAGCTGCAGTGTGCTTGGAGCACAGGGCTTCCTGGTTTAAAAAACCACAACTTTAGCCCAAACTGGAGGCTTCTAAATCAGCCTTCGTTTTGGGACGTCCCCAAGGAAAAAGCTGTGGAGGCAGGCATGTTGAGGCGCTTCTGCGCTCTTCTTGGGTAGTCCTTCGCAGCTGCTGTGTTCTTGGAACTCAGGGCTTTCTGGTTAAAAGAACACTAACCCTAGGCCTAACTCAAACCTTAAGCCTAGGAAGGAAAATCAGCCTATGATTCGGGATGGTCTCATGGAAATAGCAGTGGAGGCAGCCAAGTTGTGTCACTTTTGCGCTCCCCTTGGGATGCCTTTCACAGCTGCAGTGTGCCTGGAGCACAGGGCTTCCTGGTTTTAAAAGTCCTAGGCCTAAGCCTAACAGTAACCCTAGGAAGGTAAATCAGCCGGGTATTAGGGTTCTTCCTAAGGAAAAAGCTGTGAAAGCAGCCATGTTGTGGCACTTCTGCGCTCCCTTTGGGATGCCTTTGGCAGATGCAGTAAGCCTGGAACTCAGGGCTTCCTGGTTAAAAAAATCCTTGCCCTTGGCTGAGCCCTAACCCTAACCCTAGGCAGATAAATCAGCCTAGGTATAGGGATGGTGCCAAGGAAAAAGCTGTGAAAGCTGCCATGTTGTTGCACTTTTGTACTCCCCTTGGGATGCCTTTCACAGCTGCCGTGTGCCTGGAGCTCAGGGCTTCCTGGTTTAAAAAACCATGTCCCTAGCTGAGACTGGAGGCAGGTGATTCAGCCTAGGCTTAGCAATGGTGCCAATGAAAACGTGTGGAGGCAGCCATTTTCTGGCACTTTTGTGCTCCCCTTGGGATGCCTTTCGCAGCTGCCGTGTGCCTGGAGCTCAGAGCTTGCTGGTTTAAAAAGCTCTACACGTAGGCGTAACCCTAACCCTAACCGTAACACTGGTCATTTAAATCAGCCTGGGTTTAGGAATTATCCCAAGGGAAAAGCTGTGGAGACAGCCATGTTGTGGCACTTTTGCGCTCCCCTTGGGATGCCTTTCACAGCTGCAGTGTGCTTGGAGCACAGGGCTTCCTGGTTTAAAAAACCACAACTTTAGCCCAAACTGGAGGCTTCGAAATCAGCCTTCGTTTCGGGACGTCCCCAAGGAAAAAGCTGTGGAGGCAGGCATGTTGAGGCACTTCTGTGCTCTTCTTGGGTAGTCCTTCGCAGCTGCTGTGTTCTTGGAACTCAGGGCTTTCTGGTTAAAAGAACACTAACCCTAGGCCTAACTCAAACCTTAAGCCTAGGAAGGAAAATCAGCCTATGATTCGGGATGGTCTCATGGAAATAGCAGTGGAGGCAGCCAAGTTGTGTCACTTTTGCGCTCCCCTTGGGATGCCTTTAACAGCTGCAGTGTGCCTGGAGCACAGGGCTTCCTGGTTTTAAAAGTCCTAGGCCTAAGCCTAACAGTAACCCTAGGAAGGTAAATCAGCCGGGTATTAGGGTTCTTCCTAAGGAAAAAGCTGTGAAAGCAGCCATGTTGTGGCACTTCTGCGCTCCCTTTGGGATGCCTTTGGCAGATGCAGTAAGCCTGGAACTCAGGGCTTCCTGGTTAAAAAAATCCTTGCCCTTGGCTGAGCCCTAACCCTAACCCTAGGCAGATAAATCAGCCTAGGTATAGGGATGGTGCCAAGGAAAAAGCTGTGAAAGCTGCCATGTTGTTGCACTTTTGTACTCCCCTTGGGATGCCTTTCACAGCTGCCGTGTGCCTGGAGCTCAGGGCTTCCTGGTTTAAAAAACCATGTCCCTAGCTGAGACTGGAGGCAGGTGATTCAGCCTAGGCTTAGCAATGGTGCCAATGAAAACGTGTGGAGGCAGCCATTTTCTGGCACTTTTGTGCTCCCCTTGGGATGCCTTTCGCAGCTGCCGTGTGCCTGGAGCTCAGAGCTTGCTGGTTTAAAAAGCTCTACACGTAGGCGTAACCCTAACCCTAACCGTAACACTGGTCATTTAAATCAGCCTGGGTTTAGGAATTATCCCAAGGGAAAAGCTGTGGAGACAGCCATGTTGTGGCACTTTTGCGCTCCCCTTGGGATGCCTTTCACAGCTGCAGTGTGCTTGGAGCACAGGGCTTCCTGGTTTAAAAAACCACAACTTTAGCCCAAACTGGAGGCTTCGAAATCAGCCTTCGTTTCGGGACGTCCCCAAGGAAAAAGCTGTGGAGGCAGGCATGTTGAGGCACTTCTGCGCTCTTCTTGGGTAGTCCTTCGCAGCTGCTGTGTTCTTGGAACTCAGGGCTTTCTGGTTAAAAGAACACTAACCCTAGGCCTAACTCAAACCTTAAGCCTAGGAAGGAAAATCAGCCTATGATTCGGGATGGTCTCATGGAAATAGCAGTGGAGGCAGACAAGTTGTGTCACTTTTGCGCTCCCCTTGGGATGCCTTTAACAGCTGCAGTGTGCCTGGAGCACAGGGCTTCCTGGTTTTAAAAGTCCTAGGCCTAAGCCTAACAGTAACCCTAGGAAGGTAAATCAGCCGGGTATTAGGGTTCTTCCTAAGGAAAAAGCTGTGAAAGCAGCCATGTTGTGGCACTTCTGCGCTCCCTTTGGGATGCCTTTGGCAGATGCAGTAAGCCTGGAACTCAGGGCTTCCTGGTTAAAAAAATCCTTGCCCTTGGCTGAGCCCTAACCCTAACCCTAGGCAGATAAATCAGCCTAGGTATAGGGATGGTGCCAAGGAAAAAGCTGTGAAAGCTGCCATGTTGTTGCACTTTTGTACTCCCCTTGGGATGCCTTTCACAGCTGCCGTGTGCCTGGAGCTCAGGGCTTCCTGGTTTAAAAAACCATGTCCCTAGCTGAGACTGGAGGCAGGTGATTCAGCCTAGGCTTAGCAATGGTGCCAATGAAAACGTGTGGAGGCAGCCATTTTCTGGCACTTTTGTGCTCCCCTTGGGATGCCTTTCGCAGCTGCCGTGTGCCTGGAGCTCAGAGCTTGCTGGTTTAAAAAGCTCTACACGTAGGCGTAACCCTAACCCTAACCGTAACACTGGTCATTTAAATCAGCCTGGGTTTAGGAATTATCCCAAGGGAAAAGCTGTGGAGACAGCCATGTTGTGGCACTTTTGCGCTCCCCTTGGGATGCCTTTCACAGCTGCAGTGTGCTTGGAGCACAGGGCTTCCTGGTTTAAAAAACCACAACTTTAGCCCAAACTGGAGGCTTCGAAATCAGCCTTCGTTTCGGGACGTCCCCAAGGAAAAAGCTGTGGAGGCAGGCATGTTGAGGCACTTCTGTGCTCTTCTTGGGTAGTCCTTCGCAGCTGCTGTGTTCTTGGAACTCAGGGCTTTCTGGTTAAAAGAACACTAACCCTAGGCCTAACTCAAACCTTAAGCCTAGGAAGGAAAATCAGCCTATGATTCGGGATGGTCTCATGGAAATAGCAGTGGAGGCAGCCAAGTTGTGTCACTTTTGCGCTCCCCTTGGGATGCCTTTAACAGCTGCAGTGTGCCTGGAGCACAGGGCTTCCTGGTTTTAAAAGTCCTAGGCCTAAGCCTAACAGTAACCCTAGGAAGGTAAATCAGCCGGGTATTAGGGTTCTTCCTAAGGAAAAAGCTGTGAAAGCAGCCATGTTGTGGCACTTCTGCGCTCCCTTTGGGATGCCTTTGGCAGATGCAGTAAGCCTGGAACTCAGGGCTTCCTGGTTAAAAAAATCCTAGCCCTAGGCTGAGCCCTAACCCTAACCCTAGGCAGATAAATCAGCCTAGGTATAGGGATGGTGCCAAGGAAAAAGCTGTGAAAGCTGCCATGTTGTTGCACTTTTGTACTCCCCTTGGGATGCCTTTCACAGCTGCCGTGTGCCTGGAGCTCAGGGCTTCCTGGTTTAAAAAACCATGTCCCTAGCTGAGACTGGAGGCAGGTGATTCAGCCTAGGCTTAGCAATGGTGCCAATGAAAACGTGTGGAGGCAGCCATTTTCTGGCACTTTTGTGCTCCCCTTGGGATGCCTTTCGCAGCTGCCGTGTGCCTGGAGCTCAGAGCTTGCTGGTTTAAAAAGCTCTACACCTAGGCGTAACCCTAACCCTAACCGTAACACTGGTCATTTAAATCAGCCTGGGTTTAGGAATTATCCCAAGGGAAAAGCTGTGGAGACAGCCATGTTGTGGCACTTTTGCGCTCCCCTTGGGATGCCTTTCACAGCTGCAGTGTGCTTGGAGCACAGGGCTTCCTGGTTTAAAAAACCACAACTTTAGCCCAAACTGGAGGCTTCGAAATCAGCCTTCGTTTCGGGACGTCCTCAAGGAAAAAGCTGTGGAGGCAGGCATGTTGAGGCACTTCTGCGCTCTTCTTGGGTAGTCCTTCGCAGCTGCTGTGTTCTTGGAACTCAGGGCTTTCTGGTTAAAAGAACACTAACCCTAGGCCTAACTCAAACCTTAAGCCTAGGAAGGAAAATCAGCCTATGATTCGGGATGGTCTCATGGAAATAGCAGTGGAGGCAGCCAAGTTGTGTCACTTTTGCGCTCCCCTTGGGATGCCTTTAACAGCTGCAGTGTGCCTGGAGCACAGGGCTTCCTGGTTTTAAAAGTCCTAGGCCTAAGCCTAACAGTAACCCTAGGAAGGTAAATCAGCCGGGTATTAGGGTTCTTCCTAAGGAAAAAGCTGTGAAAGCAGCCATGTTGTGGCACTTCTGCGCTCCCTTTGGGATGCCTTTGGCAGATGCAGTAAGCCTGGAACTCAGGGCTTCCTGGTTAAAAAAATCCTTGCCCTTGGCTGAGCCCTAACCCTAACCCTAGGCAGATAAATCAGCCTAGGTATAGGGATGGTGCCAAGGAAAAAGCTGTGAAAGCTGCCATGTTGTTGCACTTTTGTACTCCCCTTGGGATGCCTTTCACAGCTGCCGTGTGCCTGGAGCTCAGGGCTTCCTGGTTTAAAAAACCATGTCCCTAGCTGAGACTGGAGGCAGGTGATTCAGCCTAGGCTTAGCAATGGTGCCAATGAAAACGTGTGGAGGCAGCCATTTTCTGGCACTTTTGTGCTCCCCTTGGGATGCCTTTCGCAGCTGCCGTGTGCCTGGAGCTCAGAGCTTGCTGGTTTAAAAAGCTCTACACCTAGGCGTAACCCTAACCCTAACCGTAACACTGGTCATTTAAATCAGCCTGGGTTTAGGAATTATCCCAAGGGAAAAGCTGTGGAGACAGCCATGTTGTGGCACTTTTGCGCTCCCCTTGGGATGCCTTTCACAGCTGCAGTGTGCTTGGAGCACAGGGCTTCCTGGTTTAAAAAACCACAACTTTAGCCCAAACTGGAGGCTTCTAAATCAGCCTTCGTTTCGGGACGTCCCCAAGGAAAAAGCTGTGGAGGCAGGCATGTTGAGGCACTTCTGTGCTCTTCTTGGGTAGTCCTTCGCAGCTGCTGTGTTCTTGGAACTCAGGGCTTTCTGGTTAAAAGAACACTAACCCTAGGCCTAACTCAAACCTTAAGCCTAGGAAGGAAAATCAGCCTATGATTCGGGATGGTCTCATGGAAATAGCAGTGGAGGCAGACAAGTTGTGTCACTTTTGCGCTCCCCTTGGGATGCCTTTAACAGCTGCAGTGTGCCTGGAGCACAGGGCTTCCTGGTTTTAAAAGTCCTAGGCCTAAGCCTAACAGTAACCCTAGGAAGGTAAATCAGCCGGGTATTAGGGTTCTTCCTAAGGAAAAAGCTGTGAAAGCAGCCATGTTGTGGCACTTCTGCGCTCCCTTTGGGATGCCTTTGGCAGATGCAGTAAGCCTGGAACTCAGGGCTTCCTGGTTAAAAAAATCCTAGCCCTAGGCTGAGCCCTAACCCTAACCCTAGGCAGATAAATCAGCCTAGGTATAGGGATGGTGCCAAGGAAAAAGCTGTGAAAGCTGCCATGTTGTTGCACTTTTGTACTCCCCTTGGGATGCCTTTCACAGCTGCCGTGTGCCTGGAGCTCAGGGCTTCCTGGTTTAAAAAACCATGTCCCTAGCTGAGACTGGAGGCAGGTGATTCAGCCTAGGCTTAGCAATGGTGCCAATGAAAACGTGTGGAGGCAGCCATTTTCTGGCACTTTTGTGCTCCCCTTGGGATGCCTTTCGCAGCTGCCGTGTGCCTGGAGCTCAGAGCTTGCTGGTTTAAAAAGCTCTACACCTAGGCGTAACCCTAACCCTAACCGTAACACTGGTCATTTAAATCAGCCTGGGTTTAGGAATTATCCCAAGGGAAAAGCTGTGGAGACAGCCATGTTGTGGCACTTTTGCGCTCCCCTTGGGATGCCTTTCACAGCTGCAGTGTGCTTGGAGCACAGGGCTTCCTGGTGTAAAAAACCACAACTTTAGCCCAAACTGGAGGCTTCTAAATCAGCCTTCGTTTCGGGACGTCCCCAAGGAAAAAGCTGTGGAGGCAGGCATGTTGAGGCACTTCTGCGCTCTTCTTGGGTAGTCCTTCGCAGCTGCTGTGTTCTTGGAACTCAGGGCTTTCTGGTTAAAAGAACACTAACCCTAGGCCTAACTCAAACCTTAAGCCTAGGAAGGAAAATCAGCCTATGATTCGGGATGGTCTCATGGAAATAGCAGTGGAGGCAGACAAGTTGTGTCACTTTTGCGCTCCCCTTGGGATGCCTTTAACAGCTGCAGTGTGCCTGGAGCACAGGGCTTCCTGGTTTTAAAAGTCCTAGGCCTAAGCCTAACAGTAACCCTAGGAAGGTAAATCAGCCGGGTATTATGGGTTCTTCCTAAGGAAAAAGCTGTGAAAGCAGCCATGTTGTGGCACTTCTGCGCTCCCTTTGGATGCCTTTGGCAGATGCAGTAAGCCTGGAACTCAGGGCTTCCTGCTTAAAAAAATCCTTGCCCTTGGCTGAGCCCTAACCCTAACCCTAGGCAGATAAATCAGCCTAGGTATAGGGATGGTGCCAAGGAAAAAGCTGTGAAAGCTGCCATGTTGTTGCACTTTTGTACTCCCCTTGGGATGCCTTTCACAGCTGCCGTGTGCCTGGAGCTCAGGGCTTCCTGGTTTAAAAAAACCATGTCCCTAGCTGAGACTGGAGGCAGGTGATTCAGCCTAGGCTTAGCAATGGTGCCAATGAAAACGTGTGGAGGCAGCCATTTTCTGGCACTTTTGTGCTCCCCTTGGGATGCCTTTCGCAGCTGCCGTGTGCCTGGAGCTCAGAGCTTGCTGGTTTAAAAAGCTCTACACCTAGGCGTAACCCTAACCCTAACCGTAACACTGGTCATTTAAATCAGCCTGGGTTTAGGAATTATCCCAAGGGAAAAGCTGTGGAGACAGCCATGTTGTGGCACTTTTGCGCTCCCCTTGGGATGCCTTTCACAGCTGCAGTGTGCTTGGAGCACAGGGCTTCCTGGTTTAAAAACCCACAACTTTAGCCCAAACTGGAGGCTTCTAAATCAGCCTTCGTTTCGGGACGTCCCCAAGGAAAAAGCTGTGGAGGCAGGCATGTTGAGGCACTTCTGTGCTCTTCTTGGGTAGTCCTTCGCAGCTGCCTGTGTTCTTGGAACTCAGGGCTTTCTGGTTAAAAGAACACTAACCCTAGGCCTAACTCAAACCTTAAGCCTAGGAAGGAAAATCAGCCTATGATTCGGGATGGTCTCATGGAAATAGCAAGTGGAGGCAGCCAAGTTGTGTCACTTTTGCGCTCCCCTTGGGATGCCTTTAACAGCTGCAGTGTGCCTGGAGCACAGGGGCTTCCTGGGTTTTAAAAGTCCTAGGCCTAAGCCTAACAGTAACCCTAGGAAGGTAAATCAGCCGGGTATTAGGGTTCTTCCTAAGGAAAAAGCTGTGAAAGCAGCCATGTTGTGGCACTTCTGCGCTCCCTTTGGGATGCCTTTGGCAGATGCAGTAAGCCTGGAACTCAGGGGCTTCCTGGTTAAAAAAATCCTTGCCCTAGGCTGAGCCCTAACCCTAGGCAGATAAATCAGCCTAGGTATAGGGATGGTGCCAAGGAAAAAGCTGTGAAAGCTGCCATGTTGTTGCACTTTTGTACTCCCCTTGGGATGCCTTTCACAGCTGCCGTGTGCCTGGAGCTCAGGGCTTCCTGGTTTAAAAAACCATGTCCCTAGCTGAGACTGGAGGCAGGTGATTCAGCCTAGGCTTAGCAATGGTGCCAATGAAAACGTGTGGAGGCAGCCATTTTCTGGCACTTTTGTGCTCCCCTTGGGATGCCTTTCGCAGCTGCCGTGTGCCTGGAGCTCAGAGCTTGCTGGTTTAAAAAGCTCTACACCTAGGCGTAACCCTAACCCTAACCGTAACACTGGTCATTTAAATCAGCCTGGGTTTAGGAATTATCCCAAGGGAAAAGCTGTGGAGACAGCCATGTTGTGGCACTTTTGCGCTCCCCTTGGGATGCCTTTCACAGCTGCAGTGTGCTTGGAGCACAGGGCTTCCTGGTTTAAAAAACCACAACTTTAGCCCAAACTGGAGGCTTCTAAATCAGCCTTCGTTTTGGGACGTCCCCAAGGAAAAAGCTGTGGAGGCAGGCATGTTGAGGCGCTTCTGCGCTCTTCTTGGGTAGTCCTTCGCAGCTGCTGTGTTCTTGGAACTCAGGGCTTTCTGGTTAAAAGAACACTAACCCTAGGCCTAACTCAAACCTTAAGCCTAGGAAGGAAAATCAGCCTATGATTCGGGATGGTCTCATGGAAATAGCAGTGGAGGCAGCCAAGTTGTGTCACTTTTGCGCTCCCCTTGGGATGCCTTTCACAGCTGCAGTGTGCCTGGAGCACAGGGCTTCCTGGTTTTAAAAGTCCTAGGCCTAAGCCTAACAGTAACCCTAGGAAGGTAAATCAGCCGGGTATTAGGGTTCTTCCTAAGGAAAAAGCTGTGAAAGCAGCCATGTTGTGGCACTTCTGCGCTCCCTTTGGGATGCCTTTGGCAGATGCAGTAAGCCTGGAACTCAGGGCTTCCTGGTTAAAAAAATCCTTGCCCTTGGCTGAGCCCTAACCCTAACCCTAGGCAGATAAATCAGCCTAGGTATAGGGATGGTGCCAAGGAAAAAGCTGTGAAAGCTGCCATGTTGTTGCACTTTTGTACTCCCCTTGGGATGCCTTTCACAGCTGCCGTGTGCCTGGAGCTCAGGGCTTCCTGGTTTAAAAAACAATGTCCCTAGCTGAGACTGGAGGCAGGTGATTCAGCCTAGGCTTAGCAATGGTGCCAATGAAAACGTGTGGAGGCAGCCATTTTCTGGCACTTTTGTGCTCCCCTTGGGATGCCTTTCGCAGCTGCCGTGTGCCTGGAGCTCAGAGCTTGCTGGTTTAAAAAGCTCTACACCTAGGCGTAACCCTAACCCTAACCGTAACACTGGTCATTTAAATCAGCCTGGGTTTAGGAATTATCCCAAGGGAAAAGCTGTGGAGACAGCCATGTTGTGGCACTTTTGCGCTCCCCTTGGGATGCCTTTCACAGCTGCAGTGTGCTTGGAGCACAGGGCTTCCTGGTTTAAAAAACCACAACTTTAGCCCAAACTGGAGGCTTCTAAATCAGCCTTCGTTTCGGGACGTCCCCAAGGAAAAAGCTGTGGAGGCAGGCATGTTGAGGCGCTTCTGCGCTCTTCTTGGGTAGTCCTTCGCAGCTGCTGTGTTCTTGGAACTCAGGGCTTTCTGGTTAAAAGAACACTAACCCTAGGCCTAACTCAAACCTTAAGCCTAGGAAGGAAAATCAGCCTATGATTCGGGATGGTCTCATGGAAATAGCAGTGGAGGCAGCCAAGTTGTGTCACTTTTGCGCTCCCCTTGGGATGCCTTTCACAGCTGCAGTGTGCCTGGAGCACAGGGCTTCCTGGTTTTAAAAGTCCTAGGCCTAAGCCTAACAGTAACCCTAGGAAGGTAAATCAGCCGGGTATTAGGGTTCTTCCTAAGGAAAAAGCTGTGAAAGCAGCCATGTTGTGGCACTTCTGCGCTCCCTTTGGGATGCCTTTGGCAGATGCAGTAAGCCTGGAACTCAGGGCTTCCTGGTTAAAAAAATCCTTGCCCTTGGCTGAGCCCTAACCCTAACCCTAGGCAGATAAATCAGCCTAGGTATAGGGATGGTTCCAAGGAAAAAGCTGTGAAAGCTGCCATGTTGTTGCACTTTTGTACTCCCCTTGGGATGCCTTTCACAGCTGCCGTGTGCCTGGAGCTCAGGGCTTCCTGGTTTAAAAAACAATGTCCCTAGCTGAGACTGGAGGCAGGTGATTCAGCCTAGGCTTAGCAATGGTGCCAATGAAAACGTGTGGAGGCAGCCATTTTCTGGCACTTTTGTGCTCCCCTTGGGATGCCTTTCGCAGCTGCCGTGTGCCTGGAGCTCAGAGCTTGCTGGTTTAAAAAGCTCTACACCTAGGCGTAACCCTAACCCTAACCGTAACACTGGTCATTTAAATCAGCCTGGGTTTAGGAATTATCCCAAGGGAAAAGCTGTGGAGACAGCCATGTTGTGGCACTTTTGCGCTCCCCTTGGGATGCCTTTCACAGCTGCAGTGTGCTTGGAGCACAGGGCTTCCTGGTTTAAAAAACCACAACTTTAGCCCAAACTGGAGGCTTCTAAATCAGCCTTCGTTTCGGGACGTCCCCAAGGAAAAAGCTGTGGAGGCAGGCATGTTGAGGCACTTCTGTGCTCTTCTTGGGTAGTCCTTCGCAGCTGCTGTGTTCTTGGAACTCAGGGCTTTCTGGTTAAAAGAACACTAACCCTAGGCCTAACTCAAACCTTAAGCCTAGGAAGGAAAATCAGCCTATGATTCGGGATGGTCTCATGGAAATAGCAGTGGAGGCAGACAAGTTGTGTCACTTTTGCGCTCCCCTTGGGATGCCTTTAACAGCTGCAGTGTGCCTGGAGCACAGGGCTTCCTGGTTTTAAAAGTCCTAGGCCTAAGCCTAACAGTAACCCTAGGAAGGTAAATCAGCCGGGTATTAGGGTTCTTCCTAAGGAAAAAGCTGTGAAAGCAGCCATGTTGTGGCACTTCTGCGCTCCCTTTGGGATGCCTTTGGCAGATGCAGTAAGCCTGGAACTCAGGGCTTCCTGGTTAAAAAAATCCTTGCCCTTGGCTGAGCCCTAACCCTAACCCTAGGCAGATAAATCAGCCTAGGTATAGGGATGGTGCCAAGGAAAAAGCTGTGAAAGCTGCCATGTTGTTGCACTTTTGTACTCCCCTTGGGATGCCTTTCACAGCTGCCGTGTGCCTGGAGCTCAGGGCTTCCTGGTTTAAAAATCCATGTCCCTAGCTGAGACTGGAGGCAGGTGATTCAGCCTAGGCTTAGCAATGGTGCCAATGAAAACGTGTGGAGGCAGCCATTTTCTGGCACTTTTGTGCTCCCCTTGGGATGCCTTTCGCAGCTGCCGTGTGCCTGGAGCTCAGAGCTTGCTGGTTTAAAAAGCTCTACACCTAGGCGTAACCCTAACCCTAACCGTAACACTGGTCATTTAAATCAGCCTGGGTTTAGGAATTATCCCAAGGGAAAAGCTGTGGAGACAGCCATGTTGTGGCACTTTTGCGCTCCCCTTGGGATGCCTTTCACAGCTGCAGTGTGCTTGGAGCACAGGGCTTCCTGGTTTAAAAAACCACAACTTTAGCCCAAACTGGAGGCTTCGAAATCAGCCTTCGTTTCGGGACGTCCCCAAGGAAAAAGCTGTGGAGGCAGGCATGTTGAGGCACTTCTGCGCTCTTCTTGGGTAGTCCTTCGCAGCTGCTGTGTTCTTGGAACTCAGGGCTTTCTGGTTAAAAGAACACTAACCCTAGGCCTAACTCAAACCTTAAGCCTAGGAAGGAAAATCAGCCTATGATTCGGGATGGTCTCATGGAAATAGCAGTGGAGGCAGCCAAGTTGTGTCACTTTTGCGCTCCCCTTGGGATGCCTTTCACAGCTGCAGTGTGCCTGGAGCACAGGGCTTCCTGGTTTTAAAAGTCCTAGGCCTAAGCCTAACAGTAACCCTAGGAAGGTAAATCAGCCGGGTATTAGGGTTCTTCCTAAGGAAAAAGCTGTGAAAGCAGCCATGTTGTGGCACTTCTGCGCTCCCTTTGGGATGCCTTTGGCAGATGCAGTAAGCCTGGAACTCAGGGCTTCCTGGTTAAAAAAATCCTAGCCCTAGGCTGAGCCCTAACCCTAACCCTAGGCAGATAAATCAGTCTAGGTATAGGGATGGTGCCAAGGAAAAAGCTGTGAAAGCTGCCATGTTGTTGCACTTTTGTACTCCCCTTGGGATGCCTTTCACAGCTGCCGTGTGCCTGGAGCTCAGGGCTTCCTGGTTTAAAAAACCATGTCCCTAGCTGAGACTGGAGGCAGGTGATTCAGCCTAGGCTTAGCAATGGTGCCAATGAAAACGTGTGGAGGCAGCCATTTTCTGGCACTTTTGTGCTCCCCTTGGGATGCCTTTCGCAGCTGCCGTGTGCCTGGAGCTCAGAGCTTGCTGGTTTAAAAAGCTCTACACCTAGGCGTAACCCTAACCCTAACCGTAACACTGGTCATTTAAATCAGCCTGGGTTTAGGAATTATCCCAAGGGAAAAGCTGTGGAGACAGCCATGTTGTGGCACTTTTGCGCTCCCCTTGGGATGCCTTTCACAGCTGCAGTGTGCTTGGAGCACAGGGCTTCCTGGTGTAAAAAACCACAACTTTAGCCCAAACTGGAGGCTTCGAAATCAGCCTTCGTTTCGGGACGTCCCCAAGGAAAAAGCTGTGGAGGCAGGCATGTTGAGGCACTTCTGCGCTCTTCTTGGGTAGTCCTTCGCAGCTGCTGTGTTCTTGGAACTCAGGGCTTTCTGGTTAAAAGAACACTAACCCTAGGCCTAACTCAAACCTTAAGCCTAGGAAGGAAAATCAGCCTATGATTCGGGATGGTCTCATGGAAATAGCAGTGGAGGCAGCCAAGTTGTGTCACTTTTGCGCTCCCCTTGGGATGCCTTTAACAGCTGCAGTGTGCCTGGAGCACAGGGCTTCCTGGTTTTAAAAGTCCTAGGCCTAAGCCTAACAGTAACCCTAGGAAGGTAAATCAGCCGGGTATTAGGGTTCTTCCTAAGGAAAAAGCTGTGAAAGCAGCCATGTTGTGGCACTTCTGCGCTCCCTTTGGGATGCCTTTGGCAGATGCAGTAAGCCTGGAACTCAGGGCTTCCTGCTTAAAAAAATCCTTGCCCTTGGCTGAGCCCTAACCCTAACCCTAGGCAGATAAATCAGCCTAGGTATAGGGATGGTGCCAAGGAAAAAGCTGTGAAAGCTGCCATGTTGTTGCACTTTTGTACTCCCCTTGGGATGCCTTTCACAGCTGCCGTGTGCCTGGAGCTCAGGGCTTCCTGGTTTAAAAAACCATGTCCCTAGCTGAGACTGGAGGCAGGTGATTCAGCCTAGGCTTAGCAATGGTGCCAATGAAAACGTGTGGAGGCAGCCATTTTCTGGCACTTTTGTGCTCCCCTTGGGATGCCTTTCGCAGCTGCCGTGTGCCTGGAGCTCAGAGCTTGCTGGTTTAAAAACCTCTACACCTAGGCGTAACCCTAACCCTAACCGTAACACTGGTCATTTAAATCAGCCTGGGTTTAGGAATTATCCCAAGGGAAAAGCTGTGGAGACAGCCATGTTGTGGCACTTTTGCGCTCCCCTTGGGATGCCTTTCACAGCTGCAGTGTGCTTGGAGCACAGGGCTTCCTGGTTTAAAAACCCACAACTTTAGCCCAAACTGGAGGCTTCTAAATCAGCCTTCGTTTCGGGACGTCCCCAAGGAAAAAGCTGTGGAGGCAGGCATGTTGAGGCACTTCTGCGCTCTTCTTGGGTAGTCCTTCGCAGCTGCTGTCTTCTTGGAACTCAGGGCTTTCTGGTTAAAAGAACACTAACCCTAGGCCTAACTCAAACCTTAAGCCTAGGAAGGAAAATCAGCCTATGATTCGGGATGGTCTCATGGAAATAGCAGTGGAGGCAGCCAAGTTGTGTCACTTTTGCGCTCCCCTTGGGATGCCTTTAACAGCTGCAGTGTGCCTGGAGCACAGGGCTTCCTGGTTTTAAAAGTCCTAGGCCTAAGCCTAACAGTAACCCTAGGAAGGTAAATCAGCCGGGTATTAGGGTTCTTCCTAAGGAAAAAGCTGTGAAAGCAGCCATGTTGTGGCACTTCTGCGCTCCCTTTGGGATGCCTTTGGCAGATGCAGTAAGCCTGGAACTCAGGGCTTCCTGGTTAAAAAAATCCTTGCCCTTGGCTGAGCCCTAACCCTAACCCTAGGCAGATAAATCAGCCTAGGTATAGGGATGGTGCCAAGGAAAAAGCTGTGAAAGCTGCCATGTTGTTGCACTTTTGTACTCCCCTTGGGATGCCTTTCACAGCTGCCGTGTGCCTGGAGCTCAGGGCTTCCTGGTTTAAAAATCCATGTCCCTAGCTGAGACTGGAGGCAGGTGATTCAGCCTAGGCTTAGCAATGGTGCCAATGAAAACGTGTGGAGGCAGCCATTTTCTGGCACTTTTGTGCTCCCCTTGGGATGCCTTTCGCAGCTGCCGTGTGCCTGGAGCTCAGAGCTTGCTGGTTTAAAAAGCTCTACACCTAGGCGTAACCCTAACCCTAACCGTAACACTGGTCATTTAAATCAGCCTGGGTTTAGGAATTATCCCAAGGGAAAAGCTGTGGAGACAGCCATGTTGTGGCACTTTTGCGCTCCCCTTGGGATGCCTTTCACAGCTGCAGTGTGCTTGGAGCACAGGGCTTCCTGGTTTAAAAAACCACAACTTTAGCCCAAACTGGAGGCTTCGAAATCAGCCTTCGTTTCGGGACGTCCCCAAGGAAAAAGCTGTGGAGGCAGGCATGTTGAGGCACTTCTGCGCTCTTCTTGGGTAGTCCTTCGCAGCTGCTGTGTTCTTGGAACTCAGGGCTTTCTGGTTAAAAGAACACTAACCCTAGGCCTAACTCAAACCTTAAGCCTAGGAAGGAAAATCAGCCTATGATTCGGGATGGTCTCATGGAAATAGCAGTGGAGGCAGCCAAGTTGTGTCACTTTTGCGCTCCCCTTGGGATGCCTTTAACAGCTGCAGTGTGCCTGGAGCACAGGGCTTCCTGGTTTTAAAAGTCCTAGGCCTAAGCCTAACAGTAACCCTAGGAAGGTAAATCAGCCGGGTATTAGGGTTCTTCCTAAGGAAAAAGCTGTGAAAGCAGCCATGTTGTGGCACTTCTGCGCTCCCTTTGGGATGCCTTTGGCAGATGCAGTAAGCCTGGAACTCAGGGCTTCCTGGTGAAAAAAATCCTTGCCCTAGGCTGAGCCCTAACCCTAACCCTAGGCAGATAAATCAGCCTAGGTATAGGGATGGTGCCAAGGAAAAAGCTGTGAAAGCTGCCATGTTGTTGCACTTTTGTACTCCCCTTGGGATGCCTTTCACAGCTGCCGTGTGCCTGGAGCTCAGGGCTTCCTGGTTTAAAAAACCATGTCCCTAGCTGAGACTGGAGGCAGGTGATTCAGCCTAGGCTTAGCAATGGTGCCAATGAAAACGTGTGGAGGCAGCCATTTTCTGGCACTTTTGTGCTCCCCTTGGGATGCCTTTCGCAGCTGCCGTGTGCCTGGAGCTCAGAGCTTGCTGGTTTAAAAAGCTCTACACGTAGGCGTAACCCTAACCCTAACCGTAACACTGGTCATTTAAATCAGCCTGGGTTTAGGAATTATCTCAAGGGAAAAGCTGTGGAGACAGCCATGTTGTGGCACTTTTGCGCTCCCCTTGGGATGCCTTTCACAGCTGCAGTGTGCTTGGAGCACAGGGCTTCCTGGTTTAAAAAACCACAACTTTAGCCCAAACTGGAGGCTTCTAAATCAGCCTTCGTTTCGGGACGTCCCCAAGGAAAAAGCTGTGGAGGCAGGCATGTTGAGGCACTTCTGCGCTCTTCTTGGGTAGTCCTTCGCAGCTGCTGTGTTCTTGGAACTCAGGGCTTTCTGGTTAAAAGAACACTAACCCTAGGCCTAACTCAAACCTTAAGCCTAGGAAGGAAAATCAGCCTATGGTTCGGGATGGTCTCATGGAAATAGCAGTGGAGGCAGCCAAGTTGTGTCACTTTTGCGCTCCCCTTGGGATGCCTTTAACAGCTGCAGTGTGCCTGGAGCACAGGGCTTCCTGGTTTTAAAAGTCCTAGGCCTAAGCCTAACAGTAACCCTAGGAAGGTAAATCAGCCGGGTATTAGGGTTCTTCCTAAGGAAAAAGCTGTGAAAGCAGCCATGTTGTGGCACTTCTGCGCTCCCTTTGGGATGCCTTTGGCAGATGCAGTAAGCCTGGAACTCAGGGCTTCCTGGTTAAAAAAATCCTTGCCCTTGGCTGAGCCCTAACCCTAACCCTAGGCAGATAAATCAGCCTAGGTATAGGGATGGTGCCAAGGAAAAAGCTGTGAAAGCTGCCATGTTGTTGCACTTTTGTACTCCCCTTGGGATGCCTTTCACAGCTGCCGTGTGCCTGGAGCTCAGGGCTTCCTGGTTTAAAAAACCATGTCCCTAGCTGAGACTGGAGGCAGGTGATTCAGCCTAGGCTTAGCAATGGTGCCAATGAAAACGTGTGGAGGCAGCCATTTTCTGGCACTTTTGTGCTCCCCTTGGGATGCCTTTCGCAGCTGCCGTGTGCCTGGAGCTCAGAGCTTGCTGGTTTAAAAAGCTCTACACGTAGGCGTAACCCTAACCCTAACCGTAACACTGGTCATTTAAATCAGCCTGGGTTTAGGAATTATCCCAAGGGAAAAGCTGTGGAGACAGCCATGTTGTGGCACTTTTGCGCTCCCCTTGGGATGCCTTTCACAGCTGCAGTGTGCTTGGAGCACAGGGCTTCCTGGTTTAAAAAACCACAACTTTAGCCCAAACTGGAGGCTTCTAAATCAGCCTTCGTTTCGGGACGTCCCCAAGGAAAAAGCTGTGGAGGCAGGCATGTTGAGGCACTTCTGTGCTCTTCTTGGGTAGTCCTTCGCAGCTGCTGTGTTCTTGGAACTCAGGGCTTTCTGGTTAAAAGAACACTAACCCTAGGCCTAACTCAAACCTTAAGCCTAGGAAGGAAAATCAGCCTATGATTCGGGATGGTCTCATGGAAATAGCAGTGGAGGCAGCCAAGTTGTGTCACTTTTGCGCTCCCCTTGGGATGCCTTTAACAGCTGCAGTGTGCCTGGAGCACAGGGCTTCCTGGTTTTAAAAGTCCTAGGCCTAAGCCTAACAGTAACCCTAGGAAGGTAAATCAGCCGGGTATTAGGGTTCTTCCTAAGGAAAAAGCTGTGAAAGCAGCCATGTTGTGGTACTTCTGCGCTCCCTTTGGGATGCCTTTGGCAGATGCAGTAAGCCTGGAACTCAGGGCTTCCTGGTTAAAAAAATCCTTGCCCTTGGCTGAGCCCTAACCCTAACCCTAGGCAGATAAATCAGCCTAGGTATAGGGATGGTGCCAAGGAAAAAGCTGTGAAAGCTGCCATGTTGTTGCACTTTTGTACTCCCCTTGGGATGCCTTTCACAGCTGCCGTGTGCCTGGAGCTCAGGGCTTCCTGGTTTAAAAAACCATGTCCCTAGCTGAGACTGGAGGCAGGTGATTCAGCCTAGGCTTAGCAATGGTGCCAATGAAAACGTGTGGAGGCAGCCATTTTCTGGCACTTTTGTGCTCCCCTTGGGATGCCTTTCGCAGCTGCCGTGTGCCTGGAGCTCAGAGCTTGCTGGTTTAAAAAGCTCTACACCTAGGCGTAACCCTAACCCTAACCGTAACACTGGTCATTTAAATCAGCCTGGGTTTAGGAATTATCCCAAGGGAAAAGCTGTGGAGACAGCCATGTTGTGGCACTTTTGCGCTCCCCTTGGGATGCCTTTCACAGCTGCAGTGTGCTTGGAGCACAGGGCTTCCTGGTTTAAAAAACCACAACTTTAGCCCAAACTGGAGGCTTCTAAATCAGCCTTCGTTTCGGGACGTCCCCAAGGAAAAAGCTGTGGAGGCAGGCATGTTGAGGCGCTTCTGCGCTCTTCTTGGGTAGTCCTTCGCAGCTGCTGTGTTCTTGGAACTCAGGGCTTTCTGGTTAAAGAACACTAACCCTAGGCCTAACTCAAACCTTAAGCCTAGGAAGGAAAATCAGCCTATGATTCGGGATGGTCTCATGGAAATAGCAGTGGAGGCAGCCAAGTTGTGTCACTTTTGCGCTCCCCTTGGGATGCCTTTCACAGCTGCAGTGTGCCTGGAGCACAGGGCTTCCTGGTTTTAAAAGTCCTAGGCCTAAGCCTAACAGTAACCCTAGGAAGGTAAATCAGCCGGGTATTAGGGTTCTTCCTAAGGAAAAAGCTGTGAAAGCAGCCATGTTGTGGCACTTCTGCGCTCCCTTTGGGATGCCTTTGGCAGATGCAGTAAGCCTGGAACTCAGGGCTTCCTGGTTAAAAAAATCCTTGCCCTAGGCTGAGCCCTAACCCTAACCCTAGGCAGATAAATCAGCCTAGGTATAGGGATGGTGCCAAGGAAAAAGCTGTGAAAGCTGCCATGTTGTTGCACTATTGTACTCCCCTTGGGATGCCATTCACAGCTGCCGTGTGCCTGGAGCTCAGGGCTTCCTGGTTTAAAAAACAATGTCCCTAGCTGAGACTGGAGGCAGGTGATTCAGCCTAGGCTTAGCAATGGTGCCAATGAAAACGTGTGGAGGCAGCCATTTTCTGGCACTTTTGTGCTCCCCTTGGGATGCCTTTCGCAGCTGCCGTGTGCCTGGAGCTCAGAGCTTGCTGGTTTAAAAAGCTCTACACGTAGGCGTAACCCTAACCCTAACCGTAACACTGGTCATTTAAATCAGCCTGGGTTTAGGAATTATCCCAAGGGAAAAGCTGTGGAGACAGCCATGTTGTGGCACTTTTGCGCTCCCCTTGGGATGCCTTTCACAGCTGCAGTGTGCTTGGAGCACAGGGCTTCCTGGTTTAAAAAACCACAACTTTAGCCCAAACTGGAGGCTTCGAAATCAGCCTTCGTTTCGGGACGTCCCCAAGGAAAAAGCTGTGGAGGCAGGCATGTTGAGGCACTTCTGTGCTCTTCTTGGGTAGTCCTTCGCAGCTGCTGTGTTCTTGGAACTCAGGGCTTTCTGGTTAAAAGAACACTAACCCTAGGCCTAACTCAAACCTTAAGCCTAGGAAGGAAAATCAGCCTATGATTCGGGATGGTCTCATGGAAATAGCAGTGGAGGCAGCCAAGTTGTGTCACTTTTGCGCTCCCCTTGGGATGCCTTTAACAGCTGCAGTGTGCCTGGAGCACAGGGCTTCCTGGTTTTAAAAGTCCTAGGCCTAAGCCTAACAGTAACCCTAGGAAGGTAAATCAGCCGGGTATTAGGGTTCTTCCTAAGGAAAAAGCTGTGAAAGCAGCCATGTTGTGGCACTTCTGCGCTCCCTTTGGGATGCCTTTGGCAGATGCAGTAAGCCTGGAACTCAGGGCTTCCTGGTTAAAAAAATCCTAGCCCTAGGCTGAGCCCTAACCCTAACCCTAGGCAGATAAATCAGCCTAGGTATAGGGATGGTGCCAAGGAAAAAGCTGTGAAAGCTGCCATGTTGTTGCACTTTTGTACTCCCCTTGGGATGCCTTTCACAGCTGCCGTGTGCCTGGAGCTCAGGGCTTCCTGGTTTAAAAAACCATGTCCCTAGCTGAGACTGGAGGCAGGTGATTCAGCCTAGGCTTAGCAATGGTGCCAATGAAAACGTGTGGAGGCAGCCATTTTCTGGCACTTTTGTGCTCCCCTTGGGATGCCTTTCGCAGCTGCCGTGTGCCTGGAGCTCAGAGCTTGCTGGTTTAAAAAGCTCTACACCTAGGCGTAACCCTAACCCTAACCGTAACACTGGTCATTTAAATCAGCCTGGGTTTAGGAATTATCCCAAGGGAAAAGCTGTGGAGACAGCCATGTTGTGGCACTTTTGCGCTCCCCTTGGGATGCCTTTCACAGCTGCAGTGTGCTTGGAGCACAGGGCTTCCTGGTTTAAAAAACCACAACTTTAGCCCAAACTGGAGGCTTCGAAATCAGCCTTCGTTTCGGGACGTCCCCAAGGAAAAAGCTGTGGAGGCAGGCATGTTGAGGCACTTCTGCGCTCTTCTTGGGTAGTCCTTCGCAGCTGCTGTGTTCTTGGAACTCAGGGCTTTCTGGTTAAAAGAACACTAACCCTAGGCCTAACTCAAACCTTAAGCCTAGGAAGGAAAATCAGCCTATGATTCGGGATGGTCTCATGGAAATAGCAGTGGAGGCAGCCAAGTTGTGTCACTTTTGCGCTCCCCTTGGGATGCCTTTAACAGCTGCAGTGTGCCTGGAGCACAGGGCTTCCTGGTTTTAAAAGTCCTAGGCCTAGGCCTAACAGTAACCCTAGGAAGGTAAATCAGCCGGGTATTAGGGTTCTTCCTAAGGAAAAAGCTGTGAAAGCAGCCATGTTGTGGCACTTCTGCGCTCCCTTTGGGATGCCTTTGGCAGATGCAGTAAGCCTGGAACTCAGGGCTTCCTGGTTAAAAAAATCCTAGCCCTAGGCTGAGCCCTAACCCTAACCCTAGGCAGATAAATCAGTCTAGGTATAGGGATGGTGCCAAGGAAAAAGCTGTGAAAGCTGCCATGTTGTTGCACTTTTGTATTCCCCTTGGGATGCCTTTCACAGCTGCCGTGTGCCTGGAGCTCAGGGCTTCCTGGTTTAAAAAACCATGTCCCTAGCTGAGACTGGAGGCAGGTGATTCAGCCTAGGCTTAGCAATGGTGCCAATGAAAACGTGTGGAGGCAGCCATTTTCTGGCACTTTTGTGCTCCCCTTGGGATGCCTTTCGCAGCTGCCGTGTGCCTGGAGCTCAGAGCTTGCTGGTTTAAAAAGCTCTACACCTAGGCGTAACCCTAACCCTAACCGTAACACTGGTCATTTAAATCAGCCTGGGTTTAGGAATTATCCCAAGGGAAAAGCTGTGGAGACAGCCATGTTGTGGCACTTTTGCGCTCCCCTTGGGATGCCTTTCACAGCTGCAGTGTGCTTGGAGCACAGGGCTTCCTGGTTTAAAAAACCACAACTTTAGCCCAAACTGGAGGCTTCGAAATCAGCCTTCGTTTCGGGACGTCCCCAAGGAAAAAGCTGTGGAGGCAGGCATGTTGAGGCACTTCTGCGCTCTTCTTGGGTAGTCCTTCGCAGCTGCTGTGTTCTTGGAACTCAGGGCTTTCTGGTTAAAAGAACACTAACCCTAGGCCTAACTCAAACCTTAAGCCTAGGAAGGAAAATCAGCCTATGATTCGGGATGGTCTCATGGAAATAGCAGTGGAGGCAGCCAAGTTGTGTCACTTTTGCGCTCCCCTTGGGATGCCTTTAACAGCTGCAGTGTGCCTGGAGCACAGGGCTTCCTGGTTTTAAAAGTCCTAGGCCTAAGCCTAACAGTAACCCTAGGAAGGTAAATCAGCCGGGTATTAGGGTTCTTCCTAAGGAAAAAGCTGTGAAAGCAGCCATGTTGTGGCACTTATGCGCTCCCTTTGGGATGCCTTTGGCAGATGCAGTAAGCCTGGAACTCAGGGCTTCCTGGTTAAAAAAATCCTTGCCCTTGGCTGAGCCCTAACCCTAACCCTAGGCAGATAAATCAGCCTAGGTATAGGGATGGTGCCAAGGAAAAAGCTGTGAAAGCTGCCATGTTGTTGCACTTTTGTACTCCCCTTGGGATGCCTTTCACAGCTGCCGTGTGCCTGGAGCTCAGGGCTTCCTGGTTTAAAAAACCATGTCCCTAGCTGAGACTGGAGGCAGGTGATTCAGCCTAGGCTTAGCAATGGTGCCAATGAAAACGTGTGGAGGCAGCCATTTTCTGGCACTTTTGTGCTCCCCTTGGGATGCCTTTCGCAGCTGCCGTGTGCCTGGAGCTCAGAGCTTGCTGGTTTAAAAACCTCTACACCTAGGCGTAACCCTAACCCTAACCGTAACACTGGTCATTTAAATCAGCCTGGGTTTAGGAATTATCCCAAGGGAAAAGCTGTGGAGACAGCCATGTTGTGGCACTTTTGCGCTCCCCTTGGGATGCCTTTCACAGCTGCAGTGTGCTTGGAGCACAGGGCTTCCTGGTTTAAAAACCCACAACTTTAGCCCAAACTGGAGGCTTCGAAATCAACCTTCGTTTCGGGACGTCCCCAAGGAAAAAGCTGTGGAGGCAGGCATGTTGAGGCACTTCTGCGCTCTTCTTGGGTAGTCCTTCGCAGCTGCTGTGTTCTTGGAACTCAGGGCTTTCTGGTTAAAAGAACACTAACCCTAGGCCTAACTCAAACCTTAAGCCTAGGAAGGAAAATCAGCCTATGATTCGGGATGGTCTCATGGAAATAGCAGTGGAGGCAGCCAAGTTGTGTCACTTTTGCGCTCCCCTTGGGATGCCTTTAACAGCTGCAGTGTGCCTGGAGCACAGGGCTTCCTGGTTTTAAAAGTCCTAGGCCTAAGCCTAACAGTAACCCTAGGAAGGTAAATCAGCCGGGTATTAGGGTTCTTCCTAAGGAAAAAGCTGTGAAAGCAGCCATGTTGTGGCACTTCTGCGCTCCCTTTGGGATGCCTTTGGCAGATGCAGTAAGCCTGGAACTCAGGGCTTCCTGGTTAAAAAAATCCTTGCCCTTGGCTGAGCCCTAACCCTAACCCTAGGCAGATAAATCAGCCTAGGTATAGGGATGGTGCCAAGGAAAAAGCTGTGAAAGCTGCCATGTTGTTGCACTATTGTACTCCCCTTGGGATGCCTTTCACAGCTGCCGTGTGCCTGGAGCTCAGGGCTTCCTGGTTTAAAAAACAATGTCCCTAGCTGAGACTGGAGGCAGGTGATTCAGCCTAGGCTTAGCAATGGTGCCAATGAAAACGTGTGGAGGCAGCCATTTTCTGGCACTTTTGTGCTCCCCTTGGGATGCCTTTCGCAGCTGCCGTGTGCCTGGAGCTCAGAGCTTGCTGGTTTAAAAAGCTCTACACGTAGGCGTAACCCTAACCCTAACCGTAACACTGGTCATTTAAATCAGCCTGGGTTTAGGAATTATCCCAAGGGAAAAGCTGTGGAGACAGCCATGTTGTGGCACTTTTGCGCTCCCCTTGGGATGCCTTTCACAGCTGCAGTGTGCTTGGAGCACAGGGCTTCCTGGTTTAAAAAACCACAACTTTAGCCCAAACTGGAGGCTTCGAAATCAGCCTTCGTTTCGGGACGTCCCCAAGGAAAAAGCTGTGGAGGCAGGCATGTTGAGGCACTTCTGTGCTCTTCTTGGGTAGTCCTTCGCAGCTGCTGTGTTCTTGGAACTCAGGGCTTTCTGGTTAAAAGAACACTAACCCTAGGCCTAACTCAAACCTTAAGCCTAGGAAGGAAAATCAGCCTATGATTCGGGATGGTCTCATGGAAATAGCAGTGGAGGCAGCCAAGTTGTGTCACTTTTGCGCTCCCCTTGGGATGCCTTTAACAGCTGCAGTGTGCCTGGAGCACAGGGCTTCCTGGTTTTAAAAGTCCTAGGCCTAAGCCTAACAGTAACCCTAGGAAGGTAAATCAGCCGGGTATTAGGGTTCTTCCTAAGGAAAAAGCTGTGAAAGCAGCCATGTTGTGGCACTTCTGCGCTCCCTTTGGGATGCCTTTGGCAGATGCAGTAAGCCTGGAACTCAGGGCTTCCTGGTTAAAAAAATCCTTGCCCTTGGCTGAGCCCTAACCCTAACCCTAGGCAGATAAATCAGCCTAGGTATAGGGATGGTGCCAAGGAAAAAGCTGTGAAAGCTGCCATGTTGTTGCACTTTTGTACTCCCCTTGGGATGCCTTTCACAGCTGCCGTGTGCCTGGAGCTCAGGGCTTCCTGGTTTAAAAAACCATGTCCCTAGCTGAGACTGGAGGCAGGTGATTCAGCCTAGGCTTAGCAATGGTGCCAATGAAAACGTGTGGAGGCAGCCATTTTCTGGCACTTTTGTGCTCCCCTTGGGATGCCTTTCGCAGCTGCCGTGTGCCTGGAGCTCAGAGCTTGCTGGTTTAAAAAGCTCTACACCTAGGCGTAACCCTAACCCTAACCGTAACACTGGTCATTTAAATCAGCCTGGGTTTAGGAATTATCCCAAGGGAAAAGCTGTGGAGACAGCCATGTTGTGGCACTTTTGCGCTCCCCTTGGGATGCCTTTCACAGCTGCAGTGTGCTTGGAGCACAGGGCTTCCTGGTTTAAAAAACCACAACTTTAGCCCAAACTGGAGGCTTCGAAATCAGCCTTCGTTTCGGGACGTCCCCAAGGAAAAAGCTGTGGAGGCAGGCATGTTGAGGCACTTCTGCGCTCTTCTTGGGTAGTCCTTCGCAGCTGCTGTGTTCTTGGAACTCAGGGCTTTCTGGTTAAAAGAACACTAACCCTAGGCCTAACTCAAACCTTAAGCCTAGGAAGGAAAATCAGCCTATGATTCGGGATGGTCTCATGGAAATAGCAGTGGAGGCAGCCAAGTTGTGTCACTTTTGCGCTCCCCTTGGGATGCCTTTAACAGCTGCAGTGTGCCTGGAGCACAGGGCTTCCTGGTTTTAAAAGTCCTAGGCCTAAGCCTAACAGTAACCCTAGGAAGGTAAATCAGCCGGGTATTAGGGTTCTTCCTAAGGAAAAAGCTGTGAAAGCAGCCATGTTGTGGCACTTCTGCGCTCCCTTTGGGATGCCTTTGGCAGATGCAGTAAGCCTGGAACTCAGGGCTTCCTGGTTAAAAAAATCCTAGCCCTAGGCTGAGCCCTAACCCTAACCCTAGGCAGATAAATCAGTCTATGTATAGGGATGGTGCCAAGGAAAAAGCTGTGAAAGCTGCCATGTTGTTGCACTTTTGTATTCCCCTTGGGATGCCTTTCACAGCTGCCGTGTGCCTGGAGCTCAGGGCTTCCTGGTTTAAAAAACCATGTCCCTAGCTGAGACTGGAGGCAGGTGATTCAGCCTAGGCTTAGCAATGGTGCCAATGAAAACGTGTGGAGGCAGCCATTTTCTGGCACTTTTGTGCTCCCCTTGGGATGCCTTTCGCAGCTGCCGTGTGCCTGGAGCTCAGAGCTTGCTGGTTTAAAAAGCTCTACACCTAGGCGTAACCCTAACCCTAACCGTAACACTGGTCATTTAAATCAGCCTGGGTTTAGGAATTATCCCAAGGGAAAAGCTGTGGAGACAGCCATGTTGTGGCACTTTTGCGCTCCCCTTGGGATGCCTTTCACAGCTGCAGTGTGCTTGGAGCACAGGGCTTCCTGGTTTAAAAAACCACAACTTTAGCCCAAACTGGAGGCTTCGAAATCAGCCTTCGTTTCGGGACGTCCCCAAGGAAAAAGCTGTGGAGGCAGGCATGTTGAGGCACTTCTGCGCTCTTCTTGGGTAGTCCTTCGCAGCTGCTGTGTTCTTGGAACTCAGGGCTTTCTGGTTAAAAGAACACTAACCCTAGGCCTAACTCAAACCTTAAGCCTAGGAAGGAAAATCAGCCTATGATTCGGGATGGTCTCATGGAAATAGCAGTGGAGGCAGCCAAGTTGTGTCACTTTTGCGCTCCCCTTGGGATGCCTTTAACAGCTGCAGTGTGCCTGGAGCACAGGGCTTCCTGGTTTTAAAAGTCCTAGGCCTAAGCCTAACAGTAACCCTAGGAAGGTAAATCAGCCGGGTATTAGGGTTCTTCCTAAGGAAAAAGCTGTGAAAGCAGCCATGTTGTGGCACTTCTGCGCTCCCTTTGGGATGCCTTTGGCAGATGCAGTAAGCCTGGAACTCAGGGCTTCCTGCTTAAAAAAATCCTTGCCCTTGGCTGAGCCCTAACCCTAACCCTAGGCAGATAAATCAGCCTAGGTATAGGGATGGTGCCAAGGAAAAAGCTGTGAAAGCTGCCATGTTGTTGCACTTTTGTACTCCCCTTGGGATGCCTTTCACAGCTGCCGTGTGCCTGGAGCTCAGGGCTTCCTGGTTTAAAAAACCATGTCCCTAGCTGAGACTGGAGGCAGGTGATTCAGCCTAGGCTTAGCAATGGTGCCAATGAAAACGTGTGGAGGCAGCCATTTTCTGGCACTTTTGTGCTCCCCTTGGGATGCCTTTCGCAGCTGCCGTGTGCCTGGAGCTCAGAGCTTGCTGGTTTAAAAACCTCTACACCTAGGCGTAACCCTAACCCTAACCGTAACACTGGTCATTTAAATCAGCCTGGGTTTAGGAATTATCCCAAGGGAAAAGCTGTGGAGACAGCCATGTTGTGGCACTTTTGCGCTCCCCTTGGGATGCCTTTCACAGCTGCAGTGTGCTTGGAGCACAGGGCTTCCTGGTTTAAAAACCCACAACTTTAGCCCAAACTGGAGGCTTCGAAATCAACCTTCGTTTCGGGACGTCCCCAAGGAAAAAGCTGTGGAGGCAGGCATGTTGAGGCACTTCTGCGCTCTTCTTGGGTAGTCCTTCGCAGCTGCTGTGTTCTTGGAACTCAGGGCTTTCTGGTTAAAAGAACACTAACCCTAGGCCTAACTCAAACCTTAAGCCTAGGAAGGAAAATCAGCCTATGATTCGGGATGGTCTCATGGAAATAGCAGTGGAGGCAGCCAAGTTGTGTCACTTTTGCGCTCCCCTTGGGATGCCTTTAACAGCTGCAGTGTGCCTGGAGCACAGGGCTTCCTGGTTTTAAAAGTCCTAGGCCTAAGCCTAACAGTAACCCTAGGAAGGTAAATCAGCCGGGTATTAGGGTTCTTCCTAAGGAAAAAGCTGTGAAAGCAGCCATGTTGTGGCACTTCTGCGCTCCCTTTGGGATGCCTTTGGCAGATGCAGTAAGCCTGGAACTCAGGGCTTCCTGGTTAAAAAAATCCTTGCCCTTGGCTGAGCCCTAACCCTAACCCTAGGCAGATAAATCAGCCTAGGTATAGGGATGGTGCCAAGGAAAAAGCTGTGAAAGCTGCCATGTTGTTGCACTTTTGTACTCCCCTTGGGATGCCTTTCACAGCTGCCGTGTGCCTGGAGCTCAGGGCTTCCTGGTTTAAAAATCCATGTCCCTAGCTGAGACTGGAGGCAGGTGATTCAGCCTAGGCTTAGCAATGGTGCCAATGAAAACGTGTGGAGGCAGCCATTTTCTGGCACTTTTGTGCTCCCCTTGGGATGCCTTTCGCAGCTGCCGTGTGCCTGGAGCTCAGAGCTTGCTGGTTTAAAAAGCTCTACACCTAGGCGTAACCCTAACCCTAACCGTAACACTGGTCATTTAAATCAGCCTGGGTTTAGGAATTATCCAAGGGAAAAGCTGTGGAGACAGCCATGTTGTGGCACTTTTGCGCTCCCCTTGGGATGCCTTTCACAGCTGCAGTGTGCTTGGAGCACAGGGCTTCCTGGTTTAAAAAACCACAACTTTAGCCCAAACTGGAGGCTTCGAAATCAGCCTTCGTTTCGGGACGTCCCCAAGGAAAAAGCTGTGGAGGCAGGCATGTTGAGGCACTTCTGCGCTCTTCTTGGGTAGTCCTTCGCAGCTGCTGTGTTCTTGGAACTCAGGGCTTTCTGGTTAAAAGAACACTAACCCTAGGCCTAACTCAAACCTTAAGCCTAGGAAGGAAAATCAGCCTATGATTCGGGATGGTCTCATGGAAATAGCAGTGGAGGCAGCCAAGTTGTGTCACTTTTGCGCTCCCCTTGGGATGCCTTTAACAGCTGCAGTGTGCCTGGAGCACAGGGCTTCCTGGTTTTAAAAGTCCTAGGCCTAAGCCTAACAGTAACCCTAGGAAGGTAAATCAGCCGGGTATTAGGGTTCTTCCTAAGGAAAAAGCTGTGAAAGCAGCCATGTTGTGGCACTTCTGCGCTCCCTTTGGGATGCCTTTGGCAGATGCAGTAAGCCTGGAACTCAGGGCTTCCTGGTGAAAAAAATCCTTGCCCTTGGCTGAGCCCTAACCCTAACCCTAGGCAGATAAATCAGCCTAGGTATAGGGATGGTGCCAAGGAAAAAGCTGTGAAAGCTGCCATGTTGTTGCACTTTTGTACTCCCCTTGGGATGCCTTTCACAGCTGCCGTGTGCCTGGAGCTCAGGGCTTCCTGGTTTAAAAAACCATGTCCCTAGCTGAGACTGGAGGCAGGTGATTCAGCCTAGGCTTAGCAATGGTGCCAATGAAAACGTGTGGAGGCAGCCATTTTCTGGCACTTTTGTGCTCCCCTTGGGATGCCTTTCGCAGCTGCCGTGTGCCTGGAGCTCAGAGCTTGCTGGTTTAAAAAGCTCTACACCTAGGCGTAACCCTAACCCTAACCGTAACACTGGTCATTTAAATCAGCCTGGGTTTAGGAATTATCCCAAGGGAAAAGCTGTGGAGACAGCCATGTTGTGGCACTTTTGCGCTCCCCTTGGGATGCCTTTCACAGCTGCAGTGTGCTTGGAGCACAGGGCTTCCTGGTTTAAAAAACCACAACTTTAGCCCAAACTGGAGGCTTCTAAATCAGCCTTCGTTTCGGGACGTCCCCAAGGAAAAAGCTGTGGAGGCAGGCATGTTGAGGCACTTCTGCGCTCTTCTTGGGTAGTCCTTCGCAGCTGCTGTGTTCTTGGAACTCAGGGCTTTCTGGTTAAAAGAACACTAACCCTAGGCCTAACTCAAACCTTAAGCCTAGGAAGGAAAATCAGCCTATGGTTCGGGATGGTCTCATGGAAATAGCAGTGGAGGCAGCCAAGTTGTGTCACTTTTGCGCTCCCCTTGGGATGCCTTTAACAGCTGCAGTGTGCCTGGAGCACAGGGCTTCCTGGTTTTAAAAGTCCTAGGCCTAAGCCTAACAGTAACCCTAGGAAGGTAAATCAGCCGGGTATTAGGGTTCTTCCTAAGGAAAAAGCTGTGAAAGCAGCCATGTTGTGGCACTTCTGCGCTCCCTTTGGGATGCCTTTGGCAGATGCAGTAAGCCTGGAACTCAGGGCTTCCTGGTTAAAAAAATCCTTGCCCTTGGCTGAGCCCTAACCCTAACCCTAGGCAGATAAATCAGCCTAGGTATAGGGATGGTGCCAAGGAAAAAGCTGTGAAAGCTGCCATGTTGTTGCACTTTTGTACTCCCCTTGGGATGCCTTTCACAGCTGCCGTGTGCCTGGAGCTCAGGGCTTCCTGGTTTAAAAATCCATGTCCCTAGCTGAGACTGGAGGCAGGTGATTCAGCCTAGGCTTAGCAATGGTGCCAATGAAAACGTGTGGAGGCAGCCATTTTCTGGCACTTTTGTGCTCCCCTTGGGATGCCTTTCGCAGCTGCCGTGTGCCTGGAGCTCAGAGCTTGCTGGTTTAAAAAGCTCTACACCTAGGCGTAACCCTAACCCTAACCGTAACACTGGTCATTTAAATCAGCCTGGGTTTAGGAATTATCCCAAGGGAAAAGCTGTGGAGACAGCCATGTTGTGGCACTTTTGCGCTCCCCTTGGGATGCCTTTCACAGCTGCAGTGTGCTTGGAGCACAGGGCTTCCTGGTTTAAAAAACCACAACTTTAGCCCAAACTGGAGGCTTCGAAATCAGCCTTCGTTTCGGGACGTCCCCAAGGAAAAAGCTGTGGAGGCAGGCATGTTGAGGCACTTCTGTGCTCTTCTTGGGTAGTCCTTCGCAGCTGCTGTGTTCTTGGAACTCAGGGCTTTCTGGTTAAAAGAACACTAACCCTAGGCCTAACTCAAACCTTAAGCCTAGGAAGGAAAATCAGCCTATGATTCGGGATGGTCTCATGGAAATAGCAGTGGAGGCAGCCAAGTTGTGTCACTTTTGCGCTCCCCTTGGATGCCTTTAACAGCTGCAGTGTGCCTGGAGCACAGGGCTTCCTGGTTTTAAAAGTCCTAGGCCTAAGCCTAACAGTAACCCTAGGAAGGTAAATTCAGCCGGGTATTAGGGTTCTTCCTAAGGAAAAAGCTGTGAAAGCAGCCATGTTGTGGTACTTCTGCGCTCCCTTTGGGATGCCTTTGGCAGATGCAGTAAGCCTGGAACTCAGGGCTTCCTGGTTAAAAAAATCCTTGCCCTTGGCTGAGCCCTAACCCTAACCCTAGGCAGATAAATCAGCCTAGGTATAGGGATGGTGCCAAGGAAAAAGCTGTGAAAGCTGCCATGTTGTTGCACTTTTGTACTCCCCTTGGGATGCCTTTCACAGCTGCCGTGTGCCTGGAGCTCAGGGCTTCCTGGTTTAAAAAACCATGTCCCTAGCTGAGACTGGAGGCAGGTGATTCAGCCTAGGCTTAGCAATGGTGCCAATGAAAACGTGTGGAGGCAGCCATTTTCTGGCACTTTTGTGCTCCCCTTGGGATGCCTTTCGCAGCTGCCGTGTGCCTGGAGCTCAGAGCTTGCTGGTTTAAAAAGCTCTACACCTAGGCGTAACCCTAACCCTAACCGTAACACTGGTCATTTAAATCAGCCTGGGTTTAGGAATTATCCCAAGGGAAAAGCTGTGGAGACAGCCATGTTGTGGCACTTTTGCGCTCCCCTTGGGATGCCTTTCACAGCTGCAGTGTGCTTGGAGCACAGGGCTTCCTGGTTTAAAAAACCACAACTTTAGCCCAAACTGGAGGCTTCTAAATCAGCCTTCGTTTCGGGACGTCCCCAAGGAAAAAGCTGTGGAGGCAGGCATGTTGAGGCGCTTCTGCGCTCTTCTTGGGTAGTCCTTCGCAGCTGCTGTGTTCTTGGAACTCAGGGCTTTCTGGTTAAAAGAACACTAACCCTAGGCCTAACTCAAGCCTTAATCCTAGGAAGGAAAATCAGCCTATGATTCGGGATGGTCTCATGGAAATAGCAGTGGAGGCAGCCAAGTTGTGTCACTTTTGCGCTCCCCTTGGGATGCCTTTCACAGCTGCAGTGTGCCTGGAGCACAGGGCTTCCTGGTTTTAAAAGTCCTAGGCCTAAGCCTAACAGTAACCCTAGGAAGGTAAATCAGCCGGGTATTAGGGTTCTTCCTAAGGAAAAAGCTGTGAAAGCAGCCATGTTGTGGCACTTCTGCGCTCCCTTTGGGATGCCTTTGGCAGATGCAGTAAGCCTGGAACTCAGGGCTTCCTGGTTAAAAAAATCCTTGCCCTAGGCTGAGCCCTAACCCTAACCCTAGGCAGATAAATCAGCCTAGGTATAGGGATGGTGCCAAGGAAAAAGCTGTGAAAGCTGCCATGTTGTTGCACTATTGTACTCCCCTTGGGATGCCTTTCACAGCTGCCGTGTGCCTGGAGCTCAGGGCTTCCTGGTTTAAAAAACCATGTCCCTAGCTGAGACTGGAGGCAGGTGATTCAGCCTAGGCTTAGCAATGGTGCCAATGAAAACGTGTGGAGGCAGCCATTTTCTGGCACTTTTGTGCTCCCCTTGGGATGCCTTTCGCAGCTGCCGTGTGCCTGGAGCTCAGAGCTTGCTGGTTTAAAAAGCTCTACACGTAGGCGTAACCCTAACCCTAACCGTAACACTGGTCATTTAAATCAGCCTGGGTTTAGGAATTATCCCAAGGGAAAAGCTGTGGAGACAGCCATGTTGTGGCACTTTTGCGCTCCCCTTGGGATGCCTTTCACAGCTGCAGTGTGCTTGGAGCACAGGGCTTCCTGGTTTAAAAAACCACAACTTTAGCCCAAACTGGAGGCTTCGAAATCAGCCTTCGTTTCGGGACGTCCCCAGGGAAAAAGCTGTGGAGGCAGGCATGTTGAGGCACTTCTGTGCTCTTCTTGGGTAGTCCTTCGCAGCTGCTGTGTTCTTGGAACTCAGGGCTTTCTGGTTAAAAGAACACTAACCCTAGGCCTAACTCAAACCTTAAGCCTAGGAAGGAAAATCAGCCTATGATTCGGGATGGTCTCATGGAAATAGCAGTGGAGGCAGCCAAGTTGTGTCACTTTTGCGCTCCCCTTGGGATGCCTTTAACAGCTGCAGTGTGCCTGGAGCACAGGGCTTCCTGGTTTTAAAAGTCCTAGGCCTAAGCCTAACAGTAACCCTAGGAAGGTAAATCAGCCGGGTATTAGGGTTCTTCCTAAGGAAAAAGCTGTGAAAGCAGCCATGTTGTGGCACTTCTGCGCTCCCTTTGGGATGCCTTTGGCAGATGCAGTAAGCCTGGAACTCAGGGCTTCCTGGTTAAAAAAATCCTTGCCCTTGGCTGAGCCCTAACCCTAACCCTAGGCAGATAAATCAGCCTAGGTATAGGGATGGTGCCAAGGAAAAAGCTGTGAAAGCTGCCATGTTGTTGCACTTTTGTACTCCTTTGGGATGCCTTTCACAGCTGCCGTGTGCCTGGAGCTCAGGGCTTCCTGGTTTAAAAATCCATGTCCCTAGCTGAGACTGGAGGCAGGTGATTCAGCCTAGGCTTAGCAATGGTGCCAATGAAAACGTGTGGAGGCAGCCATTTTCTGGCACTTTTGTGCTCCCCTTGGGATGCCTTTCGCAGCTGCCGTGTGCCTGGAGCTCAGAGCTTGCTGGTTTAAAAAGCTCTACACCTAGGCGTAACCCTAACCCTAACCGTAACACTGGTCATTTAAATCAGCCTGGGTTTAGGAATTATCCCAAGGGAAAAGCTGTGGAGACAGCCATGTTGTGGCACTTTTGCGCTCCCCTTGGGATGCCTTTCACAGCTGCAGTGTGCTTGGAGCACAGGGCTTCCTGGTTTAAAAAACCACAACTTTAGCCCAAACTGGAGGCTTCGAAATCAGCCTTCGTTTCGGGACGTCCCCAAGGAAAAAGCTGTGGAGGCAGGCATGTTGAGGCGCTTCTGCGCTCTTCTTGGGTAGTCCTTCGCAGCTGCTGTGTTCTTGGAACTCAGGGCTTTCTGGTTAAAGAACACTAACCCTAGGCCTAACTCAAACCTTAAGCCTAGGAAGGAAAATCAGCCTATGATTCGGGATGGTCTCATGGAAATAGCAGTGGAGGCAGCCAAGTTGTGTCACTTTTGCGCTCCCCTTGGGATGCCTTTCACAGCTGCAGTGTGCCTGGAGCACAGGGCTTCCTGGTTTTAAAAGTCCTAGGCCTAAGCCTAACAGTAACCCTAGGAAGGTAAATCAGCCGGGTATTAGGGTTCTTCCTAAGGAAAAAGCTGTGAAAGCAGCCATGTTGTGGCACTTCTGCGCTCCCTTTGGGATGCCTTTGGCAGATGCAGTAAGCCTGGAACTCAGGGCTTCCTGGTTAAAAAAATCCTTGCCCTAGGCTGAGCCCTAACCCTAACCCTAGGCAGATAAATCAGCCTAGGTATAGGGATGGTGCCAAGGAAAAAGCTGTGAAAGCTGCCATGTTGTTGCACTATTGTACTCCCCTTGGGATGCCTTTCACAGCTGCCGTGTGCCTGGAGCTCAGGGCTTCCTGGTTTAAAAAACAATGTCCCTAGCTGAGACTGGAGGCAGGTGATTCAGCCTAGGCTTAGCAATGGTGCCAATGAAAACGTGTGGAGGCAGCCATTTTCTGGCACTTTTGTGCTCCCCTTGGGATGCCTTTCGCAGCTGCCGTGTGCCTGGAGCTCAGAGCTTGCTGGTTTAAAAAGCTCTACACGTAGGCGTAACCCTAACCCTAACCGTAACACTGGTCATTTAAATCAGCCTGGGTTTAGGAATTATCCCAAGGGAAAAGCTGTGGAGACAGCCATGTTGTGGCACTTTTGCGCTCCCCTTGGGATGCCTTTCACAGCTGCAGTGTGCTTGGAGCACAGGGCTTCCTGGTTTAAAAAACCACAACTTTAGCCCAAACTGGAGGCTTCGAAATCAGCCTTCGTTTCGGGACGTCCCCAAGGAAAAAGCTGTGGAGGCAGGCATGTTGAGGCACTTCTGTGCTCTTCTTGGGTAGTCCTTCGCAGCTGCTGTGTTCTTGGAACTCAGGGCTTTCTGGTTAAAAGAACACTAACCCTAGGCCTAACTCAAACCTTAAGCCTAGGAAGGAAAATCAGCCTATGATTCGGGATGGTCTCATGGAAATAGCAGTGGAGGCAGCCAAGTTGTGTCACTTTTGCGCTCCCCTTGGGATGCCTTTAACAGCTGCAGTGTGCCTGGAGCACAGGGCTTCCTGGTTTTAAAAGTCCTAGGCCTAAGCCTAACAGTAACCCTAGGAAGGTAAATCAGCCGGGTATTAGGGTTCTTCCTAAGGAAAAAGCTGTGAAAGCAGCCATGTTGTGGCACTTCTGCGCTCCCTTTGGGATGCCTTTGGCAGATGCAGTAAGCCTGGAACTCAGGGCTTCCTGGTTAAAAAAATCCTTGCCCTTGGCTGAGCCCTAACCCTAACCCTAGGCAGATAAATCAGCCTAGGTATAGGGATGGTGCCAAGGAAAAAGCTGTGAAAGCTGCCATGTTGTTGCACTTTTGTACTCCCTTTGGGATGCCTTTCACAGCTGCCGTGTGCCTGGAGCTCAGGGCTTCCTGGTTTAAAAATCCATGTCCCTAGCTGAGACTGGAGGCAGGTGATTCAGCCTAGGCTTAGCAATGGTGCCAATGAAAACGTGTGGAGGCAGCCATTTTCTGGCACTTTTGTGCTCCCCTTGGGATGCCTTTCGCAGCTGCCGTGTGCCTGGAGCTCAGAGCTTGCTGGTTTAAAAAGCTCTACACGTAGGCGTAACCCTAACCCTAACCGTAACACTGGTCATTTAAATCAGCCTGGGTTTAGGAATTATCCCAAGGGAAAAGCTGTGGAGACAGCCATGTTGTGGCACTTTTGCGCTCCCCTTGGGATGCCTTTCACAGCTGCAGTGTGCTTGGAGCACAGGGCTTCCTGGTTTAAAAAACCACAACTTTAGCCCAAACTGGAGGCTTCGAAATCAGCCTTCGTTTCGGGACGTCCCCAAGGAAAAAGCTGTGGAGGCAGGCATGTTGAGGCACTTCTGTGCTCTTCTTGGGTAGTCCTTCGCAGCTGCTGTGTTCTTGGAACTCAGGGCTTTCTGGTTAAAAGAACACTAACCCTAGGCCTAACTCAAACCTTAAGCCTAGGAAGGAAAATCAGCCTATGATTCGGGATGGTCTCATGGAAATAGCAGTGGAGGCAGCCAAGTTGTGTCACTTTTGCGCTCCCCTTGGGATGCCTTTAACAGCTGCAGTGTGCCTGGAGCACAGGGCTTCCTGGTTTTAAAAGTCCTAGGCCTAAGCCTAACAGTAACCCTAGGAAGGTAAATCAGCCGGGTATTAGGGTTCTTCCTAAGGAAAAAGCTGTGAAAGCAGCCATGTTGTGGCACTTCTGCGCTCCCTTTGGGATGCCTTTGGCAGATGCAGTAAGCCTGGAACTCAGGGCTTCCTGGTTAAAAAAATCCTTGCCCTTGGCTGAGCCCTAACCCTAACCCTAGGCAGATAAATCAGCCTAGGTATAGGGATGGTGCCAAGGAAAAAGCTGTGAAAGCTGCCATGTTGTTGCACTTTTGTACTCCCCTTGGGATGCCTTTCACAGCTGCCGTGTGCCTGGAGCTCAGGGCTTCCTGGTTTAAAAATCCATGTCCCTAGCTGAGACTGGAGGCAGGTGATTCAGCCTAGGCTTAGCAATGGTGCCAATGAAAACGTGTGGAGGCAGCCATTTTCTGGCACTTTTGTGCTCCCCTTGGGATGCCTTTCGCAGCTGCCGTGTGCCTGGAGCTCAGAGCTTGCTGGTTTAAAAAGCTCTACACCTAGGCGTAACCCTAACCCTAACCGTAACACTGGTCATTTAAATCAGCCTGGGTTTAGGAATTATCCCAAGGGAAAAGCTGTGGAGACAGCCATGTTGTGGCACTTTTGCGCTCCCCTTGGGATGCCTTTCACAGCTGCAGTGTGCTTGGAGCACAGGGCTTCCTGGTTTAAAAAACCACAACTTTAGCCCAAACTGGAGGCTTCGAAATCAGCCTTCGTTTCGGGACGTCCCCAAGGAAAAAGCTGTGGAGGCAGGCATGTTGAGGCACTTCTGCGCTCTTCTTGGGTAGTCCTTCGCAGCTGCTGTCTTCTTGGAACTCAGGGCTTTCTGGTTAAAAGAACACTAACCCTAGGCCTAACTCAAACCTTAAGCCTAGGAAGGAAAATCAGCCTATGATTCGGGATGGTCTCATGGAAATAGCAGTGGAGGCAGCCAAGTTGTGTCACTTTTGCGCTCCCCTTGGGATGCCTTTCACAGCTGCAGTGTGCCTGGAGCACAGGGCTTCCTGGTTTTAAAAGTCCTAGGCCTAAGCCTAACAGTAACCCTAGGAAGGTAAATCAGCCGGGTATTAGGGTTCTTCCTAAGGAAAAAGCTGTGAAAGCAGCCATGTTGTGGCACTTCTGCGCTCCCTTTGGGATGCCTTTGGCAGATGCAGTAAGCCTGGAACTCAGGGCTTCCTGGTTAAAAAAATCCTTGCCCTTGGCTGAGCCCTAACCCTAACCCTAGGCAGATAAATCAGCCTAGGTAGAGGGATGGTGCCAAGGAAAAAGCTGTGAAAGCTGCCATGTTGTTGCACTTTTGTACTCCCCTTGGGATGCCTTTCACAGCTGCCGTGTGCCTGGAGCTCAGGGCTTCCTGGTTTAAAAAACCATGTCCCTAGCTGAGACTGGAGGCAGGTGATTCAGCCTAGGCTTAGCAATGGTGCCAATGAAAACGTGTGGAGGCAGCCATTTTCTGGCACTTTTGTGCTCCCCTTGGGATGCCTTTCACAGCTGCCGTGTGCCTGGAGCTCAGGGCTTCCTGGTTTAAAAAACCATGTCCCTAGCTGAGACTGGAGGCAGGTGATTCAGCCTAGGCTTAGCAATGGTGCCAATGAAAACGTGTGGAGGCAGCCATTTTCTGGCACTTTTGTGCTCCCCTTGGGATGCCTTTCGCAGCTGCCGTGTGCCTGGAGCTCAGAGCTTGCTGGTTTAAAAAGCTCTACACCTAGGCGTAACCCTAACCCTAACCGTAACACTGGTCATTTAAATCAGCCTGGGTTTAGGAATTATCCCAAGGGAAAAGCTGTGGAGACAGCCATGTTGTGGCACTTTTGCACTCCCCTTGGGATGCCTTTCACAGCTGCAGTGTGCTTGGAGCACAGGGCTTCCTGGTGTAAAAAACCACAACTTTAGCCCAAACTGGAGGCTTCTAAATCAGCCTTCGTTTCGGGACGTCCCCAAGGAAAAAGCTGTGGAGGCAGGCATGTTGAGGCACTTCTGCGCTCTTCTTGGGCAGTCCTTCGCAGCTGCTGTTTTCTTGGAACTCAGGGCTTTCTGGTTAAAAGAACACTAACCCTAGGCCTAACTCAAACCTTAAGCCTAGGAAGGAAAATCAGCCTATGATTCGGGATGGTCTCATGGAAATAGCAGTGGAGGCAGCCAAGTTGTGTCACTTTTGCGCTCCCCTTGGGATGCCTTTAACAGCTGCAGTGTGCCTGGAGCACAGGGCTTCCTGGTTTTAAAAGTCCTAGGCCTAAGCCTAACAGTAACCCTAGGAAGGTAAATCAGCCGGGTATTAGGGTTCTTCCTAAGGAAAAAGCTGTGAAAGCAGCCATGTTGTGGCACTTCTGCGCTCCCTTTGGGATGCCTTTGGCAGATGCAGTAAGCCTGGAACTCAGGGCTTCCTGGTTAAAAAAATCCTTGCCCTTGGCTGAGCCCTAACCCTAACCCTAGGCAGATAAATCAGCCTAGGTAGAGGGATGGTGCCAAGGAAAAAGCTGTGAAAGCTGCCATGTTGTTGCACTTTTGTACTCCCCTTGGGATGCCTTTCACAGCTGCCGTGTGCCTGGAGCTCAGGGCTTCCTGGTTTAAAAAACCATGTCCCTAGCTGAGACTGGAGGCAGGTGATTCAGCCTAGGCTTAGCAATGGTGCCAATGAAAACGTGTGGAGGCAGCCATTTTCTGGCACTTTTGTGCTCCCCTTGGGATGCCTTTCGCAGCTGCCGTGTGCCTGGAGCTCAGAGCTTGCTGGTTTAAAAAGCTCTACACCTAGGCGTAACCCTAACCCTAACCGTAACACTGGTCATTTAAATCAGCCTGGGTTTAGGAATTATCCCAAGGGAAAAGCTGTGGAGACAGCCATGTTGTGGCACTTTTGCGCTCCCCTTGGGATGCCTTTCACAGCTGCAGTGTGCTTGGGGCACAGGGTTTCCTGGTGTAAAAAACCACAACTTTAGCCCAAACTGGAGGCTTCTAAATCAGCCTTCGTTTCGGGACGTCCCCAAGGAAAAAGCTGTGGAGGCAGGCATGTTGAGGCACTTCTGCGCTCTTCTTGGGTAGTCCTTCGCAGCTGCTGTGTTCTTGGAACTCAGGGCTTTCTGGTTAAAAGAACACTAACCCTAGGCCTAACTCAAACCTTAAGCCTAGGAAGGAAAATCAGCCTATGATTCGGGATGGTCTCATGGAAATAGCAGTGGAGGCAGCCAAGTTGTGTCACTTTTGCGCTCCCCTTGGGATGCCTTTCACAGCTGCAGTGTGCCTGGAGCACAGGGCTTCCTGGTTTTAAAAGTCCTAGGCCTAAGCCTAACAGTAACCCTAGGAAGGTAAATCAGCCGGGTATTAGGGTTCTTCCTAAGGAAAAAGCTGTGAAAGCAGCCATGTTGTGGCACTTCTGCGCTCCCTTTGGGATGCCTTTGGCAGATGCAGTAAGCCTGGAACTCAGGGCTTCCTGCTTAAAAAAATCCTAGCCCTAGGCTGAGCCCTAACCCTAACCCTAGGCAGATAAATCAGCCTAGGTATAGGGATGGTGCCAAGGAAAAAGCTGTGAAAGCTGCCATGTTGTTGCACTTTTGTACTCCCCTTGGGATGCCTTTCACAGCTGCCGTGTGCCTGGAGCTCAGGGCTTCCTGGTTTAAAAAACCATGTCCCTAGCTGAGACTGGAGGCAGGTGATTCAGCCTAGGCTTAGCAATGGTGCCAATGAAAACGTGTGGAGGCAGCCATTTTCTGGCACTTTTGTGCTCCCCTTGGGATGCCTTTCGCAGCTGCCGTGTGCCTGGAGCTCAGAGCTTGCTGGTTTAAAAAGCTCTACACGTAGGCGTAACCCTAACCCTAACCGTAACACTGGTCATTTAAATCAGCCTGGGTTTAGGAATTATCCCAAGGGAAAAGCTGTGGAGACAGCCATGTTGTGGCACTTTTGCGCTCCCCTTGGGATGCCTTTCACAGCTGCAGTGTGCTTGGAGCACAGGGCTTCCTGGTTTAAAAAACCACAACTTTAGCCCAAACTGGAGGCTTCGAAATCAGCCTTCGTTTCGGGACGTCCCCAAGGAAAAAGCTGTGGAGGCAGGCATGTTGAGGCACTTCTGCGCTCTTCTTGGGTAGTCCTTCGCAGCTGCTGTGTTCTTGGAACTCAGGGCTTTCTGGTTAAAAGAACACTAACCCTAGGCCTAACTCAAACCTTAAGCCTAGGAAGGAAAATCAGCCTATGATTCGGGATGGTCTCATGGAAATAGCAGTGGAGGCAGCCAAGTTGTGTCACTTTTGCGCTCCCCTTGGGATGCCTTTCACAGCTGCAGTGTGCCTGGAGCACAGGGCTTCCTGGTTTTAAAAGTCCTAGGCCTAAGCCTAACAGTAACCCTAGGAAGGTAAATCAGCCGGGTATTAGGGTTCTTCCTAAGGAAAAAGCTGTGAAAGCAGCCATGTTGTGGCACTTCTGCGCTCCCTTTGGGATGCCTTTGGCAGATGCAGTAAGCCTGGAACTCAGGGCTTCCTGGTTAAAAAAATCCTTGCCCTTGGCTGAGCCCTAACCATAACCCTAGGCAGATAATTCAGCCTAGGTATAGGGATGGTGCCAAGGAAAAAGCTGTGAAAGCTGCCATGTTGTTGCACTTTTGTACTCCCCTTGGGATGCCTTTCACAGCTGCCGTGTGCCTGGAGCTCAGGGCTTCCTGGTTTAAAAAACCATGTCCCTAGCTGAGACTGGAGGCAGGTGATTCAGCCTAGGCTTAGCAATGGTGCCAATGAAAACGTGTGGAGGCAGCCATTTTCTGGCACTTTTGTGCTCCCCTTGGGATGCCTTTCGCAGCTGCCGTGTGCCTGGAGCTCAGAGCTTGCTGGTTTAAAAAGCTCTACACCTAGGCGTAACCCTAACCCTAACCGTAACACTGGTCATTTAAATCAGCCTGGGTTTAGGAATTATCCCAAGGGAAAAGCTGTGGAGACAGCCATGTTGTGGCACTTTTGCGCTCCCCTTGGGATGCCTTTCACAGCTGCAGTGTGCTTGGAGCACAGGGTTTCCTGGTGTAAAAAACCACAACTTTAGCCCAAACTGGAGGCTTCTAAATCAGCCTTCGTTTCGGGACGTCCCCAAGGAAAAAGCTGTGGAGGCAGGCATGTTGAGGCACTTCTGCGCTCTTCTTGGGTAGTCCTTCGCAGCTGCTGTGTTCTTGGAACTCAGGGCTTTCTGGTTAAAAGAACACTAACCCTAGGCCTAACTCAAACCTTAAGCCTAGGAAGGAAAATCAGCCTATGATTCGGGATGGTCTCATGGAAATAGCAGTGGAGGCAGCCAAGTTGTGTCACTTTTGCGCTCCCCTTGGGATGCCTTTCACAGCTGCAGTGTGCCTGGAGCACAGGGCTTCCTGGTTTTAAAAGTCCTAGGCCTAAGCCTAACAGTAACCCTAGGAAGGTAAATCAGCCGGGTATTAGGGTTCTTCCTAAGGAAAAAGCTGTGAAAGCAGCCATGTTGTGGCACTTCTGCGCTCCCTTTGGGATGCCTTTGGCAGATGCAGTAAGCCTGGAACTCAGGGCTTCCTGCTTAAAAAAATCCTAGCCCTAGGCTGAGCCCTAACCCTAACCCTAGGCAGATAAATCAGCCTAGGTATAGGGATGGTGCCAAGGAAAAAGCTGTGAAAGCTGCCATGTTGTTGCACTTTTGTACTCCCCTTGGGATGCCTTTCACAGCTGCCGTGTGCCTGGAGCTCAGGGCTTCCTGGTTTAAAAAACCATGTCCCTAGCTGAGACTGGAGGCAGGTGATTCAGCCTAGGCTTAGCAATGGTGCCAATGAAAACGTGTGGAGGCAGCCATTTTCTGGCACTTTTGTGCTCCCCTTGGGATGCCTTTCGCAGCTGCCGTGTGCCTGGAGCTCAGAGCTTGCTGGTTTAAAAAGCTCTACACCTAGGCGTAACCCTAACCCTAACCGTAACACTGGTCATTTAAATCAGCCTGGGTTTAGGAATTATCCCAAGGGAAAAGCTGTGGAGACAGCCATGTTGTGGCACTTTTGCGCTCCCCTTGGGATGCCTTTCACAGCTGCAGTGTGCTTGGAGCACAGGGCTTCCTGGTTTAAAATACCACAACTTTAGCCCAAACTGGAGGCTTCTAAATCAGCCTTCGTTTCGGGACGTCCCCAAGGAAAAAGCTGTGGAGGCAGGCATGTTGAGGCACTTCTGCGCTCTTCTTGGGTAGTCCTTCGCAGCTGCTGTGTTCTTGGAACTCAGGGCTTTCTGGTTAAAAGAACACTAACCCTAGGCCTAACTCAAACCTTAAGCCTAGGAAGGAAAATCAGCCTATGATTCGGGATGGTCTCATGGAAATAGCAGTGGAGGCAGCCAAGTTGTGTCACTTTTGCGCTCCCCTTGGGATGCCTTTAACAGCTGCAGTGTGCCTGGAGCACAGGGCTTCCTGGTTTTAAAAGTCCTAGGCCTAAGCCTAACAGTAACCCTAGGAAGGTAAATCAGCCGGGTATTAGGGTTCTTCCTAAGGAAAAAGCTGTGAAAGCAGCCATGTTGTGGCACTTCTGCGCTCCCTTTGGGATGCCTTTGGCAGATGCAGTAAGCCTGGAACTCAGGGCTTCCTGGTTAAAAAAATCCTTGCCCTTGGCTGAGCCCTAACCATAACCCTAGGCAGATAATTCAGCCTAGGTATAGGGATGGTGCCAAGGAAAAAGCTGTGAAAGCTGCCATGTTGTTGCACTTTTGTACTCCCCTTGGGATGCCTTTCACAGCTGCCGTGTGCCTGGAGCTCAGGGCTTCCTGGTTTAAAAAACCATGTCCCTAGCTGAGACTGGAGGCAGGTGATTCAGCCTAGGCTTAGCAATGGTGCCAATGAAAACGTGTGGAGGCAGCCATTTTCTGGCACTTTTGTGCTCCCCTTGGGATGCCTTTCGCAGCTGCCGTGTGCCTGGAGCTCAGAGCTTGCTGGTTTAAAAAGCTCTACACCTAGGCGTAACCCTAACCCTAACCGGAACACTGGTCATTTAAATCAGCCTGGGTTTAGGAATTATCCCAAGGGAAAAGCTGTGGAGACAGCCATGTTGTGGCACTTTTGCGCTCCCCTTGGGATGCCTTTCACAGCTGCAGTGTGCTTGGAGCACAGGGCTTCCTGGTTTAAAAAACCACAACTTTAGCCCAAACTGGAGGCTTCGAAATCAGCCTTCGTTTCGGGACGTCCCCAAGGAAAAAGCTGTGGAGGCAGGCATGTTGAGGCACTTCTGCGCTCTTCTTGGGTAGTCCTTCGCAGCTGCTGTGTTCTTGGAACTCAGGGCTTTCTGGTTAAAAGAACACTAACCCTAGGCCTAACTCAAACCTTAAGCCTAGGAAGGAAAATCAGCCTATGATTCGGGATGGTCTCATGGAAATAGCAGTGGAGGCAGCCAAGTTGTGTCACTTTTGCGCTCCCCTTGGGATGCCTTTCACAGCTGCAGTGTGCCTGGAGCACAGGGCTTCCTGGTTTTAAAAGTCCTAGGCCTAAGCCTAACAGTAACCCTAGGAAGGTAAATCAGCCGGGTATTAGGGTTCTTCCTAAGGAAAAAGCTGTGAAAGCAGCCATGTTGTGGCACTTCTGCGCTCCCTTTGGGATGCCTTTGGCAGATGCAGTAAGCCTGGAACTCAGGGCTTCCTGCTTAAAAAAATCCTTGCCCTTGGCTGAGCCCTAACCATAACCCTAGGCAGATAATTCAGCCTAGGTATAGGGATGGTGCCAAGGAAAAAGCTGTGAAAGCTGCCATGTTGTTGCACTTTTCTACTCCCCTTGGGATGCCTTTCACAGCTGCCGTGTGCCTGGAGCTCAGGGCTTCCTGGTTTAAAAAACCATGTCCCTAGCTGAGACTGGAGGCAGGTGATTCAGCCTAGGCTTAGCAATGGTGCCAATGAAAACGTGTGGAGGCAGCCATTTTCTGGCACTTTTGTGCTCCCCTTGGGATGCCTTTCGCAGCTGCCGTGTGCCTGGAGCTCAGAGCTTGCTGGTTTAAAAAGCTCTACACCTAGGCGTAACCCTAACCCTAACCGTAACATTGGTCATTTAAATCAGCCTGGGTTTAGGAATTATCCCAAGGGAAAAGCTGTGGAGACAGCCATGTTGTGGCACTTTTGCGCTCCCCTTGGGATGCCTTTCACAGCTGCAGTGTGCTTGGAGCACAGGGTTTCCTGGTGTAAAAAACCACAACTTTAGCCCAAACTGGAGGCTTCTAAATCAGCCTTCGTTTCGGGACGTCCCCAAGGAAAAAGCTGTGGAGGCAGGCATGTTGAGGCACTTCTGCGCTCTTCTTGGGTAGTCCTTCGCAGCTGCTGTGTTCTTGGAACTCAGGGCTTTCTGGTTAAAAGAACACTAACCCTAGGCCTAACTCAAACCTTAAGCCTAGGAAGGAAAATCAGCCTATGATTCGGGATGGTCTCATGGAAATAGCAGTGGAGGCAGCCAAGTTGTGTCACTTTTGCGCTCCCCTTGGGATGCCTTTCACAGCTGCAGTGTGCCTGGAGCACAGGGCTTCCTGGTTTTAAAAGTCCTAGGCCTAAGCCTAACAGTAACCCTAGGAAGGTAAATCAGCCGGGTATTAGGGTTCTTCCTAAGGAAAAAGCTGTGAAAGCAGCCATGTTGTGGCACTTCTGCGCTCCCTTTGGGATGCCTTTGGCAGATGCAGTAAGCCTGGAACTCAGGGCTTCCTGGTTAAAAAAATCCTTGCCCTTGGCTGAGCCCTAACCATAACCCTAGGCAGATAATTCAGCCTAGGTATAGGGATGGTGCCAAGGAAAAAGCTGTGAAAGCTGCCATGTTGTTGCACTTTTCTACTCCCCTTGGGATGCCTTTCACAGCTGCCGTGTGCCTGGAGCTCAGGGCTTCCTGGTTTAAAAAACCATGTCCCTAGCTGAGACTGGAGGCAGGTGATTCAGCCTAGGCTTAGCAATGGTGCCAATGAAAACGTGTGGAGGCAGCCATTTTCTGGCACTTTTGTGCTCCCCTTGGGATGCCTTTCGCAGCTGCCGTGTGCCTGGAGCTCAGAGCTTGCTGGTTTAAAAAGCTCTACACCTAGGCGTAACCCTAACCCTAACCGTAACACTGGTCATTTAAATCAGCCTGGGTTTAGGAATTATCCCAAGGGAAAAGCTGTGGAGACAGCCATGTTGTGGCACTTTTGCGCTCCCCTTGGGATGCCTTTCACAGCTGCAGTGTGCTTGGAGCACAGGGTTTCCTGGTGTAAAAAACCACAACTTTAGCCCAAACTGGAGGCTTCTAAATCAGCCTTCGTTTCGGGACGTCCCCAAGGAAAAAGCTGTGTAGGCAGGCATGTTGAGGCACTTCTGCGCTCTTCTTGGGTAGTCCTTCGCAGCTGCTGTGTTCTTGGAACTCAGGGCTTTCTGGTTAAAAGAACACTAACCCTAGGCCTAACTCAAGCCTTAATCCTAGGAAGGAAAATCAGCCTATGATTCGGGATGGTCTCATGGAAATAGCAGTGGAGGCAGCCAAGTTGTGTCACTTTTGCGCTCCCCTTGGGATGCCTTTCACAGCTGCAGTGTGCCTGGAGCACAGGGCTTCCTGGTTTTAAAAGTCCTAGGCCTAAGCCTAACAGTAACCCTAGGAAGGTAAATCAGCCGGGTATTAGGGTTCTTCCTAAGGAAAAAGCTGTGAAAGCAGCCATGTTGTGGCACTTCTGCGCTCCCTTTGGGATGCCTTTGGCAGATGCAGTAAGCCTGGAACTCAGGGCTTCCTGGTTAAAAAAATCCTTGCCCTTGGCTGAGCCCTAACCATAACCCTAGGCAGATAATTCAGCCTAGGTATAGGGATGGTGCCAAGGAAAAAGCTGTGAAAGCTGCCATGTTGTTGCACTTTTGTACTCCCCTTGGGATGCCTTTCACAGCTGCCGTGTGCCTGGAGCTCAGGGCTTCCTGGTTTAAAAAACCATGTCCCTAGCTGAGACTGGAGGCAGGTGATTCAGCCTAGGCTTAGCAATGGTGCCAATGAAAACGTGTGGAGGCAGCCATTTTCTGGCACTTTTGTGCTCCCCTTGGGATGCCTTTCGCAGCTGCCGTGTGCCTGGAGCTCAGAGCTTGCTGGTTTAAAAAGCTCTACACCTAGGCGTAACCCTAACCCTAACCGTAACACTGGTCATTTAAATCAGCCTGGGTTTAGGAATTATCCCAAGGGAAAAGCTGTGGAGACAGCCATGTTGTGGCACTTTTGCGCTCCCCTTGGGATGCCTTTCACAGCTGCAGTGTGCTTGGAGCACAGGGTTTCCTGGTGTAAAAAACCACAACTTTAGCCCAAACTGGAGGCTTCTAAATCAGCCTTCGTTTCGGGACGTCCCCAAGGAAAAAGCTGTGGAGGCAGGCATGTTGAGGCACTTCTGCGCTCTTCTTGGGTAGTCCTTCGCAGCTGCTGTGTTCTTGGAACTCAGGGCTTTCTGGTTAAAAGAACACTAACCCTAGGCCTAACTCAAGCCTTAAGCCTAGGAAGGAAAATCAGCCTATGATTCGGGATGGTCTCATGGAAATAGCAGTGGAGGCAGCCAAGTTGTGTCACTTTTGCGCTCCCCTTGGGATGCCTTTCACAGCTGCAGTGTGCCTGGAGCACAGGGCTTCCTGGTTTTAAAAGTCCTAGGCCTAAGCCTAACAGTAACCCTAGGAAGGTAAATCAGCCGGGTATTAGGGTTCTTCCTAAGGAAAAAGCTGTGAAAGCAGCCATGTTGTGGCACTTCTGCGCTCCCTTTGGGATGCCTTTGGCAGATGCAGTAAGCCTGGAACTCAGGGCTTCCTGCTTAAAAAAATCCTAGCCCTTGGCTGAGCCCTAACCCTAAGCCTAGGCAGATAAATCAGCCTAGGTATAGGGATGGTGCCAAGGAAAAAGCTGTGAAAGCTGCCATGTTGTTGCACTTTTGTACTCCCCTTGGGATGCCTTTCACAGCTGCCGTGTGCCTGGAGCTCAGGGCTTCCTGGTTTAAAAAACCATGTCCCTAGCTGAGACTGGAGGCAGGTGATTCAGCCTAGGCTTAGCAATGGTGCCAATGAAAACGTGTGGAGGCAGCCATTTTCTGGCACTTTTGTGCTCCCCTTGGGATGCCTTTCGCAGCTGCCGTGTGCCTGGAGCTCAGAGCTTGCTGGTTTAAAAAGCTCTACACCTAGGCGTAACCCTAACCCTAACCGTAACACTGGTCATTTAAATCAGCCTGGGTTTAGGAATTATCCCAAGGGAAAAGCTGTGGAGACAGCCATGTTGTGGCACTTTTGCGCTCCCCTTGGGATGCCTTTCACAGCTGCAGTGTGCTTGGAGCACAGGGCTTCCTGGTGTAAAAAACCACAACTTTAGCCCAAACTGGAGGCTTCTAAATCAGCCTTCGTTTCGGGACGTCCCCAAGGAAAAAGCTGTGGAGGCAGGCATGTTGAGGCACTTCTGCGCTCTTCTTGGGTAGTCCTTCGCAGCTGCTGTGTTCTTGGAACTCAGGGCTTTCTGGTTAAAAGAACACTAACCCTAGGCCTAACTCAAACCTTAAGCCTAGGAAGGAAAATCAGCCTATGATTCGGGATGGTCTCATGGAAATAGCAGTGGAGGCAGCCAAGTTGTGTCACTTTTGCGCTCCCCTTGGGATGCCTTTCACAGCTGCAGTGTGCCTGGAGCACAGGGCTTCCTGGTTTTAAAAGTCCTAGGCCTAAGCCTAACAGTAACCCTAGGAAGGTAAATCAGCCGGGTATTAGGGTTCTTCCTAAGGAAAAAGCTGTGAAAGCAGCCATGTTGTGGCACTTCTGCGCTCCCTTTGGGATGCCTTTGGCAGATGCAGTAAGCCTGGAACTCAGGGCTTCCTGCTTAAAAAAATCCTAGCCCTAGGCTGAGCCCTAACCCTAACCCTAGGCAGATAAATCAGCCTAGGTATAGGGATGGTGCCAAGGAAAAAGCTGTGAAAGCTGCCATGTTGTTGCACTTTTCTACTCCCCTTGGGATGCCTTTCACAGCTGCCGTGTGCCTGGAGCTCAGGGCTTCCTGGTTTAAAAAACCATGTCCCTAGCTGAGACTGGAGGCAGGTGATTCAGCCTAGGCTTAGCAATGGTGCCAATGAAAACGTGTGGAGGCAGCCATTTTCTGGCACTTTTGTGCTCCCCTTGGGATGCCTTTCGCAGCTGCCGTGTGCCTGGAGCTCAGAGCTTGCTGGTTTAAAAAGCTCTACACCTAGGCGTAACCCTAACCCTAACCGTAACACTGGTCATTTAAATCAGCCTGGGTTTAGGAATTATCCCAAGGGAAAAGCTGTGGAGACAGCCATGTTGTGGCACTTTTGCGCTCCCCTTGGGATGCCTTTCACAGCTGCAGTGTGCTTGGAGCACAGGGTTTCCTGGTGTAAAAAACCACAACTTTAGCCCAAACTGGAGGCTTCTAAATCAGCCTTCGTTTCGGGACGTCCCCAAGGAAAAAGCTGTGCAGGCAGGCATGTTGAGGCACTTCTGCGCTCTTCTTGGGTAGTCCTTCGCAGCTGCTGTGTTCTTGGAACTCAGGGCTTTCTGGTTAAAAGAACACTAACCCTAGGCCTAACTCAAGCCTTAAGCCTAGGAAGGAAAATCAGCCTATGATTCGGGATGGTCTCATGGAAATAACAGTGGAGGCAGCCAAGTTGTGTCACTTTTGCGCTCCCCTTGGGATGCCTTTAACAGCTGCAGTGTGCCTGGAGCACAGGGCTTCCTGGTTTTAAAAGTCCTAGGCCTAAGCCTAACAGTAACCCTAGGAAGGTAAATCAGCCGGGTATTAGGGTTCTTCCTAAGGAAAAAGCTGTGAAAGCAGCCATGTTGTGGCACTTCTGCGCTCCCTTTGGGATGCCTTTGGCAGATGCAGTAAGCCTGGAACTCAGGGCTTCCTGGTTAAAAAAATCCTTGCCCTTGGCTGAGCCCTAACCATAACCCTAGGCAGATAATTCAGCCTAGGTATAGGGATGGTGCCAAGGAAAAAGCTGTGAAAGCTGCCATGTTGTTGCACTTTTGTACTCCCCTTGGGATGCCTTTCACAGCTGCCGTGTGCCTGGAGCTCAGGGCTTCCTGGTTTAAAAAACCATGTCCCTAGCTGAGACTGGAGGCAGGTGATTCAGCCTAGGCTTAGCAATGGTGCCAATGAAAACGTGTGGAGGCAGCCATTTTCTGGCACTTTTGTGCTCCCCTTGGGATGCCTTTCGCAGCTGCCGTGTGCCTGGAGCTCAGAGCTTGCTGGTTTAAAAAGCTCTACACCTAGGCATAACCCTAACCCTAACCGTAACACTGGTCATTTAAATCAGCCTGGGTTTAGGAATTATCCCAAGGGAAAAGCTGTGGAGACAGCCATGTTGTGGCACTTTTGCGCTCCCCTTGGGATGCCTTTCACAGCTGCAGTGTGCTTGGAGCACAGGGCTTCCTGGTTTAAAAAACCACAACTTTAGCCCAAACTGGAGGCTTCGAAATCAGCCTTCGTTTCGGGACGTCCCCAAGGAAAAAGCTGTGTAGGCAGGCATGTTGAGGCACTTCTGCGCTCTTCTTGGGTAGTCCTTCGCAGCTGCTGTGTTCTTGGAACTCAGGGCTTTCTGGTTAAAAGAACACTAACCCTAGGCCTAACTCAAACCTTAAGCCTAGGAAGGAAAATCAGCCTATGATTCGGGATGGTCTCATGGAAATAGCAGTGGAGGCAGCCAAGTTGTGTCACTTTTGCGCTCCCCTTGGGATGCCTTTCACAGCTGCAGTGTGCCTGGAGCACAGGGCTTCCTGGTTTTAAAAGTCCTAGGCCTAAGCCTAACAGTAACCCTAGGAAGGTAAATCAGCCGGGTATTAGGGTTCTTCCTAAGGAAAAAGCTGTGAAAGCAGCCATGTTGTGGCACTTCTGCGCTCCCTTTGGGATGCCTTTGGCAGATGCAGTAAGCCTGGAACTCAGGGCTTCCTGGTTAAAAAAATCCTTGCCCTTGGCTGAGCCCTAACCATAACCCTAGGCAGATAATTCAGCCTAGGTATAGGGATGGTGCCAAGGAAAAAGCTGTGAAAGCTGCCATGTTGTTGCACTTTTGTACTCCCCTTGGGATGCCTTTCACAGCTGCCGTGTGCCTGGAGCTCAGGGCTTCCTGGTTTAAAAAACCATGTCCCTAGCTGAGACTGGAGGCAGGTGATTCAGCCTAGGCTTAGCAATGGTGCCAATGAAAACGTGTGGAGGCAGCCATTTTCTGGCACTTTTGTGCTCCCCTTGGGATGCCTTTCGCAGCTGCCGTGTGCCTGGAGCTCAGAGCTTGCTGGTTTAAAAAGCTCTACACCTAGGCGTAACCCTAACCCTAACCGTAACACTGGTCATTTAAATCAGCCTGGGTTTAGGAATTATCCCAAGGGAAAAGCTGTGGAGACAGCCATGTTGTGGCACTTTTGCGCTCCCCTTGGGATGCCTTTCACAGCTGCAGTGTGCTTGGAGCACAGGGTTTCCTGGTGTAAAAAACCACAACTTTAGCCCAAACTGGAGGCTTCTAAATCAGCCTTCGTTTCGGGACGTCCCCAAGGAAAAAGCTGTGGAGGCAGGCATGTTGAGGCACTTCTGCGCTCTTCTTGGGTAGTCCTTCGCAGCTGCTGTGTTCTTGGAACTCAGGGCTTTCTGGTTAAAAGAACACTAACCCTAGGCCTAACTCAAGCCTTAAGCCTAGGAAGGAAAATCAGCCTATGATTTGGGATGGTCTCATGGAAATAGCAGTGGAGGCAGCCAAGTTGTGTCACTTTTGCGCTCCCCTTGGGATGCCTTTCACAGCTGCAGTGTGCCTGGAGCACAGGGCTTCCTGGTTTTAAAAGTCCTAGGCCTAAGCCTAACAGTAACCCTAGGAAGGTAAATCAGCCGGGTATTAGGGTTCTTCCTAAGGAAAAAGCTGTGAAAGCAGCCATGTTGTGGCACTTCTGCGCTCCCTTTGGGATGCCTTTGGCAGATGCAGTAAGCCTGGAACTCAGGGCTTCCTGGTTAAAAAAATCCTTGCCCTTGGCTGAGCCCTAACCATAACCCTAGGCAGATAATTCAGCCTAGGTATAGGGATGGTGCCAAGGAAAAAGCTGTGAAAGCTGCCATGTTGTTGCACTTTTGTACTCCCCTTGGGATGCCTTTCACAGCTGCCGTGTGCCTGGAGCTCAGGGCTTCCTGGTTTAAAAAACCATGTCCCTAGCTGAGACTGGAGGCAGGTGATTCAGCCTAGGCTTAGCAATGGTGCCAATGAAAACGTGTGGAGGCAGCCATTTTCTGGCACTTTTGTGCTCCCCTTGGGATGCCTTTCGCAGCTGCCGTGTGCCTGGAGCTCAGAGCTTGCTGGTTTAAAAAGCTCTACACCTAGGCGTAACCCTAACCCTAACCGTAACACTGGTCATTTAAATCAGCCTGGGTTTAGGAATTATCCCAAGGGAAAAGCTGTGGAGACAGCCATGTTGTGGCACTTTTGCGCTCCCCTTGGGATGCCTTTCACAGCTGCAGTGTGCTTGGAGCACAGGGTTTCCTGGTGTAAAAAACCACAACTTTAGCCCAAACTGGAGGCTTCTAAATCAGCCTTCGTTTCGGGACGTCCCCAAGGAAAAAGCTGTGTAGGCAGGCATGTTGAGGCACTTCTGCGCTCTTCTTGGGTAGTCCTTCGCAGCTGCTGTGTTCTTGGAACTCAGGGCTTTCTGGTTAAAAGAACACTAACCCTAGGCCTAACTCAAACCTTAATCCTAGGAAGGAAAATCAGCCTATGATTCGGGATGGTCTCATGGAAATAGCAGTGGAGGCAGCCAAGTTGTGTCACTTTTGCGCTCCCCTTGGGATGCCTTTCACAGCTGCAGTGTGCCTGGAGCACAGGGCTTCCTGGTTTTAAAAGTCCTAGGCCTAAGCCTAACAGTAACCCTAGGAAGGTAAATCAGCCGGGTATTAGGGTTCTTCCTAAGGAAAAAGCTGTGAAAGCAGCCATGTTGTGGCACTTCTGCGCTCCCTTTGGGATGCCTTTGGCAGATGCAGTAAGCCTGGAACTCAGGGCTTCCTGGTTAAAAAAATCCTTGCCCTTGGCTGAGCCCTAACCATAACCCTAGGCAGATAATTCAGCCTAGGTATAGGGATGGTGCCAAGGAAAAAGCTGTGAAAGCTGCCATGTTGTTGCACTTTTGTACTCCCCTTGGGATGCCTTTCACAGCTGCCGTGTGCCTGGAGCTCAGGGCTTCCTGGTTTAAAAAACCATGTCCCTAGCTGAGACTGGAGGCAGGTGATTCAGCCTAGGCTTAGCAATGGTGCCAATGAAAACGTGTGGAGGCAGCCATTTTCTGGCACTTTTGTGCTCCCCTTGGGATGCCTTTCGCAGCTGCCGTGTGCCTGGAGCTCAGAGCTTGCTGGTTTAAAAAGCTCTACACGTAGGCGTAACCCTAACCCTAACCGTAACACTGGTCATTTAAATCAGCCTGGGTTTAGGAATTATCCCAAGGGAAAAGCTGTGGAGACAGCCATGTTGTGGCACTTTTGCGCTCCCCTTGGGATGCCTTTCACAGCTGCAGTGTGCTTGGAGCACAGGGCTTCCTGGTGTAAAAAACCACAACTTTAGCCCAAACTGGAGGCTTCTAAATCAGCCTTCGTTTCGGGACGTCCCCAAGGAAAAAGCTGTGCAGGCAGGCATGTTGAGGCACTTCTGCACTCTTTTTGGGTAGTCCTTCGCAGCTGCTGTGTTCTTGGAACTCAGGGCTTTCTGGTTAAAAGAACACTAACCCTAGGCCTAACTCAAGCCTTAAGCCTAGGAAGGAAAATCAGCCTATGATTCGGGATGGTCTCATGGAAATAGCAGTGGAGGCAGCCAAGTTGTGTCACTTTTGCGCTCCCCTTGGGATGCCTTTCACAGCTGCAGTGTGCCTGGAGCACAGGGCTTCCTGGTTTTAAAAGTCCTAGGCCTAAGCCTAACAGTAACCCTAGGAAGGTAAATCAGCCGGGTATTAGGGTTCTTCCTAAGGAAAAAGCTGTGAAAGCAGCCATGTTGTGGCACTTCTGCGCTCCCTTTGGGATGCCTTTGGCAGATGCAGTAAGCCTGGAACTCAGGGCTTCCTGGTTAAAAAAATCCTTGCCCTTGGCTGAGCCCTAACCCTAAGCCTAGGCAGATAAATCAGCCTAGGTATAGGGATGGTGCCAAGGAAAAAGCTGTGAAAGCTGCCATGTTGTTGCACTTTTGTACTCCCCTTGGGATGCCTTTCACAGCTGCCGTGTGCCTGGAGCTCAGGGCTTCCTGGTTTAAAAAACCATGTCCCTAGCTGAGACTGGAGGCAGGTGATTCAGCCTAGGCTTAGCAATGGTGCCAATGAAAACGTGTGGAGGCAGCCATTTTCTGGCACTTTTGTGCTCCCCTTGGGATGCCTTTCGCAGCTGCCGTGTGCCTGGAGCTCAGAGCTTGCTGGTTTAAAAAGCTCTACACCTAGGCGTAACCCTAACCCTAACCGTAACACTGGTCATTTAAATCAGCCTGGGTTTAGGAATTATCCCAAGGGAAAAGCTGTGGAGACAGCCATGTTGTGGCACTTTTGCGCTCCCCTTGGGATGCCTTTCACAGCTGCAGTGTGCTTGGAGCACAGGGCTTCCTGGTGTAAAAAACCACAACTTTAGCCCAAACTGGAGGCTTCTAAATCAGCCTTCGTTTCGGGACGTCCCCAAGGAAAAAGCTGTGGAGGCAGGCATGTTGAGGCACTTCTGCGCTCTTCTTGGGTAGTCCTTCGCAGCTGCTGTGTTCTTGGAACTCAGGGCTTTCTGGTTAAAAGAACACTAACCCTAGGCCTAACTCAAACCTTAAGCCTAGGAAGGAAAATCAGCCTATGATTCGGGATGGTCTCATGGAAATAGCAGTGGAGGCAGCCAAGTTGTGTCACTTTTGCGCTCCCCTTGGGATGCCTTTCACAGCTGCAGTGTGCCTGGAGCACAGGGCTTCCTGGTTTTAAAAGTCCTAGGCCTAAGCCTAACAGTAACCCTAGGAAGGTAAATCAGCCGGGTATTAGGGTTCTTCCTAAGGAAAAAGCTGTGAAAGCAGCCATGTTGTGGCACTTCTGCGCTCCCTTTGGGATGCCTTTGGCAGATGCAGTAAGCCTGGAACTCAGGGCTTCCTGCTTAAAAAAATCCTAGCCCTAGGCTGAGCCCTAACCCTAACCCTAGGCAGATAAATCAGCCTAGGTATAGGGATGGTGCCAAGGAAAAAGCTGTGAAAGCTGCCATGTTGTTGCACTTTTCTACTCCCCTTGGGATGCCTTTCACAGCTGCCGTGTGCCTGGAGCTCAGGGCTTCCTGGTTTAAAAAACCATGTCCCTAGCTGAGACTGGAGGCAGGTGATTCAGCCTAGGCTTAGCAATGGTGCCAATGAAAACGTGTGGAGGCAGCCATTTTCTGGCACTTTTGTGCTCCCCTTGGGATGCCTTTCGCAGCTGCCGTGTGCCTGGAGCTCAGAGCTTGCTGGTTTAAAAAGCTCTACACCTAGGCGTAACCCTAACCCTAACCGTAACACTGGTCATTTAAATCAGCCTGGGTTTAGGAATTATCCCAAGGGAAAAGCTGTGGAGACAGCCATGTTGTGGCACTTTTGCGCTCCCCTTGGGATGCCTTTCACAGCTGCAGTGTGCTTGGAGCACAGGGTTTCCTGGTGTAAAAAACCACAACTTTAGCCCAAACTGGAGGCTTCTAAATCAGCCTTCGTTTCGGGACGTCCCCAAGGAAAAAGCTGTGGAGGCAGGCATGTTGAGGCACTTCTGCGCTCTTCTTGGGTAGTCCTTCGCAGCTGCTGTGTTCTTGGAACTCAGGGCTTTCTGGTTAAAAGAACACTAACCCTAGGCCTAACTCAAGCCTTAAGCCTAGGAAGGAAAATCAGCCTATGATTCGGGATGGTCTCATGGAAATAGCAGTGGAGGCAGCCAAGTTGTGTCACTTTTGCGCTCCCCTTGGGATGCCTTTCACAGCTGCAGTGTGCCTGGAGCACAGGGCTTCCTGGTTTTAAAAGTCCTAGGCCTAAGCCTAACAGTAACCCTAGGAAGGTAAATCAGCCGGGTATTAGGGTTCTTCCTAAGGAAAAAGCTGTGAAAGCAGCCATGTTGTGGACCTTCTGCGCTCCCTTTGGGATGCCTTTGGCAGATGCAGTAAGCCTGGAACTCAGGGCTTCCTGGTTAAAAAAATCCTTGCCCTTGGCTGAGCCCTAACCATAACCCTAGGCAGATAATTCAGCCTAGGTATAGGGATGGTGCCAAGGAAAAAGCTGTGAAAGCTGCCATGTTGTTGCACTTTTGTACTCCCCTTGGGATGCCTTTCACAGCTGCCGTGTGCCTGGAGCTCAGGGCTTCCTGGTTTAAAAAACCATGTCCCTAGCTGAGACTGGAGGCAGGTGATTCAGCCTAGGCTTAGCAATGGTGCCAATGAAAACGTGTGGAGGCAGCCATTTTCTGGCACTTTTGTGCTCCCCTTGGGATGCCTTTCGCAGCTGCCGTGTGCCTGGAGCTCAGAGCTTGCTGGTTTAAAAAGCTCTACACCTAGGCGTAACCCTAACCCTAACCGTAACACTGGTCATTTAAATCAGCCTGGGTTTAGGAATTATCCCAAGGGAAAAGCTGTGGAGACAGCCATGTTGTGGCACTTTTGCGCTCCCCTTGGGATGCCTTTCACAGCTGCAGTGTGCTTGGAGCACAGGGTTTCCTGGTGTAAAAAACCACAACTTTAGCCCAAACTGGAGGCTTCTAAATCAGCCTTCGTTTCGGGACGTCCCCAAGGAAAAAGCTGTGTAGGCAGGCATGTTGAGGCACTTCTGCGCTCTTCTTGGGTAGTCCTTCGCAGCTGCTGTGTTCTTGGAACTCAGGGCTTTCTGGTTAAAAGAACACTAACCCTAGGCCTAACTCAAACCTTAATCCTAGGAAGGAAAATCAGCCTATGATTCGGGATGGTCTCATGGAAATAGCAGTGGAGGCAGCCAAGTTGTGTCACTTTTGCGCTCCCCTTGGGATGCCTTTCACAGCTGCAGTGTGCCTGGAGCACAGGGCTTCCTGGTTTTAAAAGTCCTAGGCCTAAGCCTAACAGTAACCCTAGGAAGGTAAATCAGCCGGGTATTAGGGTTCTTCCTAAGGAAAAAGCTGTGAAAGCAGCCATGTTGTGGCACTTCTGCGCTCCCTTTGGGATGCCTTTGGCAGATGCAGTAAGCCTGGAACTCAGGGCTTCCTGGTTAAAAAAATCCTTGCCCTTGGCTGAGCCCTAACCATAACCCTAGGCAGATAATTCAGCCTAGGTATAGGGATGGTGCCAAGGAAAAAGCTGTGAAAGCTGCCATGTTGTTGCACTTTTGTACTCCCCTTGGGATGCCTTTCACAGCTGCCGTGTGCCTGGAGCTCAGGGCTTCCTGGTTTAAAAAACCATGTCCCTAGCTGAGACTGGAGGCAGGTGATTCAGCCTAGGCTTAGCAATGGTGCCAATGAAAACGTGTGGAGGCAGCCATTTTCTGGCACTTTTGTGCTCCCCTTGGGATGCCTTTCGCAGCTGCCGTGTGCCTGGAGCTCAGAGCTTGCTGGTTTAAAAAGCTCTACACCTAGGCGTAACCCTAACCCTAACCGTAACACTGGTCATTTAAATCAGCCTGGGTTTAGGAATTATCCCAAGGGAAAAGCTGTGGAGACAGCCATGTTGTGGCACTTTTGCGCTCCCCTTGGGATGCCTTTCACAGCTGCAGTGTGCTTGGAGCACAGGGCTTCCTGGTGTAAAAAACCACAACTTTAGCCCAAACTGGAGGCTTCTAAATCAGCCTTCGTTTCGGGACGTCCCCAAGGAAAAAGCTGTGCAGGCAGGCATGTTGAGGCACTTCTGCACTCTTTTTGGGTAGTCCTTCGCAGCTGCTGTGTTCTTGGAACTCAGGGCTTTCTGGTTAAAAGAACACTAACCCTAGGCCTAACTCAAGCCTTAAGCCTAGGAAGGAAAATCAGCCTATGATTCGGGATGGTCTCATGGAAATAGCAGTGGAGGCAGCCAAGTTGTGTCACTTTTGCGCTCCCCTTGGGATGCCTTTCACAGCTGCAGTGTGCCTGGAGCACAGGGCTTCCTGGTTTTAAAAGTCCTAGGCCTAAGCCTAACAGTAACCCTAGGAAGGTAAATCAGCCGGGTATTAGGGTTCTTCCTAAGGAAAAAGCTGTGAAAGCAGCCATGTTGTGGCACTTCTGCGCTCCCTTTGGGATGCCTTTGGCAGATGCAGTAAGCCTGGAACTCAGGGCTTCCTGGTTAAAAAAATCCTTGCCCTTGGCTGAGCCCTAACCCTAAGCCTAGGCAGATAAATCAGCCTAGGTATAGGGATGGTGCCAAGGAAAAAGCTGTGAAAGCTGCCATGTTGTTGCACTTTTGTACTCCCCTTGGGATGCCTTTCACAGCTGCCGTGTGCCTGGAGCTCAGGGCTTCCTGGTTTAAAAAACCATGTCCCTAGCTGAGACTGGAGGCAGGTGATTCAGCCTAGGCTTAGCAATGGTGCCAATGAAAACGTGTGGAGGCAGCCATTTTCTGGCACTTTTGTGCTCCCCTTGGGATGCCTTTCGCAGCTGCCGTGTGCCTGGAGCTCAGAGCTTGCTGGTTTAAAAAGCTCTACACCTAGGCGTAACCCTAACCCTAACCGTAACACTGGTCATTTAAATCAGCCTGGGTTTAGGAATTATCCCAAGGGAAAAGCTGTGGAGACAGCCATGTTGTGGCACTTTTGCGCTCCCCTTGGGATGCCTTTCACAGCTGCAGTGTGCTTGGAGCACAGGGCTTCCTGGTGTAAAAAACCACAACTTTAGCCCAAACTGGAGGCTTCTAAATCAGCCTTCGTTTCGGGACGTCCCCAAGGAAAAAGCTGTGGAGGCAGGCATGTTGAGGCACTTCTGCGCTCTTCTTGGGTAGTCCTTCGCAGCTGCTGTGTTCTTGGAACTCAGGGCTTTCTGGTTAAAAGAACACTAACCCTAGGCCTAACTCAAACCTTAAGCCTAGGAAGGAAAATCAGCCTATGATTCGGGATGGTCTCATGGAAATAGCAGTGGAGGCAGCCAAGTTGTGTCACTTTTGCGCTCCCCTTGGGATGCCTTTCACAGCTGCAGTGTGCCTGGAGCACAGGGCTTCCTGGTTTTAAAAGTCCTAGGCCTAAGCCTAACAGTAACCCTAGGAAGGTAAATCAGCCGGGTATTAGGGTTCTTCCTAAGGAAAAAGCTGTGAAAGCAGCCATGTTGTGGCACTTCTGCGCTCCCTTTGGGATGCCTTTGGCAGATGCAGTAAGCCTGGAACTCAGGGCTTCCTGGTTAAAAAAATCCTTGCCCTTGGCTGAGCCCTAACCATAACCCTAGGCAGATAATTCAGCCTAGGTATAGGGATGGTGCCAAGGAAAAAGCTGTGAAAGCTGCCATGTTGTTGCACTTTTGTACTCCCCTTGGGATGCCTTTCACAGCTGCCGTGTGCCTGGAGCTCAGGGCTTCCTGGTTTAAAAAACCATGTCCCTAGCTGAGACTGGAGGCAGGTGATTCAGCCTAGGCTTAGCAATGGTGCCAATGAAAACGTGTGGAGGCAGCCATTTTCTGGCACTTTTGTGCTCCCCTTGGGATGCCTTTCGCAGCTGCCGTGTGCCTGGAGCTCAGAGCTTGCTGGTTTAAAAAGCTCTACACCTAGGCGTAACCCTAACCCTAACCGTAACACTGGTCATTTAAATCAGCCTGGGTTTAGGAATTATCCCAAGGGAAAAGCTGTGGAGACAGCCATGTTGTGGCACTTTTGCGCTCCCCTTGGGATGCCTTTCACAGCTGCAGTGTGCTTGGAGCACAGGGTTTCCTGGTGTAAAAAACCACAACTTTAGCCCAAACTGGAGGCTTCTAAATCAGCCTTCGTTTCGGGACGTCCCCAAGGAAAAAGCTGTGTAGGCAGGCATGTTGAGGCACTTCTGCGGTCTTCTTGGGTAGTCCTTCGCAGCTGCTGTGTTCTTGGAACTCAGGGCTTTCTGGTTAAAAGAACACTAACCCTAGGCCTAACTCAAGCCTTAAGCCTAGGAAGGAAAATCAGCCTATGATTCGGGATGGTCTCATGGAAATAGCAGTGGAGGCAGCCAAGTTGTGTCACTTTTGCGCTCCCCTTGGGATGCCTTTAACAGCTGCAGTGTGCCTGGAGCACAGGGCTTCCTGGTTTTAAAAGTCCTAGGCCTAAGCCTAACAGTAACCCTAGGAAGGTAAATCAGCCGGGTATTAGGGTTCTTCCTAAGGAAAAAGCTGTGAAAGCAGCCATGTTGTGGCACTTCTGCGCTCCCTTTGGGATGCCTTTGGCAGATGCAGTAAGCCTGGAACTCAGGGCTTCCTGGTTAAAAAAATCCTTGCCCTTGGCTGAGCCCTAACCATAACCCTAGGCAGATAATTCAGCCTAGGTATAGGGATGGTGCCAAGGAAAAAGCTGTGAAAGCTGCCATGTTGTTGCACTTTTGTACTCCCCTTGGGATGCCTTTCACAGCTGCCGTGTGCCTGGAGCTCAGGGCTTCCTGGTTTAAAAAACCATGTCCCTAGCTGAGACTGGAGGCAGGTGATTCAGCCTAGGCTTAGCAATGGTGCCAATGAAAACGTGTGGAGGCAGCCATTTTCTGGCACTTTTGTGCTCCCCTTGGGATGCCTTTCGCAGCTGCCGTGTGCCTGGAGCTCAGAGCTTGCTGGTTTAAAAAGCTCTACACCTAGGCGTAACCCTAACCCTAACCGTAACACTGGTCATTTAAATCAGCCTGGGTTTAGGAATTATCCCAAGGGAAAAGCTGTGGAGACAGCCATGTTGTGGCACTTTTGCGCTCCCCTTGGGATGCCTTTCACAGCTGCAGTGTGCTTGGAGCACAGGGCTTCCTGGTGTAAAAAACCACAACTTTAGCCCAAACTGGAGGCTTCTAAATCAGCCTTCGTTTCGGGACGTCCCCAAGGAAAAAGCTGTGCAGGCAGGCATGTTGAGGCACTTCTGCACTCTTTTTGGGTAGTCCTTCGCAGCTGCTGTGTTCTTGGAACTCAGGGCTTTCTGGTTAAAAGAACACTAACCCTAGGCCTAACTCAAGCCTTAAGCCTAGGAAGGAAAATCAGCCTATGATTCGGGATGGTCTCATGGAAATAGCAGTGGAGGCAGCCAAGTTGTGTCACTTTTGCGCTCCCCTTGGGATGCCTTTCACAGCTGCAGTGTGCCTGGAGCACAGGGCTTCCTGGTTTTAAAAGTCCTAGGCCTAAGCCTAACAGTAACCCTAGGAAGGTAAATCAGCCGGGTATTAGGGTTCTTCCTAAGGAAAAAGCTGTGAAAGCAGCCATGTTGTGGCACTTCTGCGCTCCCTTTGGGATGCCTTTGGCAGATGCAGTAAGCCTGGAACTCAGGGCTTCCTGGTTAAAAAAATCCTTGCCCTTGGCTGAGCCCTAACCCTAAGCCTAGGCAGATAAATCAGCCTAGGTATAGGGATGGTGCCAAGGAAAAAGCTGTGAAAGCTGCCATGTTGTTGCACTTTTGTACTCCCCTTGGGATGCCTTTCACAGCTGCCGTGTGCCTGGAGCTCAGGGCTTCCTGGTTTAAAAAACCATGTCCCTAGCTGAGACTGGAGGCAGGTGATTCAGCCTAGGCTTAGCAATGGTGCCAATGAAAACGTGTGGAGGCAGCCATTTTCTGGCACTTTTGTGCTCCCCTTGGGATGGCTTTCGCAGCTGCCGTGTGCCTGGAGCTCAGAGCTTGCTGGTTTAAAAAGCTCTACACCTAGGCGTAACCCTAACCCTAACCGTAACACTGGTCATTTAAATCAGCCTGGGTTTAGGAATTATCCCAAGGGAAAAGCTGTGGAGACAGCCATGTTGTGGCACTTTTGCGCTCCCCTTGGGATGCCTTTCACAGCTGCAGTGTGCTTGGAGCACAGGGCTTCCTGGTGTAAAAAACCACAACTTTAGCCCAAACTGGAGGCTTCTAAATCAGCCTTCGTTTCGGGACGTCCCCAAGGAAAAAGCTGTGGAGGCAGGCATGTTGAGGCACTTCTGCGCTCTTGTTGGGTAGTCCTTCGCAGCTGCTGTGTTCTTGGAACTCAGGGCTTTCTGGTTAAAAGAACACTAACCCTAGGCCTAACTCAAGCCTTAATCCTAGGAAGGAAAATCAGCCTATGATTCGGGATGGTCTCATGGAAATAGCAGTGGAGGCAGCCAAGTTGTGTCACTTTTGCGCTCCCCTTGGGATGCCTTTCACAGCTGCAGTGTGCCTGGAGCACAGGGCTTCCTGGTTTTAAAAGTCCTAGGCCTAAGCCTAACAGTAACCCTAGGAAGGTAAATCAGCCGGGTATTAGGGTTCTTCCTAAGGAAAAAGCTGTGAAAGCAGCCATGTTGTGGCACTTCTGCGCTCCCTTTGGGATGCCTTTGGCAGATGCAGTAAGCCTGGAACTCAGGGCTTCCTGGTTAAAAAAATCCTTGCCCTTGGCTGAGCCCTAACCATAACCCTAGGCAGATAATTCAGCCTAGGTATAGGGATGGTGCCAAGGAAAAAGCTGTGAAAGCTGCCATGTTGTTGCACTTTTGTACTCCCCTTGGGATGCCTTTCACAGCTGCCGTGTGCCTGGAGCTCAGGGCTTCCTGGTTTAAAAAACCATGTCCCTAGCTGAGACTGGAGGCAGGTGATTCAGCCTAGGCTTAGCAATGGTGCCAATGAAAACGTGTGGAGGCAGCCATTTTCTGGCACTTTTGTGCTCCCCTTGGGATGCCTTTCGCAGCTGCCGTGTGCCTGGAGCTCAGAGCTTGCTGGTTTAAAAAGCTCTACACCTAGGCGTAACCCTAACCCTAACCGTAACACTGGTCATTTAAATCAGCCTGGGTTTAGGAATTATCCCAAGGGAAAAGCTGTGGAGACAGCCATGTTGTGGCACTTTTGCGCTCCCCTTGGGATGCCTTTCACAGCTGCAGTGTGCTTGGAGCACAGGGTTTCCTGGTGTAAAAAACCACAACTTTAGCCCAAACTGGAGGCTTCTAAATCAGCCTTCGTTTCGGGACGTCCCCAAGGAAAAAGCTGTGTAGGCAGGCATGTTGAGGCACTTCTGCGCTCTTCTTGGGTAGTCCTTCGCAGCTGCTGTGTTCTTGGAACTCAGGGCTTTCTGGTTAAAAGAACACTAACCCTAGGCCTAACTCAAACCTTAATCCTAGGAAGGAAAATCAGCCTATGATTCGGGATGGTCTCATGGAAATAGCAGTGGAGGCAGCCAAGTTGTGTCACTTTTGCGCTCCCCTTGGGATGCCTTTCACAGCTGCAGTGTGCCTGGAGCACAGGGCTTCCTGGTTTTAAAAGTCCTAGGCCTAAGCCTAACAGTAACCCTAGGAAGGTAAATCAGCCGGGTATTAGGGTTCTTCCTAAGGAAAAAGCTGTGAAAGCAGCCATGTTGTGGCACTTCTGCGCTCCCTTTGGGATGCCTTTGGCAGATGCAGTAAGCCTGGAACTCAGGGCTTCCTGCTTAAAAAAATCCTTGCCCTTGGCTGAGCCCTAACCATAACCCTAGGCAGATAATTCAGCCTAGGTATAGGGATGGTGCCAAGGAAAAAGCTGTGAAAGCTGCCATGTTGTTGCACTTTTGTACTCCCCTTGGGATGCCTTTCACAGCTGCCGTGTGCCTGGAGCTCAGGGCTTCCTGGTTTAAAAAACCATGTCCCTAGCTGAGACTGGAGGCAGGTGATTCAGCCTAGGCTTAGCAATGGTGCCAATGAAAACGTGTGGAGGCAGCCATTTTCTGGCACTTTTGTGCTCCCCTTGGGATGCCTTTCGCAGCTGCCGTGTGCCTGGAGCTCAGAGCTTGCTGGTTTAAAAAGCTCTACACCTAGGCGTAACCCTAACCCTAACCGTAACACTGGTCATTTAAATCAGCCTGGGTTTAGGAATTATCCCAAGGGAAAAGCTGTGGAGACAGCCATGTTGTGGCACTTTTGCGCTCCCCTTGGGATGCCTTTCACAGCTGCAGTGTGCTTGGAGCACAGGGCTTCCTGGTGTAAAAAACCACAACTTTAGCCCAAACTGGAGGCTTCTAAATCAGCCTTCGTTTCGGGACGTCCCCAAGGAAAAAGCTGTGCAGGCAGGCATGTTGAGGCACTTCTGCACTCTTTTTGGGTAGTCCTTCGCAGCTGCTGTGTTCTTGGAACTCAGGGCTTTCTGGTTAAAAGAACACTAACCCTAGGCCTAACTCAAGCCTTAAGCCTAGGAAGGAAAATCAGCCTATGATTCGGGATGGTCTCATGGAAATAGCAGTGGAGGCAGCCAAGTTGTGTCACTTTTGCGCTCCCCTTGGGATGCCTTTCACAGCTGCAGTGTGCCTGGAGCACAGGGCTTCCTGGTTTTAAAAGTCCTAGGCCTAAGCCTAACAGTAACCCTAGGAAGGTAAATCAGCCGGGTATTAGGGTTCTTCCTAAGGAAAAAGCTGTGAAAGCAGCCATGTTGTGGCACTTCTGCGCTCCCTTTGGGATGCCTTTGGCAGATGCAGTAAGCCTGGAACTCAGGGCTTCCTGGTTAAAAAAATCCTTGCCCTTGGCTGAGCCCTAACCCTAAGCCTAGGCAGATAAATCAGCCTAGGTATAGGGATGGTGCCAAGGAAAAAGCTGTGAAAGCTGCCATGTTGTTGCACTTTTGTACTCCCCTTGGGATGCCTTTCACAGCTGCCGTGTGCCTGGAGCTCAGGGCTTCCTGGTTTAAAAAACCATGTCCCTAGCTGAGACTGGAGGCAGGTGATTCAGCCTAGGCTTAGCAATGGTGCCAATGAAAACGTGTGGAGGCAGCCATTTTCTGGCACTTTTGTGCTCCCCTTGGGATGGCTTTCGCAGCTGCCGTGTGCCTGGAGCTCAGAGCTTGCTGGTTTAAAAAGCTCTACACCTAGGCGTAACCCTAACCCTAACCGTAACACTGGTCATTTAAATCAGCCTGGGTTTAGGAATTATCCCAAGGGAAAAGCTGTGGAGACAGCCATGTTGTGGCACTTTTGCGCTCCCCTTGGGATGCCTTTCACAGCTGCAGTGTGCTTGGAGCACAGGGCTTCCTGGTGTAAAAAACCACAACTTTAGCCCAAACTGGAGGCTTCTAAATCAGCCTTCGTTTCGGGACGTCCCCAAGGAAAAAGCTGTGGAGGCAGGCATGTTGAGGCACTTCTGCGCTCTTCTTGGGTAGTCCTTCGCAGCTGCTGTGTTCTTGGAACTCAGGGCTTTCTGGTTAAAAGAACACTAACCCTAGGCCTAACTCAAACCTTAAGCCTAGGAAGGAAAATCAGCCTATGATTCGGGATGGTCTCATGGAAATAGCAGTGGAGGCAGCCAAGTTGTGTCACTTTTGCGCTCCCCTTGGGATGCCTTTCACAGCTGCAGTGTGCCTGGAGCACAGGGCTTCCTGGTTTTAAAAGTCCTAGGCCTAAGCCTAACAGTAACCCTAGGAAGGTAAATCAGCCGGGTATTAGGGTTCTTCCTAAGGAAAAAGCTGTGAAAGCAGCCATGTTGTGGCACTTCTGCGCTCCCTTTGGGATGCCTTTGGCAGATGCAGTAAGCCTGGAACTCAGGGCTTCCTGGTTAAAAAAATCCTTGCCCTTGGCTGAGCCCTAACCATAACCCTAGGCAGATAATTCAGCCTAGGTATAGGGATGGTGCCAAGGAAAAAGCTGTGAAAGCTGCCATGTTGTTGCACTTTTGTACTCCCCTTGGGATGCCTTTCACAGCTGCCAAGTGCCTGGAGCTCAGGGCTTCCTGGTTTAAAAAACCATGTCCCTAGCTGAGACTGGAGGCAAGTGATTCAGCCTAGGCTTAGCAATGGTGCCAATGAAAACGTGTGGAGGCAGCCATTTTCTGGCACTTTTGTGCTCCCCTTGGGATGCCTTTCGCAGCTGCCGTGTGCCTGGAGCTCAGAGCTTGCTGGTTTAAAAAGCTCTACACCTAGGCGTAACCCTAACCCTAACCGTAACACTGGTCATTTAAATCAGCCTGGGTTTAGGAATTATCCCAAGGGAAAAGCTGTGGAGACAGCCATGTTGTGGCACTTTTGCGCTCCCCTTGGGATGCCTTTCACAGCTGCAGTGTGCTTGGAGCACAGGGTTTCCTGGTTTAAAAAACCACAACTTTAGCCCAAACTGGAGGCTTCTAAATCAGCCTTCGTTTCGGGACGTCCCCAAGGAAAAAGCTGTGGAGGCAGGCATGTTGAGGCACTTCTGCGCTCTTCTTGGGTAGTCCTTCGCAGCTGCTGTGTTCTTGGAACTCAGGGCTTTCTGGTTAAAAGAACACTAACCCTAGGCCTAACTCAAGCCTTAAGCCTAGGAAGGAAAATCAGCCTATGATTCGGGATGGTCTCATGGAAATAGCAGTGGAGGCAGCCAAGTTGTGTCACTTTTGCGCTCCCCTTGGGATGCCTTTCACAGCTGCAGTGTGCCTGGAGCACAGGGCTTCCTGGTTTTAAAAGTCCTAGGCCTAAGCCTAACAGTAACCCTAGGAAGGTAAATCAGCCGGGTATTAGGGTTCTTCCTAAGGAAAAAGCTGTGAAAGCAGCCATGTTGTGGCACTTCTGCGCTCCCTTTGGGATGCCTTTGGCAGATGCAGTAAGCCTGGAACTCAGGGCTTCCTGCTTAAAAAAATCCTTGCCCTTGGCTGAGCCCTAACCATAACCCTAGGCAGATAATTCAGCCTAGGTATAGGGATGGTGCCAAGGAAAAAGCTGTGAAAGCTGCCATGTTGTTGCACTTTTGTACTCCCCTTGGGATGCCTTTCACAGCTGCCGTGTGCCTGGAGCTCAGGGCTTCCTGGTTTAAAAAACCATGTCCCTAGCTGAGACTGGAGGCAGGTGATTCAGCCTAGGCTTAGCAATGGTGCCAATGAAAACGTGTGGAGGCAGCCATTTTCTGGCACTTTTGTGCTCCCCTTGGGATGCCTTTCGCAGCTGCCGTGTGCCTGGAGCTCAGAGCTTGCTGGTTTAAAAAGCTCTACACCTAGGCGTAACCCTAACCCTAACCGTAACACTGGTCATTTAAATCAGCCTGGGTTTAGGAATTATCCCAAGGGAAAAGCTGTGGAGACAGCCATGTTGTGGCACTTTTGCGCTCCCCTTGGGATGCCTTTCACAGCTGCAGTGTGCTTGGAGCACAGGGTTTCCTGGTGTAAAAAACCACAACTTTAGCCCAAACTGGAGGCTTCTAAATCAGCCTTCGTTTCGGGACGTCCCCAAGGAAAAAGCTGTGTAGGCAGGCATGTTGAGGCACTTCTGCGGTCTTCTTGGGTAGTCCTTCGCAGCTGCTGTGTTCTTGGAACTCAGGGCTTTCTGGTTAAAAGAACACTAACCCTAGGCCTAACTCAAGCCTTAAGCCTAGGAAGGAAAATCAGCCTATGATTCGGGATGGTCTCATGGAAATAGCAGTGGAGGCAGCCAAGTTGTGTCACTTTTGCGCTCCCCTTGGGATGCCTTTAACAGCTGCAGTGTGCCTGGAGCACAGGGCTTCCTGGTTTTAAAAGTCCTAGGCCTAAGCCTAACAGTAACCCTAGGAAGGTAAATCAGCCGGGTATTAGGGTTCTTCCTAAGGAAAAAGCTGTGAAAGCAGCCATGTTGTGGCACTTCTGCGCTCCCTTTGGGATGCCTTTGGCAGATGCAGTAAGCCTGGAACTCAGGGCTTCCTGGTTAAAAAAATCCTTGCCCTTGGCTGAGCCCTAACCATAACCCTAGGCAGATAATTCAGCCTAGGTATAGGGATGGTGCCAAGGAAAAAGCTGTGAAAGCTGCCATGTTGTTGCACTTTTGTACTCCCCTTGGGATGCCTTTCACAGCTGCCGTGTGCCTGGAGCTCAGGGCTTCCTGGTTTAAAAAACCATGTCCCTAGCTGAGACTGGAGGCAGGTGATTCAGCCTAGGCTTAGCAATGGTGCCAATGAAAACGTGTGGAGGCAGCCATTTTCTGGCACTTTTGTGCTCCCCTTGGGATGCCTTTCGCAGCTGCCGTGTGCCTGGAGCTCAGAGCTTGCTGGTTTAAAAAGCTCTACACCTAGGCGTAACCCTAACCCTAACCGTAACACTGGTCATTTAAATCAGCCTGGGTTTAGGAATTATCCCAAGGGAAAAGCTGTGGAGACAGCCATGTTGTGGCACTTTTGCGCTCCCCTTGGGATGCCTTTCACAGCTGCAGTGTGCTTGGAGCACAGGGCTTCCTGGTGTAAAAAACCACAACTTTAGCCCAAACTGGAGGCTTCTAAATCAACCTTCGTTTCGGGACGTCCCCAAGGAAAAAGCTGTGGAGGCAGGCATGTTGAGGCACTTCTGCGCTCTTCTTGGGTAGTCCTTCGCAGCTGCTGTGTTCTTGGAACTCAGGGCTTTCTGGTTAAAAGAACACTAACCCTAGGCCTAACTCAAGCCTTAATCCTAGGAAGGAAAATCAGCCTATGATTCGGGATGGTCTCATGGAAATAGCAGTGGAGGCAGCCAAGTTGTGTCACTTTTGCGCTCCCCTTGGGATGCCTTTAACAGCTGCAGTGTGCCTGGAGCACAGGGCTTCCTGGTTTTAAAAGTCCTAGGCCTAAGCCTAACAGTAACCCTAGGAAGGTAAATCAGCCGGGTATTAGGGTTCTTCCTAAGGAAAAAGCTGTGAAAGCAGCCATGTTGTGGCACTTCTGCGCTCCCTTTGGGATGCCTTTGGCAGATGCAGTAAGCCTGGAACTCAGGGCTTCCTGGTTAAAAAAATCCTTGCCCTTGGCTGAGCCCTAACCATAACCCTAGGCAGATAATTCAGCCTAGGTATAGGGATGGTGCCAAGGAAAAAGCTGTGAAAGCTGCCATGTTGTTGCACTTTTGTACTCCCCTTGGGATGCCTTTCACAGCTGCCGTGTGCCTGGAGCTCAGGGCTTCCTGGTTTAAAAAACCATGTCCCTAGCTGAGACTGGAGGCAGGTGATTCAGCCTAGGCTTAGCAATGGTGCCAATGAAAACGTGTGGAGGCAGCCATTTTCTGGCACTTTTGTGCTCCCCTTGGGATGCCTTTCGCAGCTGCCGTGTGCCTGGAGCTCAGAGCTTGCTGGTTTAAAAAGCTCTACACCTAGGCGTAACCCTAACCCTAACCGTAACACTGGTCATTTAAATCAGCCTGGGTTTAGGAATTATCCCAAGGGAAAAGCTGTGGAGACAGCCATGTTGTGGCACTTTTGCGCTCCCCTTGGGATGCCTTTCACAGCTGCAGTGTGCTTGGAGCACAGGGCTTCCTGGTGTAAAAAACCACAACTTTAGCCCAAACTGGAGGCTTCTAAATCAGCCTTCGTTTCGGGACGTCCCCAAGGAAAAAGCTGTGGAGGCAGGCATGTTGAGGCACTTCTGCGCTCTTGTTGGGTAGTCCTTCGCAGCTGCTGTGTTCTTGGAACTCAGGGCTTTCTGGTTAAAAGAACACTAACCCTAGGCCTAACTCAAGCCTTAATCCTAGGAAGGAAAATCAGCCTATGATTCGGGATGGTCTCATGGAAATAGCAGTGGAGGCAGCCAAGTTGTGTCACTTTTGCGCTCCCCTTGGGATGCCTTTCACAGCTGCAGTGTGCCTGGAGCACAGGGCTTCCTGGTTTTAAAAGTCCTAGGCCTAAGCCTAACAGTAACCCTAGGAAGGTAAATCAGCCGGGTATTAGGGTTCTTCCTAAGGAAAAAGCTGTGAAAGCAGCCATGTTGTGGCACTTCTGCGCTCCCTTTGGGATGCCTTTGGCAGATGCAGTAAGCCTGGAACTCAGGGCTTCCTGGTTAAAAAAATCCTTGCCCTTGGCTGAGCCCTAACCATAACCCTAGGCAGATAATTCAGCCTAGGTATAGGGATGGTGCCAAGGAAAAAGCTGTGAAAGCTGCCATGTTGTTGCACTTTTGTACTCCCCTTGGGATGCCTTTCACAGCTGCCGTGTGCCTGGAGCTCAGGGCTTCCTGGTTTAAAAAACCATGTCCCTAGCTGAGACTGGAGGCAGGTGATTCAGCCTAGGCTTAGCAATGGTGCCAATGAAAACGTGTGGAGGCAGCCATTTTCTGGCACTTTTGTGCTCCCCTTGGGATGCCTTTCGCAGCTGCCGTGTGCCTGGAGCTCAGAGCTTGCTGGTTTAAAAAGCTCTACACCTAGGCGTAACCCTAACCCTAACCGTAACACTGGTCATTTAAATCAGCCTGGGTTTAGGAATTATCCCAAGGGAAAAGCTGTGGAGACAGCCATGTTGTGGCACTTTTGCGCTCCCCTTGGGATGCCTTTCACAGCTGCAGTGTGCTTGGAGCACAGGGTTTCCTGGTGTAAAAAACCACAACTTTAGCCCAAACTGGAGGCTTCTAAATCAGCCTTCGTTTCGGGACGTCCCCAAGGAAAAAGCTGTGTAGGCAGGCATGTTGAGGCACTTCTGCGCTCTTCTTGGGTAGTCCTTCGCAGCTGCTGTGTTCTTGGAACTCAGGGCTTTCTGGTTAAAAGAACACTAACCCTAGGCCTAACTCAAACCTTAATCCTAGGAAGGAAAATCAGCCTATGATTCGGGATGGTCTCATGGAAATAGCAGTGGAGGCAGCCAAGTTGTGTCACTTTTGCGCTCCCCTTGGGATGCCTTTCACAGCTGCAGTGTGCCTGGAGCACAGGGCTTCCTGGTTTTAAAAGTCCTAGGCCTAAGCCTAACAGTAACCCTAGGAAGGTAAATCAGCCGGGTATTAGGGTTCTTCCTAAGGAAAAAGCTGTGAAAGCAGCCATGTTGTGGCACTTCTGCGCTCCCTTTGGGATGCCTTTGGCAGATGCAGTAAGCCTGGAACTCAGGGCTTCCTGCTTAAAAAAATCCTTGCCCTTGGCTGAGCCCTAACCATAACCCTAGGCAGATAATTCAGCCTAGGTATAGGGATGGTGCCAAGGAAAAAGCTGTGAAAGCTGCCATGTTGTTGCACTTTTGTACTCCCCTTGGGATGCCTTTCACAGCTGCCGTGTGCCTGGAGCTCAGGGCTTCCTGGTTTAAAAAACCATGTCCCTAGCTGAGACTGGAGGCAGGTGATTCAGCCTAGGCTTAGCAATGGTGCCAATGAAAACGTGTGGAGGCAGCCATTTTCTGGCACTTTTGTGCTCCCCTTGGGATGCCTTTCGCAGCTGCCGTGTGCCTGGAGCTCAGAGCTTGCTGGTTTAAAAAGCTCTACACCTAGGCGTAACCCTAACCCTAACCGTAACACTGGTCATTTAAATCAGCCTGGGTTTAGGAATTATCCCAAGGGAAAAGCTGTGGAGACAGCCATGTTGTGGCACTTTTGCGCTCCCCTTGGGATGCCTTTCACAGCTGCAGTGTGCTTGGAGCACAGGGTTTCCTGGTGTAAAAAACCACAACTTTAGCCCAAACTGGAGGCTTCTAAATCAGCCTTCGTTTCGGGACGTCCCCAAGGAAAAAGCTGTGTAGGCAGGCATGTTGAGGCACTTCTGCGGTCTTCTTGGGTAGTCCTTCGCAGCTGCTGTGTTCTTGGAACTCAGGGCTTTCTGGTTAAAAGAACACTAACCCTAGGCCTAACTCAAGCCTTAAGCCTAGGAAGGAAAATCAGCCTATGATTCGGGATGGTCTCATGGAAATAGCAGTGGAGGCAGCCAAGTTGTGTCACTTTTGCGCTCCCCTTGGGATGCCTTTAACAGCTGCAGTGTGCCTGGAGCACAGGGCTTCCTGGTTTTAAAAGTCCTAGGCCTAAGCCTAACAGTAACCCTAGGAAGGTAAATCAGCCGGGTATTAGGGTTCTTCCTAAGGAAAAAGCTGTGAAAGCAGCCATGTTGTGGCACTTCTGCGCTCCCTTTGGGATGCCTTTGGCAGATGCAGTAAGCCTGGAACTCAGGGCTTCCTGGTTAAAAAAATCCTTGCCCTTGGCTGAGCCCTAACCATAACCCTAGGCAGATAATTCAGCCTAGGTATAGGGATGGTGCCAAGGAAAAAGCTGTGAAAGCTGCCATGTTGTTGCACTTTTGTACTCCCCTTGGGATGCCTTTCACAGCTGCCGTGTGCCTGGAGCTCAGGGCTTCCTGGTTTAAAAAACCATGTCCCTAGCTGAGACTGGAGGCAGGTGATTCAGCCTAGGCTTAGCAATGGTGCCAATGAAAACGTGTGGAGGCAGCCATTTTCTGGCACTTTTGTGCTCCCCTTGGGATGCCTTTCGCAGCTGCCGTGTGCCTGGAGCTCAGAGCTTGCTGGTTTAAAAAGCTCTACACCTAGGCGTAACCCTAACCCTAACCGTAACACTGGTCATTTAAATCAGCCTGGGTTTAGGAATTATCCCAAGGGAAAAGCTGTGGAGACAGCCATGTTGTGGCACTTTTGCGCTCCCCTTGGGATGCCTTTCACAGCTGCAGTGTGCTTGGAGCACAGGGCTTCCTGGTGTAAAAAACCACAACTTTAGCCCAAACTGGAGGCTTCTAAATCAACCTTCGTTTCGGGACGTCCCCAAGGAAAAAGCTGTGGAGGCAGGCATGTTGAGGCACTTCTGCGCTCTTCTTGGGTAGTCCTTCGCAGCTGCTGTGTTCTTGGAACTCAGGGCTTTCTGGTTAAAAGAACACTAACCCTAGGCCTAACTCAAGCCTTAATCCTAGGAAGGAAAATCAGCCTATGATTCGGGATGGTCTCATGGAAATAGCAGTGGAGGCAGCCAAGTTGTGTCACTTTTGCGCTCCCCTTGGGATGCCTTTAACAGCTGCAGTGTGCCTGGAGCACAGGGCTTCCTGGTTTTAAAAGTCCTAGGCCTAAGCCTAACAGTAACCCTAGGAAGGTAAATCAGCCGGGTATTAGGGTTCTTCCTAAGGAAAAAGCTGTGAAAGCAGCCATGTTGTGGCACTTCTGCGCTCCCTTTGGGATGCCTTTGGCAGATGCAGTAAGCCTGGAACTCAGGGCTTCCTGGTTAAAAAAATCCTTGCCCTTGGCTGAGCCCTAACCATAACCCTAGGCAGATAATTCAGCCTAGGTATAGGGATGGTGCCAAGGAAAAAGCTGTGAAAGCTGCCATGTTGTTGCACTTTTGTACTCCCCTTGGGATGCCTTTCACAGCTGCCGTGTGCCTGGAGCTCAGGGCTTCCTGGTTTAAAAAACCATGTCCCTAGCTGAGACTGGAGGCAGGTGATTCAGCCTAGGCTTAGCAATGGTGCCAATGAAAACGTGTGGAGGCAGCCATTTTCTGGCACTTTTGTGCTCCCCTTGGGATGCCTTTCGCAGCTGCCGTGTGCCTGGAGCTCAGAGCTTGCTGGTTTAAAAAGCTCTACACCTAGGCGTAACCCTAACCCTAACCGTAACACTGGTCATTTAAATCAGCCTGGGTTTAGGAATTATCCCAAGGGAAAAGCTGTGGAGACAGCCATGTTGTGGCACTTTTGCGCTCCCCTTGGGATGCCTTTCACAGCTGCAGTGTGCTTGGAGCACAGGGCTTCCTGGTGTAAAAAACCACAACTTTAGCCCAAACTGGAGGCTTCTAAATCAGCCTTCGTTTCGGGACGTCCCCAAGGAAAAAGCTGTGGAGGCAGGCATGTTGAGGCACTTCTGCGCTCTTGTTGGGTAGTCCTTCGCAGCTGCTGTGTTCTTGGAACTCAGGGCTTTCTGGTTAAAAGAACACTAACCCTAGGCCTAACTCAAGCCTTAATCCTAGGAAGGAAAATCAGCCTATGATTCGGGATGGTCTCATGGAAATAGCAGTGGAGGCAGCCAAGTTGTGTCACTTTTGCGCTCCCCTTGGGATGCCTTTCACAGCTGCAGTGTGCCTGGAGCACAGGGCTTCCTGGTTTTAAAAGTCCTAGGCCTAAGCCTAACAGTAACCCTAGGAAGGTAAATCAGCCGGGTATTAGGGTTCTTCCTAAGGAAAAAGCTGTGAAAGCAGCCATGTTGTGGCACTTCTGCGCTCCCTTTGGGATGCCTTTGGCAGATGCAGTAAGCCTGGAACTCAGGGCTTCCTGGTTAAAAAAATCCTTGCCCTTGGCTGAGCCCTAACCATAACCCTAGGCAGATAATTCAGCCTAGGTATAGGGATGGTGCCAAGGAAAAAGCTGTGAAAGCTGCCATGTTGTTGCACTTTTGTACTCCCCTTGGGATGCCTTTCACAGCTGCCGTGTGCCTGGAGCTCAGGGCTTCCTGGTTTAAAAAACCATGTCCCTAGCTGAGACTGGAGGCAGGTGATTCAGCCTAGGCTTAGCAATGGTGCCAATGAAAACGTGTGGAGGCAGCCATTTTCTGGCACTTTTGTGCTCCCCTTGGGATGCCTTTCGCAGCTGCCGTGTGCCTGGAGCTCAGAGCTTGCTGGTTTAAAAAGCTCTACACCTAGGCGTAACCCTAACCCTAACCGTAACACTGGTCATTTAAATCAGCCTGGGTTTAGGAATTATCCCAAGGGAAAAGCTGTGGAGACAGCCATGTTGTGGCACTTTTGCGCTCCCCTTGGGATGCCTTTCACAGCTGCAGTGTGCTTGGAGCACAGGGTTTCCTGGTGTAAAAAACCACAACTTTAGCCCAAACTGGAGGCTTCTAAATCAGCCTTCGTTTCGGGACGTCCCCAAGGAAAAAGCTGTGTAGGCAGGCATGTTGAGGCACTTCTGCGCTCTTCTTGGGTAGTCCTTCGCAGCTGCTGTGTTCTTGGAACTCAGGGCTTTCTGGTTAAAAGAACACTAACCCTAGGCCTAACTCAAACCTTAATCCTAGGAAGGAAAATCAGCCTATGATTCGGGATGGTCTCATGGAAATAGCAGTGGAGGCAGCCAAGTTGTGTCACTTTTGCGCTCCCCTTGGGATGCCTTTCACAGCTGCAGTGTGCCTGGAGCACAGGGCTTCCTGGTTTTAAAAGTCCTAGGCCTAAGCCTAACAGTAACCCTAGGAAGGTAAATCAGCCGGGTATTAGGGTTCTTCCTAAGGAAAAAGCTGTGAAAGCAGCCATGTTGTGGCACTTCTGCGCTCCCTTTGGGATGCCTTTGGCAGATGCAGTAAGCCTGGAACTCAGGGCTTCCTGGTTAAAAAAATCCTTGCCCTTGGCTGAGCCCTAACCATAACCCTAGGCAGATAATTCAGCCTAGGTATAGGGATGGTGCCAAGGAAAAAGCTGTGAAAGCTGCCATGTTGTTGCACTTTTGTACTCCCCTTGGGATGCCTTTCACAGCTGCCGTGTGCCTGGAGCTCAGGGCTTCCTGGTTTAAAAAACCATGTCCCTAGCTGAGACTGGAGGCAGGTGATTCAGCCTAGGCTTAGCAATGGTGCCAATGAAAACGTGTGGAGGCAGCCATTTTCTGGCACTTTTGTGCTCCCCTTGGGATGCCTTTCGCAGCTGCCGTGTGCCTGGAGCTCAGAGCTTGCTGGTTTAAAAAGCTCTACACCTAGGCGTAACCCTAACCCTAACCGTAACACTGGTCATTTAAATCAGCCTGGGTTTAGGAATTATCCCAAGGGAAAAGCTGTGGAGACAGCCATGTTGTGGCACTTTTGCGCTCCCCTTGGGATGCCTTTCACAGCTGCAGTGTGCTTGGAGCACAGGGCTTCCTGGTGTAAAAAACCACAACTTTAGCCCAAACTGGAGGCTTCTAAATCAGCCTTCGTTTCGGGACGTCCCCAAGGAAAAAGCTGTGCAGGCAGGCATGTTGAGGCACTTCTGCACTCTTTTTGGGTAGTCCTTCGCAGCTGCTGTGTTCTTGGAACTCAGGGCTTTCTGGTTAAAAGAACACTAACCCTAGGCCTAACTCAAGCCTTAAGCCTAGGAAGGAAAATCAGCCTATGATTCGGGATGGTCTCATGGAAATAGCAGTGGAGGCAGCCAAGTTGTGTCACTTTTGCGCTCCCCTTGGGATGCCTTTCACAGCTGCAGTGTGCCTGGAGCACAGGGCTTCCTGGTTTTAAAAGTCCTAGGCCTAAGCCTAACAGTAACCCTAGGAAGGTAAATCAGCCGGGTATTAGGGTTCTTCCTAAGGAAAAAGCTGTGAAAGCAGCCATGTTGTGGCACTTCTGCGCTCCCTTTGGGATGCCTTTGGCAGATGCAGTAAGCCTGGAACTCAGGGCTTCCTGGTTAAAAAAATCCTTGCCCTTGGCTGAGCCCTAACCCTAAGCCTAGGCAGATAAATCAGCCTAGGTATAGGGATGGTGCCAAGGAAAAAGCTGTGAAAGCTGCCATGTTGTTGCACTTTTGTACTCCCCTTGGGATGCCTTTCACAGCTGCCGTGTGCCTGGAGCTCAGGGCTTCCTGGTTTAAAAAACCATGTCCCTAGCTGAGACTGGAGGCAGGTGATTCAGCCTAGGCTTAGCAATGGTGCCAATGAAAACGTGTGGAGGCAGCCATTTTCTGGCACTTTTGTGCTCCCCTTGGGATGGCTTTCGCAGCTGCCGTGTGCCTGGAGCTCAGAGCTTGCTGGTTTAAAAAGCTCTACACCTAGGCGTAACCCTAACCCTAACCGTAACACTGGTCATTTAAATCAGCCTGGGTTTAGGAATTATCCCAAGGGAAAAGCTGTGGAGACAGCCATGTTGTGGCACTTTTGCGCTCCCCTTGGGATGCCTTTCACAGCTGCAGTGTGCTTGGAGCACAGGGCTTCCTGGTGTAAAAAACCACAACTTTAGCCCAAACTGGAGGCTTCTAAATCAGCCTTCGTTTCGGGACGTCCCCAAGGAAAAAGCTGTGGAGGCAGGCATGTTGAGGCACTTCTGCGCTCTTCTTGGGTAGTCCTTCGCAGCTGCTGTGTTCTTGGAACTCAGGGCTTTCTGGTTAAAAGAACACTAACCCTAGGCCTAACTCAAACCTTAAGCCTAGGAAGGAAAATCAGCCTATGATTCGGGATGGTCTCATGGAAATAGCAGTGGAGGCAGCCAAGTTGTGTCACTTTTGCGCTCCCCTTGGGATGCCTTTCACAGCTGCAGTGTGCCTGGAGCACAGGGCTTCCTGGTTTTAAAAGTCCTAGGCCTAAGCCTAACAGTAACCCTAGGAAGGTAAATCAGCCGGGTATTAGGGTTCTTCCTAAGGAAAAAGCTGTGAAAGCAGCCATGTTGTGGCACTTCTGCGCTCCCTTTGGGATGCCTTTGGCAGATGCAGTAAGCCTGGAACTCAGGGCTTCCTGGTTAAAAAAATCCTTGCCCTTGGCTGAGCCCTAACCATAACCCTAGGCAGATAATTCAGCCTAGGTATAGGGATGGTGCCAAGGAAAAAGCTGTGAAAGCTGCCATGTTGTTGCACTTTTGTACTCCCCTTGGGATGCCTTTCACAGCTGCCAAGTGCCTGGAGCTCAGGGCTTCCTGGTTTAAAAAACCATGTCCCTAGCTGAGACTGGAGGCAAGTGATTCAGCCTAGGCTTAGCAATGGTGCCAATGAAAACGTGTGGAGGCAGCCATTTTCTGGCACTTTTGTGCTCCCCTTGGGATGCCTTTCGCAGCTGCCGTGTGCCTGGAGCTCAGAGCTTGCTGGTTTAAAAAGCTCTACACCTAGGCGTAACCCTAACCCTAACCGTAACACTGGTCATTTAAATCAGCCTGGGTTTAGGAATTATCCCAAGGGAAAAGCTGTGGAGACAGCCATGTTGTGGCACTTTTGCGCTCCCCTTGGGATGCCTTTCACAGCTGCAGTGTGCTTGGAGCACAGGGTTTCCTGGTTTAAAAAACCACAACTTTAGCCCAAACTGGAGGCTTCTAAATCAGCCTTCGTTTCGGGACGTCCCCAAGGAAAAAGCTGTGGAGGCAGGCATGTTGAGGCACTTCTGCGCTCTTCTTGGGTAGTCCTTCGCAGCTGCTGTGTTCTTGGAACTCAGGGCTTTCTGGTTAAAAGAACACTAACCCTAGGCCTAACTCAAGCCTTAAGCCTAGGAAGGAAAATCAGCCTATGATTCGGGATGGTCTCATGGAAATAGCAGTGGAGGCAGCCAAGTTGTGTCACTTTTGCGCTCCCCTTGGGATGCCTTTCACAGCTGCAGTGTGCCTGGAGCACAGGGCTTCCTGGTTTTAAAAGTCCTAGGCCTAAGCCTAACAGTAACCCTAGGAAGGTAAATCAGCCGGGTATTAGGGTTCTTCCTAAGGAAAAAGCTGTGAAAGCAGCCATGTTGTGGCACTTCTGCGCTCCCTTTGGGATGCCTTTGGCAGATGCAGTAAGCCTGGAACTCAGGGCTTCCTGCTTAAAAAAATCCTTGCCCTTGGCTGAGCCCTAACCATAACCCTAGGCAGATAATTCAGCCTAGGTATAGGGATGGTGCCAAGGAAAAAGCTGTGAAAGCTGCCATGTTGTTGCACTTTTGTACTCCCCTTGGGATGCCTTTCACAGCTGCCAAGTGCCTGGAGCTCAGGGCTTCCTGGTTTAAAAAACCATGTCCCTAGCTGAGACTGGAGGCAAGTGATTCAGCCTAGGCTTAGCAATGGTGCCAATGAAAACGTGTGGAGGCAGCCATTTTCTGGCACTTTTGTGCTCCCCTTGGGATGCCTTTCGCAGCTGCCGTGTGCCTGGAGCTCAGAGCTTGCTGGTTTAAAAAGCTCTACACCTAGGCGTAACCCTAACCCTAACCGTAACACTGGTCATTTAAATCAGCCTGGGTTTAGGAATTATCCCAAGGGAAAAGCTGTGGAGACAGCCATGTTGTGGCACTTTTGCGCTCCCCTTGGGATGCCTTTCACAGCTGCAGTGTGCTTGGAGCACAGGGCTTCCTGGTGTAAAAAACCACAACTTTAGCCCAAACTGGAGGCTTCTAAATCAACCTTCGTTTCGGGACGTCCCCAAGGAAAAAGCTGTGGAGGCAGGCATGTTGAGGCACTTCTGCGCTCTTCTTGGGTAGTCCTTCGCAGCTGCTGTGTTCTTGGAACTCAGGGCTTTCTGGTTAAAAGAACACTAACCCTAGGCCTAACTCAAGCCTTAAGCCTAGGAAGGAAAATCAGCCTATGATTCGGGATGGTCTCATGGAAATAGCAGTGGAGGCAGCCAAGTTGTGTCACTTTTGCGCTCCCCTTGGGATGCCTTTAACAGCTGCAGTGTGCCTGGAGCACAGGGCTTCCTGGTTTTAAAAGTCCTAGGCCTAAGCCTAACAGTAACCCTAGGAAGGTAAATCAGCCGGGTATTAGGGTTCTTCCTAAGGAAAAAGCTGTGAAAGCAGCCATGTTGTGGCACTTCTGCGCTCCCTTTGGGATGCCTTTGGCAGATGCAGTAAGCCTGGAACTCAGGGCTTCCTGGTTAAAAAAATCCTTGCCCTTGGCTGAGCCCTAACCATAACCCTAGGCAGATAATTCAGCCTAGGTATAGGGATGGTGCCAAGGAAAAAGCTGTGAAAGCTGCCATGTTGTTGCACTTTTGTACTCCCCTTGGGATGCCTTTCACAGCTGCCGTGTGCCTGGAGCTCAGGGCTTCCTGGTTTAAAAAACCATGTCCCTAGCTGAGACTGGAGGCAGGTGATTCAGCCTAGGCTTAGCAATGGTGCCAATGAAAACGTGTGGAGGCAGCCATTTTCTGGCACTTTTGTGCTCCCCTTGGGATGCCTTTCGCAGCTGCCGTGTGCCTGGAGCTCAGAGCTTGCTGGTTTAAAAAGCTCTACACCTAGGCGTAACCCTAACCCTAACCGTAACACTGGTCATTTAAATCAGCCTGGGTTTAGGAATTATCCCAAGGGAAAAGCTGTGGAGACAGCCATGTTGTGGCACTTTTGCGCTCCCCTTGGGATGCCTTTCACAGCTGCAGTGTGCTTGGAGCACAGGGCTTCCTGGTGTAAAAAACCACAACTTTAGCCCAAACTGGAGGCTTCTAAATCAACCTTCGTTTCGGGACGTCCCCAAGGAAAAAGCTGTGGAGGCAGGCATGTTGAGGCACTTCTGCGCTCTTCTTGGGTAGTCCTTCGCAGCTGCTGTGTTCTTGGAACTCAGGGCTTTCTGGTTAAAAGAACACTAACCCTAGGCCTAACTCAAGCCTTAATCCTAGGAAGGAAAATCAGCCTATGATTCGGGATGGTCTCATGGAAATAGCAGTGGAGGCAGCCAAGTTGTGTCACTTTTGCGCTCCCCTTGGGATGCCTTTAACAGCTGCAGTGTGCCTGGAGCACAGGGCTTCCTGGTTTTAAAAGTCCTAGGCCTAAGCCTAACAGTAACCCTAGGAAGGTAAATCAGCCGGGTATTAGGGTTCTTCCTAAGGAAAAAGCTGTGAAAGCAGCCATGTTGTGGCACTTCTGCGCTCCCTTTGGGATGCCTTTGGCAGATGCAGTAAGCCTGGAACTCAGGGCTTCCTGGTTAAAAAAATCCTTGCCCTTGGCTGAGCCCTAACCATAACCCTAGGCAGATAATTCAGCCTAGGTATAGGGATGGTGCCAAGGAAAAAGCTGTGAAAGCTGCCATGTTGTTGCACTTTTGTACTCCCCTTGGGATGCCTTTCACAGCTGCCGTGTGCCTGGAGCTCAGGGCTTCCTGGTTTAAAAAACCATGTCCCTAGCTGAGACTGGAGGCAGGTGATTCAGCCTAGGCTTAGCAATGGTGCCAATGAAAACGTGTGGAGGCAGCCATTTTCTGGCACTTTTGTGCTCCCCTTGGGATGGCTTTCGCAGCTGCCGTGTGCCTGGAGCTCAGAGCTTGCTGGTTTAAAAAGCTCTACACCTAGGCGTAACCCTAACCCTAACCGTAACACTGGTCATTTAAATCAGCCTGGGTTTAGGAATTATCCCAAGGGAAAAGCTGTGGAGACAGCCATGTTGTGGCACTTTTGCGCTCCCCTTGGGATGCCTTTCACAGCTGCAGTGTGCTTGGAGCACAGGGCTTCCTGGTGTAAAAAACCACAACTTTAGCCCAAACTGGAGGCTTCTAAATCAGCCTTCGTTTCGGGACGTCCCCAAGGAAAAAGCTGTGCAGGCAGGCATGTTGAGGCACTTCTGCACTCTTTTTGGGTAGTCCTTCGCAGCTGCTGTGTTCTTGGAACTCAGGGCTTTCTGGTTAAAAGAACACTAACCCTAGGCCTAACTCAAGCCTTAAGCCTAGGAAGGAAAATCAGCCTATGATTCGGGATGGTCTCATGGAAATAGCAGTGGAGGCAGCCAAGTTGTGTCACTTTTGCGCTCCCCTTGGGATGCCTTTCACAGCTGCAGTGTGCCTGGAGCACAGGGCTTCCTGGTTTTAAAAGTCCTAGGCCTAAGCCTAACAGTAACCCTAGGAAGGTAAATCAGCCGGGTATTAGGGTTCTTCCTAAGGAAAAAGCTGTGAAAGCAGCCATGTTGTGGCACTTCTGCGCTCCCTTTGGGATGCCTTTGGCAGATGCAGTAAGCCTGGAACTCAGGGCTTCCTGGTTAAAAAAATCCTTGCCCTTGGCTGAGCCCTAACCCTAAGCCTAGGCAGATAAATCAGCCTAGGTATAGGGATGGTGCCAAGGAAAAAGCTGTGAAAGCTGCCATGTTGTTGCACTTTTGTACTCCCCTTGGGATGCCTTTCACAGCTGCCGTGTGCCTGGAGCTCAGGGCTTCCTGGTTTAAAAAACCATGTCCCTAGCTGAGACTGGAGGCAGGTGATTCAGCCTAGGCTTAGCAATGGTGCCAATGAAAACGTGTGGAGGCAGCCATTTTCTGGCACTTTTGTGCTCCCCTTGGGATGGCTTTCGCAGCTGCCGTGTGCCTGGAGCTCAGAGCTTGCTGGTTTAAAAAGCTCTACACCTAGGCGTAACCCTAACCCTAACCGTAACACTGGTCATTTAAATCAGCCTGGGTTTAGGAATTATCCCAAGGGAAAAGCTGTGGAGACAGCCATGTTGTGGCACTTTTGCGCTCCCCTTGGGATGCCTTTCACAGCTGCAGTGTGCTTGGAGCACAGGGCTTCCTGGTGTAAAAAACCACAACTTTAGCCCAAACTGGAGGCTTCTAAATCAGCCTTCGTTTCGGGACGTCCCCAAGGAAAAAGCTGTGGAGGCAGGCATGTTGAGGCACTTCTGCGCTCTTGTTGGGTAGTCCTTCGCAGCTGCTGTGTTCTTGGAACTCAGGGCTTTCTGGTTAAAAGAACACTAACCCTAGGCCTAACTCAAGCCTTAATCCTAGGAAGGAAAATCAGCCTATGATTCGGGATGGTCTCATGGAAATAGCAGTGGAGGCAGCCAAGTTGTGTCACTTTTGCGCTCCCCTTGGGATGCCTTTCACAGCTGCAGTGTGCCTGGAGCACAGGGCTTCCTGGTTTTAAAAGTCCTAGGCCTAAGCCTAACAGTAACCCTAGGAAGGTAAATCAGCCGGGTATTAGGGTTCTTCCTAAGGAAAAAGCTGTGAAAGCAGCCATGTTGTGGCACTTCTGCGCTCCCTTTGGGATGCCTTTGGCAGATGCAGTAAGCCTGGAACTCAGGGCTTCCTGCTTAAAAAAATCCTAGCCCTAGGCTGAGCCCTAACCCTAACCCTAGGCAGATAAATCAGCCTAGGTATAGGGATGGTGCCAAGGAAAAAGCTGTGAAAGCTGCCATGTTGTTGCACTTTTCTACTCCCCTTGGGATGCCTTTCACAGCTGCCGTGTGCCTGGAGCTCAGGGCTTCCTGGTTTAAAAAACCATGTCCCTAGCTGAGACTGGAGGCAGGTGATTCAGCCTAGGCTTAGCAATGGTGCCAATGAAAACGTGTGGAGGCAGCCATTTTCTGGCACTTTTGTGCTCCCCTTGGGATGCCTTTCGCAGCTGCCGTGTGCCTGGAGCTCAGAGCTTGCTGGTTTAAAAAGCTCTACACCTAGGCGTAACCCTAACCCTAACCGTAACACTGGTCATTTAAATCAGCCTGGGTTTAGGAATTATCCCAAGGGAAAAGCTGTGGAGACAGCCATGTTGTGGCACTTTTGCGCTCCCCTTGGGATGCCTTTCACAGCTGCAGTGTGCTTGGAGCACAGGGCTTCCTGGTGTAAAAAACCACAACTTTAGCCCAAACTGGAGGCTTCTAAATCAACCTTCGTTTCGGGACGTCCCCAAGGAAAAAGCTGTGGAGGCAGGCATGTTGAGGCACTTCTGCGCTCTTCTTGGGTAGTCCTTCGCAGCTGCTGTGTTCTTGGAACTCAGGGCTTTCTGGTTAAAAGAACACTAACCCTAGGCCTAACTCAAGCCTTAATCCTAGGAAGGAAAATCAGCCTATGATTCGGGATGGTCTCATGGAAATAGCAGTGGAGGCAGCCAAGTTGTGTCACTTTTGCGCTCCCCTTGGGATGCCTTTAACAGCTGCAGTGTGCCTGGAGCACAGGGCTTCCTGGTTTTAAAAGTCCTAGGCCTAAGCCTAACAGTAACCCTAGGAAGGTAAATCAGCCGGGTATTAGGGTTCTTCCTAAGGAAAAAGCTGTGAAAGCAGCCATGTTGTGGCACTTCTGCGCTCCCTTTGGGATGCCTTTGGCAGATGCAGTAAGCCTGGAACTCAGGGCTTCCTGGTTAAAAAAATCCTTGCCCTTGGCTGAGCCCTAACCATAACCCTAGGCAGATAATTCAGCCTAGGTATAGGGATGGTGCCAAGGAAAAAGCTGTGAAAGCTGCCATGTTGTTGCACTTTTGTACTCCCCTTGGGATGCCTTTCACAGCTGCCGTGTGCCTGGAGCTCAGGGCTTCCTGGTTTAAAAAACCATGTCCCTAGCTGAGACTGGAGGCAGGTGATTCAGCCTAGGCTTAGCAATGGTGCCAATGAAAACGTGTGGAGGCAGCCATTTTCTGGCACTTTTGTGCTCCCCTTGGGATGCCTTTCGCAGCTGCCGTGTGCCTGGAGCTCAGAGCTTGCTGGTTTAAAAAGCTCTACACCTAGGCGTAACCCTAACCCTAACCGTAACACTGGTCATTTAAATCAGCCTGGGTTTAGGAATTATCCCAAGGGAAAAGCTGTGGAGACAGCCATGTTGTGGCACTTTTGCGCTCCCCTTGGGATGCCTTTCACAGCTGCAGTGTGCTTGGAGCACAGGGTTTCCTGGTGTAAAAAACCACAACTTTAGCCCAAACTGGAGGCTTCTAAATCAGCCTTCGTTTCGGGACGTCCCCAAGGAAAAAGCTGTGGAGGCAGGCATGTTGAGGCACTTCTGCGCTTTTCTTGGGTAGTCCTTTGCAGCTGCTGTGTTCTTGGAACTCAGGGCTTTCTGGTTAAAAGAACACTAACCCTAGGCCTAACTCAAGCCTTAAGCCTAGGAAGGAAAATCAGCCTATGATTCGGGATGGTCTCATGGAAATAGCAGTGGAGGCAGCCAAGTTGTGTCACTTTTGCGCTCCCCTTGGGATGCCTTTCACAGCTGCAGTGTGCCTGGAGCACAGGGCTTCCTGGTTTTAAAAGTCCTAGGCCTAAGCCTAACAGTAACCCTAGGAAGGTAAATCAGCCGGGTATTAGGGTTCTTCCTAAGGAAAAAGCTGTGAAAGCAGCCATGTTGTGGCACTTCTGCGCTCCCTTTGGGATGCCTTTGGCAGATGCAGTAAGCCTGGAACTCAGGGCTTCCTGGTTAAAAAAATCCTTGCCCTTGGCTGAGCCCTAACCCTAAGCCTAGGCAGATAAATCAGCCTAGGTATAGGGATGGTGCCAAGGAAAAAGCTGTGAAAGCTGCCATGTTGTTGCACTTTTGTACTCCCCTTGGGATGCCTTTCACAGCTGCCGTGTGCCTGGAGCTCAGGGCTTCCTGGTTTAAAAAACCATGTCCCTAGCTGAGACTGGAGGCAGGTGATTCAGCCTAGGCTTAGCAATGGTGCCAATGAAAACGTGTGGAGGCAGCCATTTTCTGGCACTTTTGTGCTCCCCTTGGGATGCCTTTCGCAGCTGCCGTGTGCCTGGAGCTCAGAGCTTGCTGGTTTAAAAAGCTCTACACCTAGGCGTAACCCTAACCCTAACCGTAACACTGGTCATTTAAATCAGCCTGGGTTTAGGAATTATCCCAAGGGAAAAGCTGTGGAGACAGCCATGTTGTGGCACTTTTGCGCTCCCCTTGGGATGCCTTTCACAGCTGCAGTGTGCTTGGAGCACAGGGCTTCCTGGTGTAAAAAACCACAACTTTAGCCCAAACTGGAGGCTTCTAAATCAACCTTCGTTTCGGGACGTCCCCAAGGAAAAAGCTGTGGAGGCAGGCATGTTGAGGCACTTCTGCGCTCTTCTTGGGTAGTCCTTCGCAGCTGCTGTGTTCTTGGAACTCAGGGCTTTCTGGTTAAAAGAACACTAACCCTAGGCCTAACTCAAGCCTTAAGCCTAGGAAGGAAAATCAGCCTATGATTCGGGATGGTCTCATGGAAATAGCAGTGGAGGCAGCCAAGTTGTGTCACTTTTGCGCTCCCCTTGGGATGCCTTTAACAGCTGCAGTGTGCCTGGAGCACAGGGCTTCCTGGTTTTAAAAGTCCTAGGCCTAAGCCTAACAGTAACCCTAGGAAGGTAAATCAGCCGGGTATTAGGGTTCTTCCTAAGGAAAAAGCTGTGAAAGCAGCCATGTTGTGGCACTTCTGCGCTCCCTTTGGGATGCCTTTGGCAGATGCAGTAAGCCTGGAACTCAGGGCTTCCTGGTTAAAAAAATCCTTGCCCTTGGCTGAGCCCTAACCATAACCCTAGGCAGATAATTCAGCCTAGGTATAGGGATGGTGCCAAGGAAAAAGCTGTGAAAGCTGCCATGTTGTTGCACTTTTGTACTCCCCTTGGGATGCCTTTCACAGCTGCCGTGTGCCTGGAGCTCAGGGCTTCCTGGTTTAAAAAACCATGTCCCTAGCTGAGACTGGAGGCAGGTGATTCAGCCTAGGCTTAGCAATGGTGCCAATGAAAACGTGTGGAGGCAGCCATTTTCTGGCACTTTTGTGCTCCCCTTGGGATGCCTTTCGCAGCTGCCGTGTGCCTGGAGCTCAGAGCTTGCTGGTTTAAAAAGCTCTACACCTAGGCGTAACCCTAACCCTAACCGTAACACTGGTCATTTAAATCAGCCTGGGTTTAGGAATTATCCCAAGGGAAAAGCTGTGGAGACAGCCATGTTGTGGCACTTTTGCGCTCCCCTTGGGATGCCTTTCACAGCTGCAGTGTGCTTGGAGCACAGGGTTTCCTGGTGTAAAAAACCACAACTTTAGCCCAAACTGGAGGCTTCTAAATCAGCCTTCGTTTCGGGACGTCCCCAAGGAAAAAGCTGTGGAGGCAGGCATGTTGAGGCACTTCTGCGCTCTTCTTGGGTAGTCCTTCGCAGCTGCTGTGTTCTTGGAACTCAGGGCTTTCTGGTTAAAAGAACACTAACCCTAGGCCTAACTCAAGCCTTAAGCCTAGGAAGGAAAATCAGCCTATGATTCGGGATGGTCTCATGGAAATAGCAGTGGAGGCAGCCAAGTTGTGTCACTTTTGCGCTCCCCTTGGGATGCCTTTCACAGCTGCAGTGTGCCTGGAGCACAGGGCTTCCTGGTTTTAAAAGTCCTAGGCCTAAGCCTAACAGTAACCCTAGGAAGGTAAATCAGCCGGGTATTAGGGTTCTTCCTAAGGAAAAAGCTGTGAAAGCAGCCATGTTGTGGACCTTCTGCGCTCCCTTTGGGATGCCTTTGGCAGATGCAGTAAGCCTGGAACTCAGGGCTTCCTGGTTAAAAAAATCCTTGCCCTTGGCTGAGCCCTAACCATAACCCTAGGCAGATAAATCAGCCTAGGTATAGGGATGGTGCCAAGGAAAAAGCTGTGAAAGCTGCCATGTTGTTGCACTTTTGTACTCCCCTTGGGATGCCTTTCACAGCTGCCGTGTGCCTGGAGCTCAGGGCTTCCTGGTTTAAAAAACCATGTCCCTAGCTGAGACTGGAGGCAGGTGATTCAGCCTAGGCTTAGCAATGGTGCCAATGAAAACGTGTGGAGGCAGCCATTTTCTGGCACTTTTGTGCTCCCCTTGGGATGCCTTTCGCAGCTGCCGTGTGCCTGGAGCTCAGAGCTTGCTGGTTTAAAAAGCTCTACACCTAGGCGTAACCCTAACCCTAACCGTAACACTGGTCATTTAAATCAGCCTGGGTTTAGGAATTATCCCAAGGGAAAAGCTGTGGAGACAGCCATGTTGTGGCACTTTTGCGCTCCCCTTGGGATGCCTTTCACAGCTGCAGTGTGCTTGGAGCACAGGGTTTCCTGGTGTAAAAAACCACAACTTTAGCCCAAACTGGAGGCTTCTAAATCAGCCTTCGTTTCGGGACGTCCCCAAGGAAAAAGCTGTGGAGGCAGGCATGTTGAGGCACTTCTGCGCTCTTCTTGGGTAGTCCTTCGCAGCTGCTGTGTTCTTGGAACTCAGGGCTTTCTGGTTAAAAGAACACTAACCCTAGGCCTAACTCAAGCCTTAAGCCTAGGAAGGAAAATCAGCCTATGATTCGGGATGGTCTCATGGAAATAGCAGTGGAGGCAGCCAAGTTGTGTCACTTTTGCGCTCCCCTTGGGATGCCTTTCACAGCTGCAGTGTGCCTGGAGCACAGGGCTTCCTGGTTTTAAAAGTCCTAGGCCTAAGCCTAACAGTAACCCTAGGAAGGTAAATCAGCCGGGTATTAGGGTTCTTCCTAAGGAAAAAGCTGTGAAAGCAGCCATGTTGTGGCACTTCTGCGCTCCCTTTGGGATGCCTTTGACAGATGCAGTAAGCCTGGAACTCAGGGCTTCCTGGTTAAAAAAATCCTTGCCCTTGGCTGAGCCCTAACCATAACCCTAGGCAGATAATTCAGCCTAGGTATAGGGATGGTGCCAAGGAAAAAGCTGTGAAAGCTGCCATGTTGTTGCACTTTTGTACTCCCCTTGGGATGCCTTTCACAGCTGCCGTGTGCCTGGAGCTCAGGGCTTCCTGGTTTAAAAAACCATGTCCCTAGCTGAGACAGGAGGCAGGTGATTCAGCCTAGGCTTAGCAATGGTGCCAATGAAAACGTGTGGAGGCAGCCATTTTCTGGCACTTTTGTGCTCCCCTTGGGATGCCTTTCGCAGCTGCCGTGTGCCTGGAGCTCAGAGCTTGCTGGTTTAAAAAGCTCTACACCTAGGCGTAACCCTAACCCTAACCGTAACACTGGTCATTTAAATCAGCCTGGGTTTAGGAATTATCCCAAGGGAAAAGCTGTGGAGACAGCCATGTTGTGGCACTTTTGCGCTCCCCTTGGGATGCCTTTCACAGCTGCAGTGTGCTTGGAGCACAGGGTTTCCTGGTGTAAAAAACCACAACTTTAGCCCAAACTGGAGGCTTCTAAATCAGCCTTCGTTTCGGGACGTCCCCAAGGAAAAAGCTGTGGAGGCAGGCATGTTGAGGCACTTCTGCGCTCTTCTTGGGTAGTCCTTCGCAGCTGCTGTCTTCTTGGAACTCAGGGCTTTCTGGTTAAAAGAACACTAACCCTAGGCCTAACTCAAGCCTTAATCCTAGGAAGGAAAATCAGCCTATGATTCGGGATGGTCTCATGGAAATAGCAGTGGAGGCAGCCAAGTTGTGTCACTTTTGCGCTCCCCTTGGGATGCCTTTCACAGCTGCAGTGTGCCTGGAGCACAGGGCTTCCTGGTTTTAAAAGTCCTAGGCCTAAGCCTAACAGTAACCCTAGGAAGGTAAATCAGCCGGGTATTAGGGTTCTTCCTAAGGAAAAAGCTGTGAAAGCAGCCATGTTGTGGCACTTCTGCGCTCCCTTTGGGATGCCTTTGGCAGATGCAGTAAGCCTGGAACTCAGGGCTTCCTGGTTAAAAAAATCCTTGCCCTAGGCTGAGCCCTAACCCTAAGCCTAGGCAGATAAATCAGCCTAGGTATAGGGATGGTGCCAAGGAAAAAGCTGTGAAAGCTGCCATGTTGTTGCACTTTTGTACTCCCCTTGGGATGCCTTTCACAGCTGCCGTGTGCCTGGAGCTCAGGGCTTCCTGGTTTAAAAAACCATGTCCCTAGCTGAGACTGGAGGCAGGTGATTCAGCCTAGGCTTAGCAATGGTGCCAATGAAAACGTGTGGAGGCAGCCATTTTCTGGCACTTTTGTGCTCCCCTTGGGATGCCTTTCGCAGCTGCCGTGTGCCTGGAGCTCAGAGCTTGCTGGTTTAAAAAGCTCTACACCTAGGCGTAACCCTAACCCTAACCGTAACACTGGTCATTTAAATCAGCCTGGGTTTAGGAATTATCCCAAGGGAAAAGCTGTGGAGACAGCCATGTTGTGGCACTTTTGCGCTCCCCTTGGGATGCCTTTCACAGCTGCAGTGTGCTTGGAGCACAGGGCTTCCTGGTGTAAAAAACCACAACTTTAGCCCAAACTGGAGGCTTCTAAATCAGCCTTCGTTTCGGGACGTCCCCAAGGAAAAAGCTGTGCAGGCAGGCATGTTGAGGCACTTCTGCACTCTTTTTGGGTAGTCCTTCGCAGCTGCTGTGTTCTTGGAACTCAGGGCTTTCTGGTTAAAAGAACACTAACCCTAGGCCTAACTCAAGCCTTAAGCCTAGGAAGGAAAATCAGCCTATGATTCGGGATGGTCTCATGGAAATAGCAGTGGAGGCAGCCAAGTTGTGTCACTTTTGCGCTCCCCTTGGGATGCCTTTCACAGCTGCAGTGTGCCTGGAGCACAGGGCTTCCTGGTTTTAAAAGTCCTAGGCCTAAGCCTAACAGTAACCCTAGGAAGGTAAATCAGCCGGGTATTAGGGTTCTTCCTAAGGAAAAAGCTGTGAAAGCAGCCATGTTGTGGCACTTCTGCGCTCCCTTTGGGATGCCTTTGGCAGATGCAGTAAGCCTGGAACTCAGGGCTTCCTGGTTAAAAAAATCCTTGCCCTTGGCTGAGCCCTAACCCTAAGCCTAGGCAGATAAATCAGCCTAGGTATAGGGATGGTGCCAAGGAAAAAGCTGTGAAAGCTGCCATGTTGTTGCACTTTTGTACTCCCCTTGGGATGCCTTTCACAGCTGCCGTGTGCCTGGAGCTCAGGGCTTCCTGGTTTAAAAAACCATGTCCCTAGCTGAGACTGGAGGCAGGTGATTCAGCCTAGGCTTAGCAATGGTGCCAATGAAAACGTGTGGAGGCAGCCATTTTCTGGCACTTTTGTGCTCCCCTTGGGATGCCTTTCGCAGCTGCCGTGTGCCTGGAGCTCAGAGCTTGCTGGTTTAAAAAGCTCTACACCTAGGCGTAACCCTAACCCTAACCGTAACACTGGTCATTTAAATCAGCCTGGGTTTAGGAATTATCCCAAGGGAAAAGCTGTGGAGACAGCCATGTTGTGGCACTTTTGCGCTCCCCTTGGGATGCCTTTCACAGCTGCAGTGTGCTTGGAGCACAGGGCTTCCTGGTGTAAAAAACCACAACTTTAGCCCAAACTGGAGGCTTCTAAATCAGCCTTCGTTTCGGGACGTCCCCAAGGAAAAAGCTGTGGAGGCAGGCATGTTGAGGCACTTCTGCGCTCTTCTTGGGTAGTCCTTCGCAGCTGCTGTGTTCTTGGAATTCAGGGCTTTCTGGTTAAAAGAACACTAACCCTAGGCCTAACTCAAGCCTTAAGCCTAGGAAGGAAAATCAGCCTATGATTCGGGATGGTCTCATGGAAATAGCAGTGGAGGCAGCCAAGTTGTGTCACTTTTGCGCTCCCCTTGGGATGCCTTTCACAGCTGCAGTGTGCCTGGAGCACAGGGCTTCCTGGTTTTAAAAGTCCTAGGCCTAAGCCTAACAGTAACCCTAGGAAGGTAAATCAGCCGGGTATTAGGGTTCTTCCTAAGGAAAAAGCTGTGAAAGCAGCCATGTTGTGGCACTTCTGCGCTCCCTTTGGGATGCCTTTGGCAGATGCAGTAAGCCTGGAACTCAGGGCTTCCTGCTTAAAAAAATCCTAGCCCTAGGCTGAGCCCTAACCCTAACCCTAGGCAGATAAATCAGTCTAGGTATAGGGATGGTGCCAAGGAAAAAGCTGTGAAAGCTGCCATGTTGTTGCACTTTTCTACTCCCCTTGGGATGCCTTTCACAGCTGCCGTGTGCCTGGAGCTCAGGGCTTCCTGGTTTAAAAAACCATGTCCCTAGCTGAGACTGGAGGCAGGTGATTCAGCCTAGGCTTAGCAATGGTGCCAATGAAAACGTGTGGAGGCAGCCATTTTCTGGCACTTTTGTGCTCCCCTTGGGATGCCTTTCGCAGCTGCCGTGTGCCTGGAGCTCAGAGCTTGCTGGTTTAAAAAGCTCTACACCTAGGCGTAACCCTAACCCTAACCGTAACACTGGTCATTTAAATCAGCCTGGGTTTAGGAATTATCCCAAGGGAAAAGCTGTGGAGACAGCCATGTTGTGGCACTTTTGCGCTCCCCTTGGGATGCCTTTCACAGCTGCAGTGTGCTTGGAGCACAGGGCTTCCTGGTGTAAAAAACCACAACTTTAGCCCAAACTGGAGGCTTCTAAATCAACCTTCGTTTCGGGACGTCCCCAAGGAAAAAGCTGTGGAGGCAGGCATGTTGAGGCACTTCTGCGCTCTTCTTGGGTAGTCCTTCGCAGCTGCTGTGTTCTTGGAACTCAGGGCTTTCTGGTTAAAAGAACACTAACCCTAGGCCTAACTCAAGCCTTAAGCCTAGGAAGGAAAATCAGCCTATGATTCGGGATGGTCTCATGGAAATAGCAGTGGAGGCAGCCAAGTTGTGTCACTTTTGCGCTCCCCTTGGGATGCCTTTCACAGCTGCAGTGTGCCTGGAGCACAGGGCTTCCTGGTTTTAAAAGTCCTAGGCCTAAGCCTAACAGTAACCCTAGGAAGGTAAATCAGCCGGGTATTAGGGTTCTTCCTAAGGAAAAAGCTGTGAAAGCAGCCATGTTGTGGCACTTCTGCGCTCCCTTTGGGATGCCTTTGGCAGATGCAGTAAGCCTGGAACTCAGGGCTTCCTGGTTAAAAAAATCCTTGCCCTTGGCTGAGCCCTAACCATAACCCTAGGCAGATAATTCAGCCTAGGTATAGGGATGGTGCCAAGGAAAAAGCTGTGAAAGCTGCCATGTTGTTGCACTTTTGTACTCCCCTTGGGATGCCTTTCACAGCTGCCGTGTGCCTGGAGCTCAGGGCTTCCTGGTTTAAAAAACCATGTCCCTAGCTGAGACTGGAGGCAGGTGATTCAGCCTAGGCTTAGCAATGGTGCCAATGAAAACGTGTGGAGGCAGCCATTTTCTGGCACTTTTGTGCTCCCCTTGGGATGCCTTTCGCAGCTGCCGTGTGCCTGGAGCTCAGAGCTTGCTGGTTTAAAAAGCTCTACACCTAGGCGTAACCCTAACCCTAACCGTAACACTGGTCATTTAAATCAGCCTGGGTTTAGGAATTATCCCAAGGGAAAAGCTGTGGAGACAGCCATGTTGTGGCACTTTTGCGCTCCCCTTGGGATGCCTTTCACAGCTGCAGTGTGCTTGGAGCACAGGGTTTCCTGGTGTAAAAAACCACAACTTTAGCCCAAACTGGAGGCTTCTAAATCAGCCTTCGTTTCGGGACGTCCCCAAGGAAAAAGCTGTGGAGGCAGGCATGTTGAGGCACTTCTGCGCTCTTCTTGGGTAGTCCTTCGCAGCTGCTGTGTTCTTGGAACTCAGGGCTTTCTGGTTAAAAGAACACTAACCCTAGGCCTAACTCAAGCCTTAAGCCTAGGAAGGAAAATCAGCCTATGATTCGGGATGGTCTCATGGAAATAGCAGTGGAGGCAGCCAAGTTGTGTCACTTTTGCGCTCCCCTTGGGATGCCTTTCACAGCTGCAGTGTGCCTGGAGCACAGGGCTTCCTGGTTTTAAAAGTCCTAGGCCTAAGCCTAACAGTAACCCTAGGAAGGTAAATCAGCCGGGTATTAGGGTTCTTCCTAAGGAAAAAGCTGTGAAAGCAGCCATGTTGTGGCACTTCTGCGCTCCCTTTGGGATGCCTTTGGCAGATGCAGTAAGCCTGGAACTCAGGGCTTCCTGGTTAAAAAAATCCTTGCCCTTGGCTGAGCCCTAACCCTAAGCCTAGGCAGATAAATCAGCCTAGGTATAGGGATGGTGCCAAGGAAAAAGCTGTGAAAGCTGCCATGTTGTTGCACTTTTGTACTCCCCTTGGGATGCCTTTCACAGCTGCCGTGTGCCTGGAGCTCAGGGCTTCCTGGTTTAAAAAACCATGTCCCTAGCTGAGACTGGAGGCAGGTGATTCAGCCTAGGCTTAGCAATGGTGCCAATGAAAACGTGTGGAGGCAGCCATTTTCTGGCACTTTTGTGCTCCCCTTGGGATGCCTTTCGCAGCTGCCGTGTGCCTGGAGCTCAGAGCTTGCTGGTTTAAAAAGCTCTACACCTAGGCGTAACCCTAACCCTAACCGTAACACTGGTCATTTAAATCAGCCTGGGTTTAGGAATTATCCCAAGGGAAAAGCTGTGGAGACAGCCATGTTGTGGCACTTTTGCGCTCCCCTTGGGATGCCTTTCACAGCTGCAGTGTGCTTGGAGCACAGGGCTTCCTGGTGTAAAAAACCACAACTTTAGCCCAAACTGGAGGCTTCTAAATCAGCCTTCGTTTCGGGACGTCCCCAAGGAAAAAGCTGTGGAGGCAGGCATGTTGAGGCACTTCTGCGCTCTTCTTGGGTAGTCCTTCGCAGCTGCTGTGTTCTTGGAACTCAGGGCTTTCTGGTTAAAAGAACACTAACCCTAGGCCTAACTCAAACCTTAAGCCTAGGAAGGAAAATCAGCCTATGATTCGGGATGGTCTCATGGAAATAGCAGTGGAGGCAGCCAAGTTGTGTCACTTTTGCGCTCCCCTTGGGATGCCTTTCACAGCTGCAGTGTGCCTGGAGCACAGGGCTTCCTGGTTTTAAAAGTCCTAGGCCTAAGCCTAACAGTAACCCTAGGAAGGTAAATCAGCCGGGTATTAGGGTTCTTCCTAAGGAAAAAGCTGTGAAAGCAGCCATGTTGTGGCACTTCTGCGCTCCCTTTGGGATGCCTTTGGCAGATGCAGTAAGCCTGGAACTCAGGGCTTCCTGGTTAAAAAAATCCTAGCCCTAGGCTGAGCCCTAACCCTAAGCCTAGGCAGATAAATCAGCCTAGGTATAGGGATGGTGCCAAGGAAAAAGCTGTGAAAGCTGCCATGTTGTTGCACTTTTGTACTCCCCTTGGGATGCCTTTCACAGCTGCCGTGTGCCTGGAGCTCAGGGCTTCCTGGTTTAAAAAACCATGTCCCTAGCTGAGACTGGAGGCAGGTGATTCAGCCTAGGCTTAGCAATGGTGCCAATGAAAACGTGTGGAGGCAGCCATTTTCTGGCACTTTTGTGCTCCCCTTGGGATGCCTTTCGCAGCTGCCGTGTGCCTGGAGCTCAGAGCTTGCTGGTTTAAAAAGCTCTACACCTAGGCGTAACCCTAACCCTAACCGTTACACTGGTCATTTAAATCAGCCTGGGTTTAGGAATTATCCCAAGGGAAAAGCTGTGGAGACAGCCATGTTGTGGCACTTTTGCGCTCCCCTTGGGATGCCTTTCACAGCTGCAGTGTGCTTGGAGCACAGGGCTTCCTGGTTTAAAAAACCACAACTTTAGCCCAAACTGGAGGCTTCTAAATCAGCCTTCGTTTCGGGACGTCCCCAAGGAAAAAGCTGTGCAGGCAGGCATGTTGAGGCACTTCTGCGCTCTTCTTGGGTAGTCCTTCGCAGCTGCTGTGTTCTTGGAACTCAGGGCTTTCTGGTTAAAAGAACACTAACCCTAGGCCTAACTCAAACCTTAAGCCTAGGAAGGAAAATCAGCCTATGATTCGGGATGGTCTCATGGAAATAGCAGTGGAGGCAGCCAAGTTGTGTCACTTTTGCGCTCCCCTTGGGATGCCTTTCACAGCTGCAGTGTGCCTGGAGCACAGGGCTTCCTGGTTTTAAAAGTCCTAGGCCTAAGCCTAACAGTAACCCTAGGAAGGTAAATCAGCCGGGTATTAGGGTTCTTCCTAAGGAAAAAGCTGTGAAAGCAGCCATGTTGTGGCACTTCTGCGCTCCCTTTGGGATGCCTTTGGCAGATGCAGTAAGCCTGGAACTCAGGGCTTCCTGGTTAAAAAAATCCTAGCCCTAGGCTGAGCCCTAACCCTAACCCTAGGCAGATAAATCAGCCTAGGTATAGGGATGGTGCCAAGGAAAAAGCTGTGAAAGCTGCCATGTTGTTGCACTTTTCTACTCCCCTTGGGATGCCTTTCACAGCTGCCGTGTGCCTGGAGCTCAGGGCTTCCTGGTTTAAAAAACCATGTCCCTAGCTGAGACTGGAGGCAGGTGATTCAGCCTAGGCTTAGCAATGGTGCCAATGAAAACGTGTGGAGGCAGCCATTTTCTGGCACTTTTGTGCTCCCCTTGGGATGCCTTTCGCAGCTGCCGTGTGCCTGGAGCTCAGAGCTTGCTGGTTTAAAAAGCTCTACACCTAGGCGTAACCCTAACCCTAACCGTAACACTGGTCATTTAAATCAGCCTGGGTTTAGGAATTATCCCAAGGGAAAAGCTGTGGAGACAGCCATGTTGTGGCACTTTTGCGCTCCCCTTGGGATGCCTTTCACAGCTGCAGTGTGCTTGGAGCACAGGGTTTCCTGGTGTAAAAAACCACAACTTTAGCCCAAACTGGAGGCTTCTAAATCAACCTTCGTTTCGGGACGTCCCCAAGGAAAAAGCTGTGGAGGCAGGCATGTTGAGGCACTTCTGCGCTCTTCTTGGGTAGTCCTTCGCAGCTGCTGTGTTCTTGGAACTCAGGGCTTTCTGGTTAAAAGAACACTAACCCTAGGCCTAACTCAAGCCTTAAGCCTAGGAAGGAAAATCAGCCTATGATTCGGGATGGTCTCATGGAAATAGCAGTGGAGGCAGCCAAGTTGTGTCACTTTTGCGCTCCCCTTGGGATGCCTTTAACAGCTGCAGTGTGCCTGGAGCACAGGGCTTCCTGGTTTTAAAAGTCCTAGGCCTAAGCCTAACAGTAACCCTAGGAAGGTAAATCAGCCGGGTATTAGGGTTCTTCCTAAGGAAAAAGCTGTGAAAGCAGCCATGTTGTGGCACTTCTGCGCTCCCTTTGGGATGCCTTTGGCAGATGCAGTAAGCCTGGAACTCAGGGCTTCCTGGTTAAAAAAATCCTTGCCCTTGGCTGAGCCCTAACCATAACCCTAGGCAGATAATTCAGCCTAGGTATAGGGATGGTGCCAAGGAAAAAGCTGTGAAAGCTGCCATGTTGTTGCACTTTTGTACTCCCCTTGGGATGCCTTTCACAGCTGCCGTGTGCCTGGAGCTCAGGGCTTCCTGGTTTAAAAAACCATGTCCCTAGCTGAGACTGGAGGCAGGTGATTCAGCCTAGGCTTAGCAATGGTGCCAATGAAAACGTGTGGAGGCAGCCATTTTCTGGCACTTTTGTGCTCCCCTTGGGATGCCTTTCGCAGCTGCCGTGTGCCTGGAGCTCAGAGCTTGCTGGTTTAAAAAGCTCTACACCTAGGCGTAACCCTAACCCTAACCGTAACACTGGTCATTTAAATCAGCCTGGGTTTAGGAATTATCCCAAGGGAAAAGCTGTGGAGACAGCCATGTTGTGGCACTTTTGCGCTCCCCTTGGCATGCCTTTCACAGCTGCAGTGTGCTTGGAGCACAGGGTTTCCTGGTGTAAAAAACCACAACTTTAGCCCAAACTGGAGGCTTCTAAATCAGCCTTCGTTTCGGGACGTCCCCAAGGAAAAAGCTGTGGAGGCAGGCATGTTGAGGCACTTCTGCGCTCTTCTTGGGTAGTCCTTCGCAGCTGCTGTGTTCTTGGAACTCAGGGCTTTCTGGTTAAAAGAACACTAACCCTAGGCCTAACTCAAGCCTTAAGCCTAGGAAGGAAAATCAGCCTATGATTCGGGATGGTCTCATGGAAATAGCAGTGGAGGCAGCCAAGTTGTGTCACTTTTGCGCTCCCCTTGGGATGCCTTTCACAGCTGCAGTGTGCCTGGAGCACAGGGCTTCCTGGTTTTAAAAGTCCTAGGCCTAAGCCTAACAGTAACCCTAGGAAGGTAAATCAGCCGGGTATTAGGGTTCTTCCTAAGGAAAAAGCTGTGAAAGCAGCCATGTTGTGGCACTTCTGCGCTCCCTTTGGGATGCCTTTGGCAGATGCAGTAAGCCTGGAACTCAGGGCTTCCTGGTTAAAAAAATCCTTGCCCTTGGCTGAGCCCTAACCCTAAGCCTAGGCAGATAAATCAGCCTAGGTATAGGGATGGTGCCAAGGAAAAAGCTGTGAAAGCTGCCATGTTGTTGCACTTTTGTACTCCCCTTGGGATGCCTTTCACAGCTGCCGTGTGCCTGGAGCTCAGGGCTTCCTGGTTTAAAAAACCATGTCCCTAGCTGAGACTGGAGGCAGGTGATTCAGCCTAGGCTTAGCAATGGTGCCAATGAAAACGTGTGGAGGCAGCCATTTTCTGGCACTTTTGTGCTCCCCTTGGGATGCCTTTCGCAGCTGCCGTGTGCCTGGAGCTCAGAGCTTGCTGGTTTAAAAAGCTCTACACCTAGGCGTAACCCTAACCCTAACCGTAACACTGGTCATTTAAATCAGCCTGGGTTTAGGAATTATCCCAAGGGAAAAGCTGTGGAGACAGCCATGTTGTGGCACTTTTGCGCTCCCCTTGGGATGCCTTTCACAGCTGCAGTGTGCTTGGAGCACAGGGCTTCCTGGTTTAAAAAACCACAACTTTAGCCCAAACTGGAGGCTTCTAAATCAGCCTTCGTTTCGGGACGTCCCCAAGGAAAAAGCTGTGGAGGCAGGCATGTTGAGGCACTTCTGCGCTCTTCTTGGGTAGTCCTTCGCAGCTGCTGTGTTCTTGGAACTCAGGGCTTTCTGGTTAAAAGAACACTAACCCTAGGCCTAACTCAAACGTTAAGCCTAGGAAGGAAAATCAGCCTATGATTCGGGATGGTCTCATGGAAATAGCAGTGGAGGCAGCCAAGTTGTGTCACTTTTGCGCTCCCCTTGGGATGCCTTTCACAGCTGCAGTGTGCCTGGAGCACAGGGCTTCCTGGTTTTAAAAGTCCTAGGCCTAAGCCTAACAGTAACCCTAGGAAGGTAAATCAGCCGGGTATTAGGGTTCTTCCTAAGGAAAAAGCTGTGAAAGCAGCCATGTTGTGGCACTTCTGCGCTCCCTTTGGGATGCCTTTGGCAGATGCAGTAAGCCTGGAACTCAGGGCTTCCTGGTTAAAAAAATCCTAGCCCTAGGCTGAGCCCTAACCCTAAGCCTAGGCAGATAAATCAGCCTAGGTATAGGGATGGTGCCAAGGAAAAAGCTGTGAAAGCTGCCATGTTGTTGCACTTTTGTACTCCCCTTGGGATGCCTTTCACAGCTGCCGTGTGCCTGGAGCTCAGGGCTTCCTGGTTTAAAAAACCATGTCCCTAGCTGAGACTGGAGGCAGGTGATTCAGCCTAGGCTTAGCAATGGTGCCAATGAAAACGTGTGGAGGCAGCCATTTTCTGGCACTTTTGTGCTCCCCTTGGGATGCCTTTCGCAGCTGCCGTGTGCCTGGAGCTCAGAGCTTGCTGGTTTAAAAAGCTCTACACCTAGGCGTAACCCTAACCCTAACCGTAACACTGGTCATTTAAATCAGCCTGGGTTTAGGAATTATCCCAAGGGAAAAGCTGTGGAGACAGCCATGTTGTGGCACTTTTGCGCTCCCCTTGGGATGCCTTTCACAGCTGCAGTGTGCTTGGAGCACAGGGCTTCCTGGTTTAAAAAACCACAACTTTAGCCCAAACTGGAGGCTTCTAAATCAGCCTTCGTTTCGGGACGTCCCCAAGGAAAAAGCTGTGCAGGCAGGCATGTTGAGGCACTTCTGCGCTCTTCTTGGGTAGTCCTTCGCAGCTGCTGTGTTCTTGGAACTCAGGGCTTTCTGGTTAAAAGAACACTAACCCTAGGCCTAACTCAAACCTTAAGCCTAGGAAGGAAAATCAGCCTATGATTCGGGATGGTCTCATGGAAATAGCAGTGGAGGCAGCCAAGTTGTGTCACTTTTGCGCTCCCCTTGGGATGCCTTTCACAGCTGCAGTGTGCCTGGAGCACAGGGCTTCCTGGTTTTAAAAGTCCTAGGCCTAAGCCTAACAGTAACCCTAGGAAGGTAAATCAGCCGGGTATTAGGGTTCTTCCTAAGGAAAAAGCTGTGAAAGCAGCCATGTTGTGGCACTTCTGCGCTCCCTTTGGGATGCCTTTGGCAGATGCAGTAAGCCTGGAACTCAGGGCTTCCTGGTTAAAAAAATCCTTGCCCTTGGCTGAGCCCTAACCCTAACCCTAGGCAGATAAATCAGCCTAGGTATAGGGATGGTGCCAAGGAAAAAGCTGTGAAAGCTGCCATGTTGTTGCACTTTTCTACTCCCCTTGGGATGCCTTTCACAGCTGCCGTGTGCCTGGAGCTCAGGGCTTCCTGGTTTAAAAAACCATGTCCCTAGCTGAGACTGGAGGCAGGTGATTCAGCCTAGGCTTAGCAATGGTGCCAATGAAAACGTGTGGAGGCAGCCATTTTCTGGCACTTTTGTGCTCCCCTTGGGATGCCTTTCGCAGCTGCCGTGTGCCTGGAGCTCAGAGCTTGCTGGTTTAAAAAGCTCTACACCTAGGCGTAACCCTAACCCTAACCGTAACACTGGTCATTTAAATCAGCCTGGGTTTAGGAATTATCCCAAGGGAAAAGCTGTGGAGACAGCCATGTTGTGGCACTTTTGCGCTCCCCTTGGGATGCCTTTCACAGCTGCAGTGTGCTTGGAGCACAGGGCTTCCTGGTGTAAAAAACCACAACTTTAGCCCAAACTGGAGGCTTCTAAATCAGCCTTCGTTTCGGGACGTCCCCAAGGAAAAAGCTGTGGAGGCAGGCATATTGAGGCACTTCTGCGCTCTTCTTGCGTAGTCCTTCGCAGCTGCTGTGTTCTTGGAACTCAGGGCTTTCTGGTTAAAAGAACACTAACCCTAGGCCTAACTCAAGCCTTAAGCCTAGGAAGGAAAATCAGCCTATGATTCGGGATGGTCTCATGGAAATAGTAGTGGAGGCAGCCAAGTTGTGTCACTTTTGCGCTCCCCTTGGGATGCCTTTCACAGCTGCAGTGTGCCTGGAGCACAGGGCTTCCTGGTTTTAAAAGTCCTAGGCCTAAGCCTAACAGTAACCCTAGGAAGGTAAATCAGCCGGGTATTAGGGTTCTTCCTAAGGAAAAAGCTGTGAAAGCAGCCATGTTGTGGCACTTCTGCGCTCCCTTTGGGATGCCTTTGGCAGATGCAGTAAGCCTGGAACTCAGGGCTTCCTGCTTAAAAAAATCCTAGCCCTAGGCTGAGCCCTAACCCTAACCCTAGGCAGATAAATCAGCCTAGGTATAGGGATGGTGCCAAGGAAAAAGCTGTGAAAGCTGCCATGTTGTTGCACTTTTGTACTCCCCTTGGGATGCCTTTCACAGCTGCCGTGTGCCTGGAGCTCAGGGCTTCCTGGTTTAAAAAACCATGTCCCTAGCTGAGACTGGAGGCAGGTGATTCAGCCTAGGCTTAGCAATGGTGCCAATGAAAACGTGTGGAGGCAGCCATTTTCTGGCACTTTTGTGCTCCCCTTGGGATGCCTTTCGCAGCTGCCGTGTGCCTGGAGCTCAGAGCTTGCTGGTTTAAAAAGCTCTACACCTAGGCGTAACCCTAACCCTAACCGTAACACTGGTCATTTAAATCAGCCTGGGTTTAGGAATTATCCCAAGGGAAAAGCTGTGGAGACAGCCATGTTGTGGCACTTTTGCGCTCCCCTTGGGATGCCTTTCACAGCTGCAGTGTGCTTGGAGCACAGGGCTTCCTGGTGTAAAAAACCACAACTTTAGCCCAAACTGGAGGCTTCTAAATCAGCCTTCGTTTCGGGACGTCCCCAAGGAAAAAGCTGTGGAGGCAGGCATGTTGAGGCACTTCTGCGCTCTTCTTGGGCAGTCCTTCGCAGCTGCTGTGTTCTTGGAACTCAGGGCTTTCTGGTTAAAAGAACACTAACCCTAGGCCTAACTCAAACCTTAAGCCTAGGAAGGAAAATCAGCCTATGATTCGGGATGGTCTCATGGAAATAGCAGTGGAGGCAGCCAAGTTGTGTCACTTTTGCGCTCCCCTTGGGATGCCTTTAACAGCTGCAGTGTGCCTGGAGCACAGGGCTTCCTGGTTTTAAAAGTCCTAGGCCTAAGCCTAACAGTAACCCTAGGAAGGTAAATCAGCCGGGTATTAGGGTTCTTCCTAAGGAAAAAGCTGTGAAAGCAGCCATGTTGTGGCACTTCTGCGCTCCCTTTGGGATGCCTTTGGCAGATGCAGTAAGCCTGGAACTCAGGGCTTCCTGGTTAAAAAAATCCTTGCCCTTGGCTGAGCCCTAACCATAACCCTAGGCAGATAATTCAGCCTAGGTATAGGGATGGTGCCAAGGAAAAAGCTGTGAAAGCTGCCATGTTGTTGCACTTTTGTACTCCCCTTGGGATGCCTTTCACAGCTGCCGTGTGCCTGGAGCTCAGGGCTTCCTGGTTTAAAAAACCATGTCCCTAGCTGAGACTGGAGGCAGGTGATTCAGCCTAGGCTTAGCAATGGTGCCAATGAAAACGTGTGGAGGCAGCCATTTTCTGGCACTTTTGTGCTCCCCTTGGGATGCCTTTCGCAGCTGCCGTGTGCCTGGAGCTCAGAGCTTGCTGGTTTAAAAAGCTCTACACCTAGGCGTAACCCTAACCCTAACCGTAACACTGGTCATTTAAATCAGCCTGGGTTTAGGAATTATCCCAAGGGAAAAGCTGTGGAGACAGCCATGTTGTGGCACTTTTGCGCTCCCCTTGGGATGCCTTTCACAGCTGCAGTGTGCTTGGAGCACAGGGCTTCCTGGTGTAAAAAACCACAACTTTAGCCCAAACTGGAGGCTTCTAAATCAGCCTTCGTTTCGGGACGTCCCCAAGGAAAAAGCTGTGGAGGCAGGCATGTTGAGGCACTTCTGCGCTCTTCTTGGGTAGTCCTTCGCAGCTGCTGTGTTCTTGGAACTCAGGGCTTTCTGGTTAAAAGAACACTAACCCTAGGCCTAACTCAAGCCTTAAGCCTAGGAAGGAAAATCAGCCTATGATTCGGGATGGTCTCATGGAAATAGCAGTGGAGGCAGCCAAGTTGTGTCACTTTTGTGCTCCCCTTGGGATGCCTTTAACAGCTGCAGTGTGCCTGGAGCACAGGGCTTCCTGGTTTTAAAAGTCCTAGGCCTAAGCCTAACAGTAACCCTAGGAAGGTAAATCAGCCGGGTATTAGGGTTCTTCCTAAGGAAAAAGCTGTGAAAGCAGCCATGTTGTGGCACTTCTGCGCTCCCTTTGGGATGCCTTTGGCAGATGCAGTAAGCCTGGAACTCAGGGCTTCCTGGTTAAAAAAATCCTTGCCCTTGGCTGAGCCCTAACCCTAAGCCTAGGCAGATAAATCAGCCTAGGTATAGGGATGGTGCCAAGGAAAAAGCTGTGAAAGCTGCCATGTTGTTGCACTTTTGTACTCCCCTTGGGATGCCTTTCACAGCTGCCGTGTGCCTGGAGCTCAGGGCTTCCTGGTTTAAAAAACCATGTCCCTAGCTGAGACTGGAGGCAGGTGATTCAGCCTAGGCTTAGCAATGGTGCCAATGAAAACGTGTGGAGGCAGCCATTTTCTGGCACTTTTGTGCTCCCCTTGGGATGCCTTTCGCAGCTGCCGTGTGCCTGGAGCTCAGAGCTTGCTGGTTTAAAAAGCTCTACACCTAGGCGTAACCCTAACCCTAACCGTAACACTGGTCATTTAAATCAGCCTGGGTTTAGGAATTATCCCAAGGGAAAAGCTGTGGAGACAGCCATGTTGTGGCACTTTTGCGCTCCCCTTGGGATGCCTTTCACAGCTGCAGTGTGCTTGGAGCACAGGGCTTCCTGGTTTAAAAAACCACAACTTTAGCCCAAACTGGAGGCTTCTAAATCAGCCTTCGTTTCGGGACGTCCCCAAGGAAAAAGCTGTGGAGGCAGGCATGTTGAGGCACTTCTGCGCTCTTCTTGGGTAGTCCTTCGCAGCTGCTGTGTTCTTGGAACTCAGGGCTTTCTGGTTAAAAGAACACTAACCCTAGGCCTAACTCAAACCTTAAGCCTAGGAAGGAAAATCAGCCTATGATTCGGGATGGTCTCATGGAAATAGCAGTGGAGGCAGCCAAGTTGTGTCACTTTTGCGCTCCCCTTGGGATGCCTTTCACAGCTGCAGTGTGCCTGGAGCACAGGGCTTCCTGGTTTTAAAAGTCCTAGGCCTAAGCCTAACAGTAACCCTAGGAAGGTAAATCAGCCGGGTATTAGGGTTCTTCCTAAGGAAAAAGCTGTGAAAGCAGCCATGTTGTGGCACTTCTGTGCTCCCTTTGGGATGCCTTTGGCAGATGCAGTAAGCCTGGAACTCAGGGCTTCCTGGTTAAAAAAATCCTAGCCCTAGGCTGAGCCCTAACCCTAACCCTAGGCAGATAAATCAGCCTAGGTATAGGGATGGTGCCAAGGAAAAAGCTGTGAAAGCTGCCATGTTGTTGCACTTTTCTACTCCCCTTGGGATGCCTTTCACAGCTGCCGTGTGCCTGGAGCTCAGGGCTTCCTGGTTTAAAAAACCATGTCCCTAGCTGAGACTGGAGGCAGGTGATTCAGCCTAGGCTTAGCAATGGTGCCAATGAAAACGTGTGGAGGCAGCCATTTTCTGGCACTTTTGTGCTCCCCTTGGGATGCCTTTCGCAGCTGCCGTGTGCCTGGAGCTCAGAGCTTGCTGGTTTAAAAAGCTCTACACCTAGGCGTAACCCTAACCCTAACCGTAACACTGGTCATTTAAATCAGCCTGGGTTTAGGAATTATCCCAAGGGAAAAGCTGTGGAGACAGCCATGTTGTGGCACTTTTGCGCTCCCCTTGGGATGCCTTTCACAGCTGCAGTGTGCTTGGAGCACAGGGTTTCCTGGTGTAAAAAACCACAACTTTAGCCCAAACTGGAGGCTTCTAAATCAGCCTTCGTTTCGGGACGTCCCCAAGGAAAAAGCTGTGGAGGCAGGCATGTTGAGGCACTTCTGCGCTCTTCTTGGGTAGTCCTTCGCAGCTGCTGTGTTCTTGGAACTCAGGGCTTTCTGGTTAAAAGAACACTAACCCTAGGCCTAACTCAAGCCTTAAGCCTAGGAAGGAAAATCAGCCTATGATTTGGGATGGTCTCATGGAAATAGCAGTGGAGGCAGCCAAGTTGTGTCACTTTTGCGCTCCCCTTGGGATACCTTTCACAGCTGCAGTGTGCCTGGAGCACAGGGCTTCCTGGTTTTAAAAGTCCTAGGCCTAAGCCTAACAGTAACCCTAGGAAGGTAAATCAGCCGGGTATTAGGGTTCTTCCTAAGGAAAAAGCTGTGAAAGCAGCCATGTTGTGGCACTTCTGCGCTCCCTTTGGGATGCCTTTGGCAGATGCAGTAAGCCTGGAACTCAGGGCTTCCTGGTTAAAAAAATCCTTGCCCTTGGCTGAGCCCTAACCCTAAGCCTAGGCAGATAAATCAGCCTAGGTATAGGGATGGTGCCAAGGAAAAAGCTGTGAAAGCTGCCATGTTGTTGCACTTTTGTACTCCCCTTGGGATGCCTTTCACAGCTGCCGTGTGCCTGGAGCTCAGGGCTTCCTGGTTTAAAAAACCATGTCCCTAGCTGAGACTGGAGGCAGGTGATTCAGCCTAGGCTTAGCAATGGTGCCAATGAAAACGTGTGGAGGCAGCCATTTTCTGGCACTTTTGTGCTCCCCTTGGGATGCCTTTCGCAGCTGCCGTGTGCCTGGAGCTCAGAGCTTGCTGGTTTAAAAAGCTCTACACCTAGGCGTAACCCTAACCCTAACCGTAACACTGGTCATTTAAATCAGCCTGGGTTTAGGAATTATCCCAAGGGAAAAGCTGTGGAGACAGCCATGTTGTGGCACTTTTGCGCTCCCCTTGGGATGCCTTTCACAGCTGCAGTGTGCTTGGAGCACAGGGCTTCCTGGTTTAAAAAACCACAACTTTAGCCCAAACTGGAGGCTTCTAAATCAGCCTTCGTTTCGGGACGTCCCCAAGGAAAAAGCTGTGCAGGCAGGCATGTTGAGGCACTTCTGCGCTCTTCTTGGGTAGTCCTTCGCAGCTGCTGTGTTCTTGGAACTCAGGGCTTTCTGGTTAAAAGAACACTAACCCTAGGCCTAACTCAAACCTTAAGCCTAGGAAGGAAAATCAGCCTATGATTCGGGATGGTCTCATGGAAATAGCAGTGGAGGCAGCCAAGTTGTGTCACTTTTGCGCTCCCCTTGGGATGCCTTTCACAGCTGCAGTGTGCCTGGAGCACAGGGCTTCCTGGTTTTAAAAGTCCTAGGCCTAAGCCTAACAGTAACCCTAGGAAGGTAAATCAGCCGGGTATTAGGGTTCTTCCTAAGGAAAAAGCTGTGAAAGCAGCCATGTTGTGGCACTTCTGCGCTCCCTTTGGGATGCCTTTGGCAGATGCAGTAAGCCTGGAACTCAGGGCTTCCTGGTTAAAAAAATCCTAGCCCTAGGCTGAGCCCTAACCCTAACCCTAGGCAGATAAATCAGCCTAGGTATAGGGATGGTGCCAAGGAAAAAGCTGTGAAAGCTGCCATGTTGTTGCACTTTTCTACTCCCCTTGGGATGCCTTTCACAGCTGCCGTGTGCCTGGAGCTCAGGGCTTCCTGGTTTAAAAAACCATGTCCCTAGCTGAGACTGGAGGCAGGTGATTCAGCCTAGGCTTAGCAATGGTGCCAATGAAAACGTGTGGAGGCAGCCATTTTCTGGCACTTTTGTGCTCCCCTTGGGATGCCTTTCGCAGCTGCCGTGTGCCTGGAGCTCAGAGCTTGCTGGTTTAAAAAGCTCTACACCTAGGCGTAACCCTAACCCTAACCGTTACACTGGTCATTTAAATCAGCCTGGGTTTAGGAATTATCCCAAGGGAAAAGCTGTGGAGACAGCCATGTTGTGGCACTTTTGCGCTCCCCTTGGGATGCCTTTCACAGCTGCAGTGTGCTTGGAGCACAGGGCTTCCTGGTGTAAAAAACCACAACTTTAGCCCAAACTGGAGGCTTCTAAATCAGCCTTCGTTTCGGGACGTCCCCAAGGAAAAAGCTGTGGAGGCAGGCATGTTGAGGCACTTCTGCGCTCTTCTTGGGTAGTCCTTCGCAGCTGCTGTGTTCTTGGAACTCAGGGCTTTCTGGTTAAAAGAACACTAACCCTAGGCCTAACTCAAGCCTTAAGCCTAGGAAGGAAAATCAGCCTATGATTCGGGATGGTCTCATGGAAATAGCAGTGGAGGCAGCCAAGTTGTGTCACTTTTGCGCTCCCCTTGGGATGCCTTTCACAGCTGCAGTGTGCCTGGAGCACAGGGCTTCCTGGTTTTAAAAGTCCTAGGCCTAAGCCTAACAGTAACCCTAGGAAGGTAAATCAGCCGGGTATTAGGGTTCTTCCTAAGGAAAAAGCTGTGAAAGCAGCCATGTTGTGGCACTTCTGCGCTCCCTTTGGGATGCCTTTGGCAGATGCAGTAAGCCTGGAACTCAGGGCTTCCTGGTTAAAAAAATCCTTGCCCTTGGCTGAGCCCTAACCCTAAGCCTAGGCAGATAAATCAGCCTAGGTATAGGGATGGTGCCAAGGAAAAAGCTGTGAAAGCTGCCATGTTGTTGCACTTTTGTACTCCCCTTGGGATGCCTTTCACAGCTGCCGTGTGCCTGGAGCTCAGGGCTTCCTGGTTTAAAAAACCATGTCCCTAGCTGAGACTGGAGGCAGGTGATTCAGCCTAGGCTTAGCAATGGTGCCAATGAAAACGTGTGGAGGCAGCCATTTTCTGGCACTTTTGTGCTCCCCTTGGGATGCCTTTCGCAGCTGCCGTGTGCCTGGAGCTCAGAGCTTGCTGGTTTAAAAAGCTCTACACCTAGGCGTAACCCTAACCCTAACCGTAACACTGGTCATTTAAATCAGCCTGGGTTTAGGAATTATCCCAAGGGAAAAGCTGTGGAGACAGCCATGTTGTGGCACTTTTGCGCTCCCCTTGGGATGCCTTTCACAGCTGCAGTGTGCTTGGAGCACAGGGCTTCCTGGTTTAAAAAACCACAACTTTAGCCCAAACTGGAGGCTTCTAAATCAGCCTTCGTTTCGGGACGTCTCCAAGGAAAAAGCTGTGCAGGCAGGCATGTTGAGGCACTTCTGCGCTCTTCTTGGGTAGTCCTTCGCAGCTGCTGTGTTCTTGGAACTCAGGGCTTTCTGGTTAAAAGAACACTAACCCTAGGCCTAACTCAAACCTGAAGCCTAGGAAGGAAAATCAGCCTATGATTCGGGATGGTCTCATGGAAATAGCAGTGGAGGCAGCCAAGTTGTGTCACTTTTGCGCTCCCCTTGGGATGCCTTTCACAGCTGCAGTGTGCCTGGAGCACAGGGCTTCCTGGTTTTAAAAGTCCTAGGCCTAAGCCTAACAGTAACCCTAGGAAGGTAAATCAGCCGGGTATTAGGGTTCTTCCTAAGGAAAAAGCTGTGAAAGCAGCCATGTTGTGGCACTTCTGCGCTCCCTTTGGGATGCCTTTGGCAGATGCAGTAAGCCTGGAACTCAGGGCTTCCTGGTTAAAAAAATCCTAGCCCTAGGCTGAGCCCTAACCCTAACCCTAGGCAGATAAATCAGCCTAGGTATAGGGATGGTGCCAAGGAAAAAGCTGTGAAAGCTGCCATGTTGTTGCACTTTTGTACTCCCCTTGGGATGCCTTTCACAGCTGCCGTGTACCTGGAGCTCAGGGCTTCCTGGTTTAAAAAACCATGTCCCTAGCTGAGACTGGAGGCAGGTGATTCAGCCTAGGCTTAGCAATGGTGCCAATGAAAACGTGTGGAGGCAGCCATTTTCTGGCACTTTTGTGCTCCCCTTGGGATGCCTTTCGCAGCTGCCGTGTGCCTGGAGCTCAGAGCTTGCTGGTTTAAAAAGCTCTACACCTAGGCGTAACCCTAACCCTAACCGTAACACTGGTCATTTAAATCAGCCTGGGTTTAGGAATTATCCCAAGGGAAAAGCTGTGGAGACAGCCATGTTGTGGCACTTTTGCGCTCCCCTTGGGATGCCTTTCACAGCTGCAGTGTGCTTGGAGCACAGGGCTTCCTGGTTTAAAAAACCACAACTTTAGCCCAAACTGGAGGCTTCTAAATCAGCCTTCGTTTCGGGACGTCCCCAAGGAAAAAGCTGTGGAGGCAGGCATGTTGAGGCACTTCTGCGCTCTTCTTGGGTAGTCCTTCGCAGCTGCTGTGTTCTTGGAACTCAGGGCTTTCTGGTTAAAAGAACACTAACCCTAGGCCTAACTCAAGCCTTAAGCCTAGGAAGGAAAATCAGCCTATGATTCGGGATGGTCTCATGGAAATAGCAGTGGAGGCAGCCAAGTTGTGTCACTTTTGCGCTCCCCTTGGGATGCCTTTAACAGCTGCAGTGTGCCTGGAGCACAGGGCTTCCTGGTTTTAAAAGTCCTAGGCCTAAGCCTAACAGTAACCCTAGGAAGGTAAATCAGCCGGGTATTAGGGTTCTTCCTAAGGAAAAAGCTGTGGAAGCAGCCATGTTGTGGCACTTCTGCGCTCCCTTTGGGATGCCTTTGGCAGATGCAGTAAGCCTGGAACTCAGGGCTTCCTGCTTAAAAAAATCCTAGCCCTAGGCTGAGCCCTAACCCTAACCCTAGGCAGATAAATCAGCCTAGGTATAGGGATGGTGCCAAGGAAAAAGCTGTGAAAGCTGCCATGTTGTTGCACTTTTGTACTCCCCTTGGGATGCCTTTCACAGCTGCCGTGTGCCTGGAGCTCAGGGCTTCCTGGTTTAAAAAACCATGTCCCTAGCTGAGACTGGAGGCAGGTAATTCAGCCTAGGCTTAGCAATGGTGCCAATGAAAACGTGTGGAGGCAGCCATTTTCTGGCACTTTTGTGCTCCCCTTGGGATGCCTTTCGCAGCTGCCGTGTGCCTGGAGCTCAGAGCTTGCTGGTTTAAAAAGCTCTACACCTAGGCGTAACCCTAACCCTAACCGTAACACTGGTCATTTAAATCAGCCTGGGTTTAGGAATTATCCCAAGGGAAAAGCTGTGGAGACAGCCATGTTGTGGCACTTTTGCGCTCCCCTTGGGATGCCTTTCACAGCTGCAGTGTGCTTGGAGCACAGGGCTTCCTGGCTTAAAAAACCACAACTTTAGCCCAAACTGGAGGCTTCTAAATCAGCCTTCGTTTCGGGACGTCCCCAAGGAAAAAGCTGTGGAGGCAGGCATGTTGAGGCACTTCTGCGCTCTTGTTGGGTAGTCCTTCGCAGCTGCTGTGTTCTTGGAACTCAGGGCTTTCTGGTTAAAAGAACACTAACCCTAGGCCTAACTCAAACCTTAAGCCTAGGAAGGAAAATCAGCCTATGATTCAGGATGGTCTCATGGAAATAGCAGTGGAGGCAGCCAAGTTGTGTCACTTTTGCGCTCCCCTTGGGATGCCTTTAACAGCTGCAGTGTGCCTGGAGCACAGGGCTTCCTGGTGTAAAAAACCACAACTTTAGCCCAAACTGGAGGCTTCTAAATCAGCCTTCGTTTCGGGACGTCCCCAAGGAAAAAGCTGTGGAGGCAGGCATGTTGAGGCACTTCTGCGCTCTTCTTGGGTAGTCCTTCGCAGCTGCTGTCTTCTTGGAACTCAGGGCTTTCTGGTTAAAAGAACACTAACCCTAGGCCTAACTCAAACCTTAAGCCTAGGAAGGAAAATCAGCCTATGATTCGGGATGGTCTCATGGAAATAGCAGTGGAGGCAGCCAAGTTGTGTCACTTTTGCGCTCCCCTTGGGATGCCTTTAACAGCTGCAGTGTGCCTGGAGCACAGGGCTTCCTGGTTTTAAAAGTCCTAGGCCTAAGCCTAACAGTAACCCTAGGAAGGTAAATCAGCCGGGTATTAGGGTTCTTCCTAAGGAAAAAGCTGTGAAAGCAGCCATGTTGTGGCACTTCTGCGCTCCCTTTGGGATGCCTTTGGCAGATGCAGTAAGCCTGGAACTCAGGGCTTCCTGGTTAAAAAAATCCTAGCCCTAGGCTGAGCCCTAACCCTAACCCTAGGCAGATAAATCAGCCTAGGTATAGGGATGGTGCCAAGGAAAAAGCTGTGAAAGCTGCCATTTTGTTGCACTTTTGTACTCCCCTTGGGATGCCTTTCACAGCTGCCGTGTGCCTGGAGCTCAGGGCTTCCTGGTTTAAAAAACCATGTCCCTAGCTGAGACTGGAGGCAGGTGATTCAGCCTAGGCTTAGCAATGGTGCCAATGAAAACGTGTGGAGGCAGCCATTTTCTGGCACTTTTGTGCTCCCCTTGGGATGCCTTTCGCAGCTGCCGTGTGCCTGGAGCTCAGAGCTTGCTGGTTTAAAAAGCTCTACACCTAGGCGTAACCCTAACCCTAACCGTAACACTGGTCATTTAAATCAGCCTGGGTTTAGGAATTATCCCAAGGGAAAAGCTGTGGAGACAGCCATGTTGTTACACTTTTGCGCTCCCCTTGGGATGCCTTTCACAGCTGCAGTGTGCTTGGAGCACAGGGCTTCCTGGTTTAAAAACCACAACTTTAGCCCAAACTGGAGGCTTCTAAATCAGCCTTCGTTTCGGGACGTCCCCAAGGAAAAAGCTGTGGAGGCAGGCATGTTGAGGCACTTCTGCGCTCTTCTTGGGTAGTCCTTCGCAGCTGCTGTGTTCTTGGAACTCAGGGCTTTCTGGTTAAAAGAACACTAACCCTAGGCCTAACTCAAACCTTAAGCCTAGGAAGGAAAATCAGCCTATGATTCGGGATGGTCTCATGGAAATAGCAGTGGAGGCAGCCAAGTTGTGTCACTTTTGTGCTCCCCTTGGGATGCCTTTAACAGCTGCAGTGTGCCTGGAGCACAGGGCTTCCTGGTTTTAAAAGTCCTAGGCCTAAGCCTAACAGTAACCCTAGGAAGGTAAATCAGCCGGGTATTAGGGTTCTTCCTAAGGAAAAAGCTGTGAAAGCAGCCATGTTGTGGCACTTCTGCGCTCCCTTTGGGATGCCTTTGGCAGATGCAGTAAGCCTGGAACTCAGGGCTTCCTGGTTAAAAAAATCCTAGCCCTAGGCTGAGCCCTAACCCTAACCCTAGGCAGATAAATCAGCCTAGGTATAGGGATGGTGCCAAGGAAAAAGCTGTGAAAGCTGCCATGTTGTTGCACTTTTGTACTCCCCTTGGGATGCCTTTCACAGCTGCCGTGTGCCTGGAGCTCAGGGCTTCCTGGTTTAAAAAACCATGTCCCTAGCTGAGACTGGAGGCAGGTGATTCAGCCTAGGCTTAGCAATGGTGCCAATGAAAACGTGTGGAGGCAGCCATTTTCTGGCACTTTTGTGCTCCCCTTGGGATGGCTTTCGCAGCTGCCGTGTGCCTGGAGCTCAGAGCTTGCTGGTTTAAAAAGCTCTACACCTAGGCGTAAACCTAACCCTAACCGTAACACTGGTCATTTAAATCAGCCTGGGTTTAGGAATTATCCCAAGGGAAAAGCTGTGGAGACAGCCATGTTGTGGCACTTTTGCACTCCCCTTGGGATGCCTTTCACAGCTGCAGTGTGCTTGGAGCACAGGGCTTCCTGGTGTAAAAAACCACAACTTTAGCCCAAACTGGAGGCTTCTAAATCAGCCTTCGTTTCGGGACGTCCCCAAGGAAAAAGCTGTGGAGGCAGGCATGTTGAGGCACTTCTGCGCTCTTCTTGGGTAGTCCTTCGCAGCTGCTGTGTTCTTGGAACTCAGGGCTTTCTGGTTAAAAGAACACTAACCCTAGGCCTAACTCAAACCTTAAGCCTAGGAAGGAAAATCAGCCTATGATTCGGGATGGTCTCATGGAAATAGCAGTGGAGGCAGCCAAGTTGTGTCACTTTTGCGCTCCCCTTGGGATGCCTTTAACAGCTGCAGTGTGCCTGGAGCACAGGGCTTCCTGGTTTTAAAAGTCCTAGGCCTAAGCCTAACAGTAACCCTAGGAAGGTAAATCAGCCGGGTATTAGGGTTCTTCCTAAGGAAAAAGCTGTGAAAGCAGCCATGTTGTGGCACTTCTGCGCTCCCTTTGGGATGCCTTTGGCAGATGCAGTAAGCCTGGAACTCAGGGCTTCCTGCTTAAAAAAATCCTAGCCCTAGGCTGAGCCCTAACCCTAACCCTAGGCAGATAAATCAGCCTAGGTATAGGGATGGTGCCAAGGAAAAAGCTGTGAAAGCTGCCATGTTGTTGCACTTTTGTACTCCCCTTGGGATGCCTTTCACAGCTGCCGTGTGCCTGGAGCTCAGGGCTTCCTGGTTTAAAAAACAATGTCCCTAGCTGAGACTGGAGGCAGGTGATTCAGCCTAGGCTTAGCAATGGTGCCAATGAAAACGTGTGGAGGCAGCCATTTTCTGGCACTTTTGTGCTCCCCTTGGGATGCCTTTTGCAGCTGCCGTGTGCCTGGAGCTCAGAGCTTGCTGGTTTAAAAAGCTCTACACCTAGGCGTAACCCTAACCCTAACCGTAACACTGGTCATTTAAATCAGCCTGGGTTTAGGAATTATCCCAAGGGAAAAGCTGTGGAGACAGCCATGTTGTGGCACTTTTGCGCTCCCCTTGGGATGCCTTTCACAGCTGCAGTGTGCTTGGAGCACAGGGCTTCCTGGTTTAAAAAACCACAACTTTAGCCCAAACTGGAGGCTTCTAAATCAGCCTTCGTTTCGGGACGTCCCCAAGGAAAAAGCTGTGGAGGCAGGCATGTTGAGGCACTTCTGCGCTCTTCTTGGGTAGTCCTTCGCAGCTGCTGTGTTCTTGGAACTCAGGGCTTTCTGGTTAAAAGAACACTAACCCTAGGCCTAACTCAAACCTTAAGCCTAGGAAGGAAAATCAGCCTATGATTCGGGATGGTCTCATGGAAATAGCAGTGGAGGCAGCCAAGTTGTGTCACTTTTGCGCTCCCCTTGGGATGCCTTTAACAGCTGCAGTGTGCCTGGAGCACAGGGCTTCCTGGTTTTAAAAGTCCTAGGCCTAAGCCTAACAGTAACCCTAGGAAGGTAAATCAGCCGGGTATTAGGGTTCTTCCTAAGGAAAAAGCTGTGAAAGCAGCCATGTTGTGGCACTTCTGCGCTCCCTTTGGGATGCCTTTGGCAGATGCAGTAAGCCTGGAACTCAGGGCTTCCTGGTTAAAAAAATCCTTGCCCTTGGCTGAGCCCTAACCCTAAGCCTAGGCAGATAAATCAGCCTAGGTATAGGGATGGTGCCAAGGAAAAAGCTGTGAAAGCTGCCATGTTGTTGCACTTTTGTACTCCCCTTGGGATGCCTTTCACAGCTGCCGTGTGCCTGGAGCTCAGGGCTTCCTGGTTTAAAAAACCATGTCCCTAGCTGAGACTGGAGGCAGGTGATTCAGCCTAGGCTTAGCAATGGTGCCAATGAAAACGTGTGGAGGCAGCCATTTTCTGGCACTTTTGTGCTCCCCTTGGGATGCCTTTCGCAGCTGCCGTGTGCCTGGAGCTCAGAGCTTGCTGGTTTAAAAAGCTCTACACCTAGGCGTAAACCTAACCCTAACCGTAACACTGGTCATTTAAATCAGCCTGGGTTTAGGAATTATCCCAAGGGAAAAGCTGTGGAGACAGCCATGTTGTGGCACTTTTGCACTCCCCTTGGGATGCCTTTCAGTGCTGCAGTGTGCTTGGAGCACAGGGCTTCCTGGTGTAAAAAACCACAACTTTAGCCCAAACTGGAGGCTTCTAAATCAGCCTTCGTTTCGGGACGTCCCCAAGGAAAAAGCTGTGGAGGCAGGCATGTTGAGGCACTTCTGCGCTCTTCTTGGGTAGTCCTTCGCAGCTGCTGTGTTCTTGGAACTCAGGGCTTTCTGGTTAAAAGAACACTAACCCTAGGCCTAACTCAAACCTTAAGCCTAGGAAGGAAAATCAGCCTATGATTCGGGATGGTCTCATGGAAATAGCAGTGGAGGCAGCCAAGTTGTGTCACTTTTGCGCTCCCCTTGGGATGCCTTTAACAGCTGCAGTGTGCCTGGAGCACAGGGCTTCCTGGTTTTAAAAGTCCTAGGCCTAAGCCTAACAGTAACCCTAGGAAGGTAAATCAGCCGGGTATTAGGGTTCTTCCTAAGGAAAAAGCTGTGAAAGCAGCCATGTTGTGGCACTTCTGCGCTCCCTTTGGGATGCCTTTGGCAGATGCAGTAAGCCTGGAACTCAGGGCTTCCTGCTTAAAAAAATCCTAGCCCTAGGCTGAGCCCTAACCCTAACCCTAGGCAGATAAATCAGCCTAGGTATAGGGATGGTGCCAAGGAAAAAGCTGTGAAAGCTGCCATGTTGTTGCACTTTTGTACTCCCCTTGGGATGCCTTTCACAGCTGCCGTGTGCCTGGAGCTCAGGGCTTCCTGGTTTAAAAAACAATGTCCCTAGCTGAGACTGGAGGCAGGTGATTCAGCCTAGGCTTAGCAATGGTGCCAATGAAAACGTGTGGAGGCAGCCATTTTCTGGCACTTTTGTGCTCCCCTTGGGATGCCTTTCGCAGCTGCCGTGTGCCTGGAGCTCAGAGCTTGCTGGTTTAAAAAGCTCTACACCTAGGCGTAACCCTAACCCTAACCGTAACACTGGTCATTTAAATCAGCCTGGGTTTAGGAATTATCCCAAGGGAAAAGCTGTGGAGACAGCCATGTTGTGGCACTTTTGCGCTCCCCTTGGGATGCCTTTCACAGCTGCAGTGTGCTTGGAGCACAGGGCTTCCTGGTTTAAAAAACCACAACTTTAGCCCAAACTGGAGGCTTCTAAATCAGCCTTCGTTTCGGGACGTCCCCAAGGAAAAAGCTGTGGAGGCAGGCATGTTGAGGCACTTCTGCGCTCTTCTTGGGTAGTCCTTCGCAGCTGCTGTGTTCTTGGAACTCAGGGCTTTCTGGTTAAAAGAACACTAACCCTAGGCCTAACTCAAACCTTAAGCCTAGGAAGGAAAATCAGCCTATGATTCGGGATGGTCTCATGGAAATAGCAGTGGAGGCAGCCAAGTTGTGTCACTTTTGCGCTCCCCTTGGGATGCCTTTAACAGCTGCAGTGTGCCTGGAGCACAGGGCTTCCTGGTTTTAAAAGTCCTAGGCCTAAGCCTAACAGTAACCCTAGGAAGGTAAATCAGCCGGGTATTAGGGTTCTTCCTAAGGAAAAAGCTGTGAAAGCAGCCATGTTGTGGCACTTCTGCGCTCCCTTTGGGATGCCTTTGGCAGATGCAGTAAGCCTGGAACTCAGGGCTTCCTGGTTAAAAAAATCCTTGCCCTTGGCTGAGCCCTAACCCTAACCCTAGGCAGATAAATCAGCCTAGGTATAGGGATGGTGCCAAGGAAAAAGCTGTGAAAGCTGCCATGTTGTTGCACTTTTGTACTCCCCTTGGGATGCCTTTCACAGCTGCCGTGTGCCTGGAGCTCAGGGCTTCCTGGTTTAAAAAACCATGTCCCTAGCTGAGACTGGAGGCAGGTGATTCAGCCTAGGCTTAGCAATGGTGCCAATGAAAACGTGTGGAGGCAGCCATTTTCTGGCACTTTTGTGCTCCCCTTGGGATGCCTTTCGCAGCTGCCGTGTGCCTGGAGCTCAGAGCTTGCTGGTTTAAAAAGCTCTACACCTAGGCGTAACCCTAACCCTAACCGTAACACTGGTCATTTAAATCAGCCTGGGTTTAGGAATTATCCCAAGGGAAAAGCTGTGGAGACAGCCATGTTGTTACACTTTTGCGCACCCCTTGGGATGCCTTTCACAGCTGCAGTGTGCTTGGAGCACAGGGCTTCCTGGTTTAAAAACCACAACTTTAGCCCAAACTGGAGGCTTCGAAATCAGCCTTCGTTTCGGGACGTCCCCAAGGAAAAAGCTGTGGAGGCAGGCATGTTGAGGCACTTCTGCGCTCTTCTTGGGTAGTCCTTCGCAGCTGCTGTGTTCTTGGAACTCAGGGCTTTCTGGTTAAAAGAACACTAACCCTAGGCCTAACTCAAACCTTAAGCCTAGGAAGGAAAATCAGCCTATGATTCGGGATGGTCTCATGGAAATAGCAGTGGAGGCAGCCAAGTTGTGTCACTTTTGCGCTCCCCTTGGGATGCCTTTCACAGCTGCAGTGTGCCTGGAGCACAGGGCTTCCTGGTTTTAAAAGTCCTAGGCCTAAGCCTAACAGTAACCCTAGGAAGGTAAATCAGCCGGGTATTAGGGTTCTTCCTAAGGAAAAAGCTGTGAAAGCAGCCATGTTGTGGCACTTCTGCGCTCCCTTTGGGATGCCTTTGGCAGATGCAGTAAGCCTGGAACTCAGGGCTTCCTGCTTAAAAAAATCCTTGCCCTAGGCTGAGCCCTAACCCTAACCCTAGGCAGATAAATCAGCCTAGGTATAGGGATGGTGCCAAGGAAAAAGCTGTGAAAGCTGCCATGTTGTTGCACTTTTGTACTCCCCTTGGGATGCCTTTCACAGCTGCCGTGTGCCTGGAGCTCAGGGCTTCCTGGTTTAAAAAACCATGTCCCTAGCTGAGACTGGAGGCAGGTGATTCAGCCTAGGCTTAGCAATGGTGCCAATGAAAACGTGTGGAGGCAGCCATTTTCTGGCACTTTTGTGCTCCCCTTGGGATGCCTTTCGCAGCTGCCGTGTGCCTGGAGCTCAGAGCTTGCTGGTTTAAAAAGCTCTACACCTAGGCGTAACCCTAACCCTAACCGTAACACTGGTCATTTAAATCAGCCTGGGTTTAGGAATTATCCCAAGGGAAAAGCTGTGGAGACAGCCATGTTGTGGCACTTTTGCGCTCCCCTTGGGATGCCTTTCACAGCTGCAGTGTGCTTGGAGCACAGGGCTTCCTGGTTTAAAAAACCACAACTTTAGCCCAAACTGGAGGCTTCTAAATCAGCCTTCGTTTCGGGACGTCCCCAAGGAAAAAGCTGTGGAGGCAGGCATGTTGAGGCACTTCTGCGCTCTTCTTGGGTAGTCCTTCGCAGCTGCTGTGTTCTTGGAACTCAGGGCTTTCTGGTTAAAAGAACACTAACCCTAGGCCTAACTCAAACCTTAAGCCTAGGAAGGAAAATCAGCCTATGATTCGGGATGGTCTCATGGAAATAGCAGTGGAGGCAGCCAAGTTGTGTCACTTTTGCGCTCCCCTTGGGATGCCTTTAACAGCTGCAGTGTGCCTGGAGCACAGGGCTTCCTGGTTTTAAAAGTCCTAGGCCTAAGCCTAACAGTAACCCTAGGAAGGTAAATCAGCCGGGTATTAGGGTTCTTCCTAAGGAAAAAGCTGTGAAAGCAGCCATGTTGTGGCACTTCTGCGCTCCCTTTGGGATGCCTTTGGCAGATGCAGCAAGCCTGGAACTCAGGGCTTCCTGGTTAAAAAAATCCTAGCCCTAGGCTGAGCCCTAACCCTAACCCTAGGCAGATAAATCAGCCTAGGTATAGGGATGGTGCCAAGGAAAAAGCTGTGAAAGCTGCCATGTTGTTGCACTTTTGTACTCCCCTTGGGATGCCTTTCACAGCTGCCGTGTGCCTGGAGCTCAGGGCTTCCTGGTTTAAAAAACCATGTCCCTAGCTGAGACTGGAGGCAGGTGATTCAGCCTAGGCTTAGTAATGGTGCCAATGAAAACGTATGGAGGCAGCCATTTTCTGGCACTTTTGTGCTCCCCTTGGGATGCCTTTCGCAGCTGCCGTGTGCCTGGAGCTCAGAGCTTGCTGGTTTAAAAAGCTTTACACCTAGGCGTAACCCTAACCCTAACCGTAACACTGGTCATTTAAATCAGCCTGGGTTTAGGAATTATCCCAAGGGAAAAGCTGTGGAGACAGCCATGTTGTGGCACTTTTGCGCTCCCCTTGGGATGCCTTTCACAGCTGCAGTGTGCTTGGAGCACAGGGCTTCCTGGTTTAAAAAACCACAACTTTAGCCCAAACTGGAGGCTTCTAAATCAGCCTTCGTTTCGGGACGTCCCCAAGGAAAAAGCTGTAGAGGCAGGCATGTTGAGGCACTTCTGCGCTCTTCTTGGGTAGTCCTTCGCAGCTGCTGTGTTCTTGGAACTCAGGGCTTTCTGGTTAAAAGAACACTAACCCTAGGCCTAACTCAAACCTTAAGCCTAGGAAGGAAAATCAGCCTATGATTCGGGATGGTCTCATGGAAATAGCAGTGGAGGCAGCCAAGTTGTGTCACTTTTGCGCTCCCCTTGCGATGCCTTTAACAGCTGCAGTGTGCCTGGAGCACAGGGCTTCCTGGTTTTAAAAGTCCTAGGCCTAAGCCTAACAGTAACCCTAGGAAGGTAAATCAGCCGGGTATTAGGGTTCTTCCTAAGGAAAAAGCTGTGAAAGCAGCCATGTTGTGGCACTTCTGCGCTCCCTTTGGGATGCCTTTGGCAGATGCAGTAAGCCTGGAACTCAGGGCTTCCTGCTTCAATAATCCTTGCCCTTGGCTGAGCCCTAACCCTAACCCTAGGCAGATAAATCAGCCTAGGTATAGGGATGGTGCCAAGGAAAAAGCTGTGAAAGCTGCCATGTTGTTGCACTTTTGTACTCCCCTTGGGATGCCTTTCACAGCTGCCATGTGCCTGGAGCTCAGGGCTTCCTGGTTTAAAAAACCATGTCCCTAGCTGAGACTGGAGGCAGGTGATTCAGCCTAGGCTTAGCAATGGTGCCAATGAAAACGTGTGGAGGCAGCCATTTTCTGGCACTTTTGTGCTCCCCTTGGGATGCCTTTCGCAGCTGCCGTGTGCCTGGAGCTCAGAGCTTGCTGGTTTAAAAAGCTCTACACCTAGGCGTAACCCTAACCCTAACCGTAACACTGGTCATTTAAATCAGCCTGGGTTTAGGAATTATCCCAAGGGAAAAGCTGTGGAGACAGCCATGTTGTGGCACTTTTGCGCTCCCCTTGGGATGCCTTTCACAGCTGCAGTGTGCTTGGAGCACAGGGCTTCCTGGTTTAAAAAACCACAACTTTAGCCCAAACTGGAGGCTTCTAAATCAGCCTTCGTTTCGGGACGTCCCCAAGGAAAAAGCTGTGGAGGCAGGCATGTTGAGGCACTTCTGCGCTCTTCTTGGGTAGTCCTTCGCAGCTGCTGTGTTCTTGGAACTCAGGGCTTTCTGGTTAAAAGAACACTAACCCTAGGCCTAACTCAAACCTTAAGCCTAGGAAGGAAAATCAGCCTATGATTCGGGATGGTCTCATGGAAATAGCAGTGGAGGCAGCCAAGTTGTGTCACTTTTGCGCTCCCCTTGGGATGCCTTTCACAGCTGCAGTGTGCCTGGAGCACAGGGCTTCCTGGTTTTAAAAGTCCTAGGCCTAAGCCTAACAGTAACCCTAGGAAGGTAAATCAGCCGGGTATTAGGGTTCTTCCTAAGGAAAAAGCTGTGAAAGCAGCCATGTTGTGGCACTTCTGCGCTCCCTTTGGGATGCCTTTGGCAGATGCAGTAAGCCTGGAACTCAGGGCTTCCTGGTTAAAAAAATCCTAGCCCTAGGCTGAGCCCTAACCCTAACCCTAGGCAGATAAATCAGCCTAGGTATAGTGATGGTGCCAAGGAAAAAGCTGTGAAAGCTGCCATGTTGTTGCACTTTTGTACTCCCCTTGGGATGCCTTTCACAGCTGCCGTGTGCCTGCAGCTCAGGGCTTCCTGGTTTAAAAAACCATGTCCCTAGCTGAGACTGGAGGCAGGTGATTCAGCCTAGGCTTAGTAATGGTGCCAATGAAAACGTATGGAGGCAGCCATTTTCTGGCACTTTTGTGCTCCCCTTGGGATGCCTTTCGCAGCTGCCGTGTGCCTGGAGCTCAGAGCTTGCTGGTTTAAAAAGCTTTACACTTAGGCGTAACCCTAACCCTAACCGTAACACTGGTCATTTAAATCAGCCTGGGTTTAGGAATTATCCCAAGGGAAAAGCTGTGGAGACAGCCATGTTGTGGCACTTTTGCGCTCCCCTTGGGATGCCTTTCACAGCTGCAGTGTGCTTGGAGCACAGGGCTTCCTGGTTTAAAAAACCACAACTTTAGCCCAAACTGGAGGCTTCTAAATCAGCCTTCGTTTCGGGACGTCCCCAAGGAAAAAGCTGAGGAGGCATGCATGTTGAGGCACTTCTGCGCTCTTCTTGGGTAGTCCTTCGCAGCTGCTGTGTTCTTGGAACTCAGGGCTTTCTGGTTAAAAGAACACTAACCCTAGGCCTAACTCAAACCTTAAGCCTAGGAAGGAAAATCAGCCTATGATTCGGGATGGTCTCATGGAAATAGCAGTGGAGGCAGCCAAGTTGTGTCACTTTTGCGCTCCCCTTGCGATGCCTTTAACAGCTGCAGTGTGCCTGGAGCACAGGGCTTCCTGGTTTTAAAAGTCCTAGGCCTAAGCCTAACAGTAACCCTAGGAAGGTAAATCAGCCGGGTATTAGGGTTCTTCCTAAGGAAAAAGCTGTGAAAGCAGCCATGTTGTGGCACTTCTACGCTCCCTTTGGGATGCCTTTGGCAGATGCAGTAAGCCTGGAACTCAGGGCTTCCTGCTTAAAAAAATCCTAGCCCTAGGCTGAGCCCTAACCCTAACCCTAGGCAGATAAATCAGCCTAGGTACAGGGATGGTGCCAAGGAAAAAGCTGTGAAAGCTGCCATGTTGTTGCACTTTTGTACTCCCCTTGGGATGCCTTTCACAGCTGCCGTGTGCCTGGAGCTCAGGGCTTCCTGGTTTAAAAAACCATGTCCCTAGCTGAGACTGGAGGCAGGTGATTCAGCCTAGGCTTAGCAATGGTGCCAATGAAAACGTGTGGAGGCAGCCATTTTCTGGCACTTTTGTGCTCCCCTTGGGATGCCTTTCGCAGCTGCCTTGTGCCTGGAGCTCAGAGCTTGCTGGTTTAAAAAGCTCTACACCTAGGCGTAACCCTAACCCTAACCGTAACACTGGTCATTTAAATCAGCCTGGGTTTAGGAATTATCCCAAGGGAAAAGCTGTGGAGACAGCCATGTTGTGGCACTTTTGCGCTCCCCTTGGGATGCCTTTCACAGCTGCAGTGTGCTTGGAGCACAGGGCTTCCTGGTTTAAAAAACCACAACTTTAGCCCAAACTGGAGGCTTCTAAATCAGCCTTCGTTTCGGGACGTCCCCAAGGAAAAAGCTGTGGAGGCAGGCATGTTGAGGCACTTCTGCGCTCTTCTTGGGTAGTCCTTCGCAGCTGCTGTGTTCTTGGAACTCAGGGCTTTCTGGTTAAAAGAACACTAACCCTAGGCCTAACTCAAACCTTAAGCCTAGGAAGGAAAATCAGCCTATGATTCGGGATGGTCTCATGGAAATAGCAGTGGAGGCAGCCAAGTTGTGTCACTTTTGCGCTCCCCTTGGGATGCCTTTAACAGCTGCAGTGTGCCTGGAGCACAGGGCTTCCTGGTTTTAAAAGTCCTAGGCCTAAGCCTAACAGTAACCCTAGGAAGGTAAATCAGCCGGGTATTAGGGTTCTTCCTAAGGAAAAAGCTGTGAAAGCAGCCATGTTGTGGCACTTCTGCGCTCCCTTTGGGATGCCTTTGGCAGATGCAGTAAGCCTGGAACTCAGGGCTTCCTGCTTAAAAAAATCCTAGCCCTTGGCTGAGCCCTAACCCTAAGCCTAGGCAGATAAATCAGCCTAGGTATAGGGATGGTGCCAAGGAAAAAGCTGTGAAAGCTGCCATGTTGTTGCACTTTTGTACTCCCCTTGGGATGCCTTTCACAGCTGCCGTGTGCCTGGAGCTCAGGGCTTCCTGGTTTAAAAAACAATGTCCCTAGCTGAGACTGGAGGCAGGTGATTCAGCCTAGGCTTAGCAATGGTGCCAATGAAAACGTGTGGAGGCAGCCATTTTCTGGCACTTTTGTGCTCCCCTTGGGATGCCTTTCGCAGCTGCCGTGTGCCTGGAGCTCAGAGCTTGCTGTTTTAAAAAGCTCTACACCTAGGCGTAACCCTAACCCTAACCGTAACACTGGTCATTTAAATCAGCCTGGGTTTAGGAATTATCCCAAGGGAAAAGCTGTGGAGACAGCCATGTTGTGGCACTTTTGCGCTCCCCTTGGGATGCCTTTCACAGCTGCAGTGTGCTTGGAGCACAGGGCTTCCTGGTTTAAAAAACCACAACTTTAGCCCAAACTGGAGGCTTCGAAATCAGCCTTCGTTTCGGGACGTCCCCAAGGAAAAAGCTGTGGAGGCAGGCATGTTGAGGCACTTCTGCGCTCTTCTTGGGTAGTCCTTCGCAGCTGCTGTGTTCTTGGAACTCAGGGCTTTCTGGTTAAAAGAACACTAACCCTAGGCCTAACTCAAACCTTAAGCCTAGGAAGGAAAATCAGCCTATGATTCGGGATGGTCTCATGGAAATAGCAGTGGAGGCAGCCAAGTTGTGTCACTTTTGCGCTCCCCTTGGGATGCCTTTCACAGCTGCAGTGTGCCAGGAGCACAGGGCTTCCTGGTTTTAAAAGTCCTAGGCCTAAGCCTAACAGTAACCCTAGGAAGGTAAATCAGCCGGGTATTAGGGTTCTTCCTAAGGAAAAAGCTGTGAAAGCAGCCATGTTGTGGCACTTCTGCGCTCCCTTTGGGATGCCTTTGGCAGATGCAGTAAGCCTGGAACTCAGGGCTTCCTGGTTAAAAAAATCCTAGCCCTTGGCTGAGCCCCAACCCTAACCCTAGGCAGATAAATCAGCCTGGGTATAGGGATGGTGCCAAGGAAAAAGCTGTGAAAGCTGCCATGTTGTTGCACTTTTGTACTCCCCTTGGGATGCCTTTCACAGCTGCCGTGTGCCTGGAGCTCAGGGCTTCCTGGTTTAAAAAACCATGTCCCTAGCTGAGACTGGAGGCAGGTGATTCAGCCTAGGCTTAGCAATGGTGCCAATGAAAACGTGTGGAGGCAGCCATTTTCTGGCACTTTTGTGCTCCCCTTGGGATGCCTTTCGCAGCTGCCGTGTGCCTGGAGCTCAGAGCTTGCTGGTTTAAAAAGCTCTACACCTAGGCGTAACCCTAACCCTAACCGTAACACTGGTCATTTAAATCAGCCTGGGTTTAGGAATTATCCCAAGGGAAAAGCTGTGGAGACAGCCATGTTGTGGCACTTTTGCGCTCCCCTTGGGATGCCTTTCACAGCTGCAGTGTGCTTGGAGCACAGGGCTTCCTGGTCTAAAAAACCACAACTTTAGCCCAAACTGGAGGCTTCTAAATCAGCCTTCGTTTCGGGACGTCCCCAAGGAAAAAGCTGTGGAGGCAGGCATGTTGAGGCACTTCTGCGCTCTTCTTGGGTAGTCCTTCGCAGCTGCTGTGTTCTTGGAACTCAGGGCTTTCTGGTTAAAAGAACACTAACCCTAGGCCTAACTCAAACCTTAAGCCTAGGAAGGAAAATCAGCCTATGATTCGGGATGGTCTCATGGAAATAGCAGTGGAGGCAGCCAAGTTGTGTCACTTTTGCGCTCCCCTTGGGATGCCTTTAACAGCTGCAGTGTGCCTGGAGCACAGGGCTTCCTGGTTTTAAAAGTCCTAGGCCTAAGCCTAACAGTAACCCTAGGAAGGTAAATCAGCCGGGTATTAGGGTTCTTCCTAAGGAAAAAGCTGTGAAAGCAGCCATGTTGTGGCACTTCTGCGCTCCCTTTGGGATGCCTTTGGCAGATGCAGTAAGCCTGGAACTCAGGGCTTCCTGGTTAAAAAAATCCTTGCCCTTGGCTGAGCCCTAACCCTAAGCCTAGGCAGATAAATCAGCCTAGGTATAGGGATGGTGCCAAGGAAAAAGCTGTGAAAGCTGCCATGTTGTTGCACTTTTGTACTCCCCTTGGGATGCCTTTCACAGCTGCCGTGTGCCTGGAGCTCAGGGCTTCCTGGTTTAAAAAACCATGTCCCTAGCTGAGACTGGAGGCAGGTGATTCAGCCTAGGCTTAGCAATGGTGCCAATGAAAACGTGTGGAGGCAGCCATTTTCTGGCACATTTGTGCTCCCCTTGGGATGCCTTTCGCAGCTGCCTTGTGCCTGGAGCTCAGAGCTTGCTGGTTTAAAAAGCTCTACACCTAGGCGTAACCCTAACCCTAACCGTAACACTGGTCATTTAAATCAGCCTGGGTTTAGGAATTATCCCAAGGGAAAAGCTGTGGAGACAGCCATGTTGTGGCACTTTTGCGCTCCCCTTGGGATGCCTTTCACAGCTGCAGTGTGCTTGGAGCACAGGGCTTCCTGGTGTAAAAAACCACAACTTTAGCCCAAACTGGAGGCTTCTAAATCAGCCTTCGTTTCGGGACGTCCCCAAGGAAAAAGCTGTGGAGGCAGGCATGTTGAGGCACTTCTGCGCTCTTCTTGGGTAGTCCTTCGCAGCTGCTGTGTTCTTGGAACTCAGGGCTTTCTGGTTAAAAGAACACTAACCCTAGGCCTAACTCAAACCTTAAGCCTAGGAAGGAAAATCAGCCTATGATTCGGGATGGTCTCATGGAAATAGCAGTGGAGGCAGCCAAGTTGTGTCACTTTTGCGCTCCCCTTGGGATGCCTTTAACAGCTGCAGTGTGCCTGGAGCACAGGGCTTCCTGGTTTTAAAAGTCCTAGGCCTAAGCCTAACAGTAACCCTAGGAAGGTAAATCAGCCGGGTATTAGGGTTCTTCCTAAGGAAAAAGCTGTGAAAGCAGCCATGTTGTGGCACTTCTGCGCTCCCTTTGGGATGCCTTTGGCAGATGCAGTAAGCCTGGAACTCAGGGCTTCCTGGTTAAAAAAATCCTAGCCCTAGGCTGAGCCCTAACCCTAACCCTAGGCAGATAAATCAGCCTAGGTATAGGGATGGTGCCAAGGAAAAAGCTGTGAAAGCTGCCATGTTGTTGCACTTTTGTACTCCCCTTGGGATGCCTTTCACAGCTGCCGTGTGCCTGGAGCTCAGGGCTTCCTGGTTTAAAAAACCATGTCCCTAGCTGAGACTGGAGGCAGGTGATTCAGCCTAGGCTTAGCAATGGTGCCAATGAAAACGTGTGGAGGCAGCCATTTTCTGGCACATTTGTGCTCCCCTTGGGATGCCTTTCGCAGCTGCCTTGTGCCTGGAGCTCAGAGCTTGCTGGTTTAAAAAGCTCTACACCTAGGCGTAACCCTAACCCTAACCGTAACACTGGTCATTTAAATCAGCCTGGGTTTAGGAATTATCCCAAGGGAAAAGCTGTGGAGACAGCCATGTTGTGGCACTTTTGCGCTCCCCTTGGGATGCCTTTCACAGCTGCAGTGTGCTTGGAGCACAGGGCTTCCTGGTGTAAAAAACCACAACTTTAGCCCAAACTGGAGGCTTCTAAATCAGCCTTCGTTTCGGGACGTCCCCAAGGAAAAAGCTGTGGAGGCAGGCATGTTGAGGCACTTCTGCGCTCTTCTTGGGTAGTCCTTCGCAGCTGCTGTGTTCTTGGAACTCAGGGCTTTCTGGTTAAAAGAACACTAACCCTAGGCCTAACTCAAACCTTAAGCCTAGGAAGGAAAATCAGCCTATGATTCGGGATGGTCTCATGGAAATAGCAGTGGAGGCAGCCAAGTTGTGTCACTTTTGCGCTCCCCTTGGGATGCCTTTAACAGCTGCAGTGTGCCTGGAGCACAGGGCTTCCTGGTTTTAAAAGTCCTAGGCCTAAGCCTAACAGTAACCCTAGGAAGGTAAATCAGCCGGGTATTAGGGTTCTTCCTAAGGAAAAAGCTGTGAAAGCAGCCATGTTGTGGCACTTCTGCGCTCCCTTTGGGATGCCTTTGGCAGATGCAGTAAGCCTGGAACTCAGGGCTTCCTGGTTAAAAAAATCCTTGCCCTTGGCTGAGCCCTAACCCTAACCCTAGGCAGATAAATCAGCCTAGGTATAGGGATGGTGCCAAGGAAAAAGCTGTGAAAGCTGCCATGTTGTTGCGCTTTTGTACTCCCCTTGGGATGCCTTTCACAGCTGCCGTGTGCCTGGAGCTCAGGGCTTCCTGGTTTAAAAAACCATGTCCCTAGCTGAGACTGGAGGCAGGTGATTCAGCCTAGGCTTAGCAATGGTGCCAATGAAAACGTGTGGAGGCAGCCATTTTCTGGCACTTTTGTGCTCCCCTTGGGATGCCTTTCGCAGCTGCCGTGTGCCTGGAGCTCAGAGCTTGCTGGTTTAAAAAGCTCTACACCTAGGCGTAACCCTAACCCTAACCGTAACACTGGTCATTTAAATCAGCCTGGGTTTAGGAATTATCCCAAGGGAAAAGCTGTGGAGACAGCCATGTTGTGGCACTTTTGCGCTCCCCTTGGGATGCCTTTCACAGCTGCAGTGTGCTTGGAGCACAGGGCTTCCTGGTGTAAAAAACCACAACTTTAGCCCAAACTGGAGGCTTCTAAATCAGCCTTCGTTTCGGGACGTCCCCAAGGAAAAAGCTGTGGAGGCAGGCATGTTGAGGCACTTCTGCGCTCTTCTTGGGTAGTCCTTCGCAGCTGCTGTGTTCTTGGAACTCAGGGCTTTCTGGTTAAAAGAACACTAACCCTAGGCCTAACTCAAACCTTAAGCCTAGGAAGGAAAATCAGCCTATGATTCGGGATGGTCTCATGGAAATAGCAGTGGAGGCAGCCAAGTTGTGTCACTTTTGCGCTCCCCTTGGGATGCCTTTCACAGCTGCAGTGTGCTTGGAGCACAGGGCTTCCTGGTGTAAAAAACCACAACTTTAGCCCAAACTGGAGGCTTCTAAATCAGCCTTCGTTTCGGGACGTCCCCAAGGAAAAAGCTGTGGAGGCAGGCATGTTGAGGCACTTCTGCGCTCTTCTTGGGTAGTCCTTCGCAGCTGCTGTGTTCTTGGAACTCAGGGCTTTCTGGTTAAAAGAACACTAACCCTAGGCCTAACTCAAACCTTAAGCCTAGGAAGGAAAATCAGCCTATGATTCGGGATGGTCTCATGGAAATAGCAGTGGAGGCAGCCAAGTTGTGTCACTTTTGCGCTCCCCTTGGGATGCCTTTAACAGCTGCAGTGTGCCTGGAGCACAGGGCTTCCTGGTTTTAAAAGTCCTAGGCCTAAGCCTAACAGTAACCCTAGGAAGGTAAATCAGCCGGGTATTAGGGTTCTTCCTAAGGAAAAAGCTGTGAAAGCAGCCATGTTGTGGCACTTCTGCGCTCCCTTTGGGATGCCTTTGGCAGATGCAGTAAGCCTGGAACTCAGGGCTTCCTGGTTAAAAAAATCCTAGCCCTAGGCTGAGCCCTAACCCTAACCCTAGGCAGATAAATCAGCCTAGGTATAGGGATGGTGCCAAGGAAAAAGCTGTGAAAGCTGCCATGTTGTTGCACTTTTCTACTCCCCTTGGGATGCCTTTCACAGCTGCCGTGTGCCTGGAGCTCAGGGCTTCCTGGTTTAAAAAACCATGTCCCTAGCTGAGACGGGAGGCAGGTGATTCAGCCTAGGCTTAGCAATGGTGCCGATGAAAACGTGTGGAGGCAGCCATTTTCTGGCACTTTTGTGCTCCCCTTGGGATGCCTTTCGCAGCTGCCGTGTGCCTGGAGCTCAGAGCTTGCTGGTTTAAAAAGCTCTACACCTAGGCGTAACCCTAACCCTAACCGTAACACTGGTCATTTAAATCAGCCTGGGTTTAGGAATTATCCCAAGGGAAAAGCTGTGGAGACAGCCATGTTGTGGCACTTTTGCGCTCCCCTTGGGATGCCTTTCACAGCTGCAGTGTGCTTGGAGCACAGGGCTTCCTGGTGTAAAAAACCACAACTTTAGCCCAAACTGGAGGCTTCTAAATCAGCCTTCGTTTCGGGACGTCCCCAAGGAAAAAGCTGTGGAGGCAGGCATGTTGAGGCACTTCTGCGCTCTTCTTGGGTAGTCCTTCGCAGCTGCTGTGTTCTTGGAACTCAGGGCTTTCTGGTTAAAAGAACACTAACCCTAGGCCTAACTCAAACCTTAAGCCTAGGAAGGAAAATCAGCCAATGATTCGGGATGGTCTCATGGAAATAGCAGTGGAGGACGCCAAGTTGTGTCACTTTTGCGCTCCCCTTGTGATGCCTTTCACAGCTGCAGTGTGCTTGGAGCACAGGGCTTCCTGTTGTAAAAAACCACAACTTTAGCCCAAACTGGAGGCTTCTAAATCAGCCTTCGTTTCGGGACGTCCCCAAGGAAAAAGCTGTGGAGGCAGGCATGTTGAGGCACTTCTGCGCTCTTCTTGGGTAGTCCTTCGCAGCTGCTGTGTTCTTGGAACTCAGGGCTTTCTGGTTAAAAGAACACTAACCCTAGGCCTAACTCAAACCTTAAGCCTAGGAAGGAAAATCAGCCTATGATTCGGGATGGTCTCATGGAAATAGCAGTGGAGGCAGCCAAGTTGTGTCACTTTTGCGCTCCCCTTGGGATGCCTTTAACAGCTGCAGTGTGCCTGGAGCACAGGGCTTCCTGGTTTTAAAAGTCCTAGGCCTAAGCCTAACAGTAACCCTAGGAAGGTAAATCAGCCGGGTATTAGGGTTCTTCCTAAGGAAAAAGCAGTGAAAGCAGCCATGTTGTGGCACTTCTGCGCTCCCTTTGGGATGCCTTTGGCAGATGCAGTAAGCCTGGAACTCAGGGCTTCCTGGTTAAAAAAATCCTAGCCCTAGGCTGAGCCCTAACCCTAACCCTAGGCAGATAAATCAGCCTAGGTATAGGGATGGTGCCAAGGAAAAAGCTGTGAAAGCTGCCATGTTGTTGCACTTTTCTACTCCCCTTGGGATGCCTTTCACAGCTGCCGTGTGCCTGGAGCTCAGGGCTTCCTGGTTTAAAAAACCATGTCCCTAGCTGAGACGGGAGGCAGGTGATTCAGCCTAGGCTTAGCAATGGTGCCGATGAAAACGTGTGGAGGCAGCCATTTTCTGGCACTTTTGTGCTCCCCTTGGGATGCCTTTCGCAGCTGCCGTGTGCCTGGAGCTCAGAGCTTGCTGGTTTAAAAAGCTCTACACCTAGGCGTAACCCTAACCCTAACCGTAACACTGGTCATTTAAATCAGCCTGGGTTTAGGAATTATCCCAAGGGAAAAGCTGTGGAGACAGCCATGTTGTGGCACTTTTGCGCTCCCCTTGGGATGCCTTTCACAGCTGCAGTGTGCTTGGAGCACAGGGCTTCCTGGTGTAAAAAACCACAACTTTAGCCCAAACTGGAGGCTTCTAAATCAGCCTTCGTTTCGGGACGTCCCCAAGGAAAAAGCTGTGGAGGCAGGCATGTTGAGGCACTTCTGCGCTCTTCTTGGGTAGTCCTTCGCAGCTGCTGTGTTCTTGGAACTCAGGGCTTTCTGGTTAAAAGAACACTAACCCTAGGCCTAACTCAAACCTTAAGCCTAGGAAGGAAAATCAGCCTATGATTCGGGATGGTCTCATGGAAATAGCAGTGGAGGATGCCAAGTTGTGTCACTTTTGCGCTCCCCTTGTGATGCCTTTCACAGCTGCAGTGTGCTTGGTGCACAGGGCTTCCTGGTGTAAAAAACCACAACTTTAGCCCAAACTGGAGGCTTCTAAATCAGCCTTCGTTTCGGGACGTCCCCAAGGAAAAAGCTGTGGAGGCAGGCATGTTGAGGCACTTCTGCGCTCTTCTTGGGTAGTCCTTCGCAGCTGCTGTCTTCTTGGAACTCAGGGCTTTCTGGTTAAAAGAACACTAACCCTAGGCCTAACTCAAACCTTAAGCCTAGGAAGGAAAATCAGCCTATGATTCGGGATGGTCTCATGGAAATAGCAGTGGAGGCAGCCAAGTTGTGTCACTTTTGCGCTCCCCTTGGGATGCCTTTCACAGCTGCAGTGTGCCTGGAGCACAGGTCTTCCTGGTTTTAAAAGTCCTAGGCCTAAGCCTAACAGTAACCCTAGGAAGGTAAATCAGCCGGGTATTAGGGTTCTTCCTAAGGAAAAAGCTGTGAAAGCAGCCATGTTGTGGCACTTCTGCGCTCCCTTTGGGATGCCTTTGGCAGATGCAGTAAGCCTGGAACTCAGGGCTTCCTGGTTAAAAAAATCCTTGCCCTTGGCTGAGCCCTAACCCTAACCCTAGGCAGATAAATCAGCCTAGGTATAGGGATGGTGCCAAGGAAAAAGCTGTGAAAGCTGCCATGTTGTTGCACTTTTGTACTCCCCTTGGGATGCCTTTCACAGCTGCCGTGTGCCTGGAGCTCAGGGCTTCCTGGTTTAAAAAACCATGTCCCTAGCTGAGACTGGAGGCAGGTGATTCAGCCTAGGCTTAGCAATGGTGCCAATGAAAACGTGTGGAGGCAGCCATTTTCTGGCACTTTTGTGCTCCCCTTGGGATGCCTTTCGCAGCTGCCGTGTGCCTGGAGCTCAGAGCTTGCTGGTTTAAAAAGCTCTACACCTAGGCGTAACCCTAACCCTAACCGTAACACTGGTCATTTAAATCAGCCTGGGTTTAGGAATTATCCCAAGGGAAAAGCTGTGGAGACAGCCATGTTGTGGCACTTTTGCGCTCCCCTTGGGATGCCTTTCACAGCTGCAGTGTGCTTGGAGCACAGGGCTTCCTGGTTTAAAAACCACAACTTTAGCCCAAACTGGAGGCTTCTAAATCAGCCTTCGTTTCGGGACGTCCCCAAGGAAAAAGCTGTGGAGGCAGGCATGTTGAGGCACTTCTGCGCTCTTCTTGGGTAGTCCTTCGCAGCTGCTGTGTTCTTGGAACTCAGGGCTTTCTGGTTAAAAGAACACTAACCCTAGGCCTAACTCAAACCTTAAGCCTAGGAAGGAAAATCAGCCTATGATTCGGGATGGTCTCATGGAAATAGCAGTGGAGGCAGCCAAGTTGTGTCACTTTTGCGCTCCCCTTGGGATGCCTTTAACAGCTGCAGTGTGCCTGGAGCACAGGGCTTCCTGGTTTTAAAAGTCCTAGGCCTAAGCCTAACAGTAACCCTAGGAAGGTAAATCAGCCGGGTATTAGGGTTCTTCCTAAGGAAAAAGCTGTGAAAGCAGCCATGTTGTGGCACTTCTGCGCTCCCTTTGGGATGCCTTTGGCAGATGCAGTAAGCCTGGAACTCAGGGCTTCCTGGTTAAAAAAATCCTTGCCCTAGGCTGAGCCCTAACCCTAACCCTAGGCAGATAAATCAACCCAGGTATAGGGATGGTGCCAAGGAAAAAGCTGTGAAAGCTGCCATGTTGTTGCACTTTTGTACTCCCCTTGGGATGCCTTTCACAGCTGCCGTGTGCCTGGAGCTCAGGGCTTCCTGGTTTAAAAAACAATGTCCCTAGGTGAGACTGGAGGCAGGTGATTCAGCCTAGGCTTAGCAATGGTGCCAATGAAAACGTGTGGAGGCAGCCATTTTCTGGCACTTTTGTGCTCCCCTTGGGATGCCTTTCGCAGCTGCCGTGTGCCTGGAGCTCAGAGCTTGCTGGTTTAAAAAGCTCTACACCTAGGCGTAACCCTAACCCTAACCGTAACACTGGTCATTTAAATCAGCCTGGGTTTAGGAATTATCCCAAGGGAAAAGCTGTGGAGACAGCCATGTTGTGGCACTTTTGCGCTCCCCTTGGGATGCCTTTCACAGCTGCAGTGTGCTTGGAGCACAGGGCTTCCTGGTTTAAAAAACCACAACTTTAGCCCAAACTGGAGGCTTCTAAATCAGCCTTCGTTTCGGGACGTCCCCAAGGAAAAAGCTGTGGAGGCAGGCATGTTGAGGCACTTCTGCGCTCTTCTTGGGTAGTCCTTCGCAGCTGCTGTGTTCTTGGAACTCAGGGCTTTCTGGTTAAAAGAACACTAACCCTAGGCCTAACTCAAACCTTAAGCCTAGGAAGGAAAATCAGCCTATGATTCGGGATGGTCTCATGGAAATAGCAGTGGAGGCAGCCAAGTTGTGTCACTTTTGCGCTCCCCTTGGGATGCCTTTAACAGCTGCAGTGTGCCTGGAACACAGGGCTTCCTGGTTTTAAAAGTCCTAGGCCTAAGCCTAACAGTAACCCTAGGAAGGTAAATCAGCCGGGTATTAGGGTTCTTCCTAAGGAAAAAGCTGTGAAAGCAGCCATGTTGTGGCACTTCTGCGCTCCCTTTGGGATCCCCTTGGCAGATGCAGTAAGCCTGGAACTCAGGGCTTCCTGGTTAAAAAAATCCTAGCCCTAGGCTGAGCCCTAACCCTAACCCTAGGCAGATAAATCAGCCTAGGTATAGGGATGGTGCCAAGGAAAAAGCTGTGAAAGCTGCCATGTTGTTGCACTTTTGTACTCCCCTTGGGATGCCTTTCACAGCTGCCGTGTGCCTGGAGCTCAGGGCTTCCTGGTTTAAAAAACCATGTCCCTAGCTGAGACTGGAGGCAGGTGATTCAGCCTAGGCTTAGCAATGGTGCCAATGAAAACGTGTGGAGGCAGCCATTTTCTGGCACTTTTGTGCTCCCCTTGGGATGCCTTTCGCAGCTGCCGTGTGCCTGGAGCTCAGAGCTTGCTGGTTTAAAAAGCTCTACACCTAGGCGTAACCCTAACCCTAACCGTAACACTGGTCATTTAAATCAGCCTGGGTTTAGGAATTATCCCAAGGGAAAAGCTGTGGAGACAGCCATGTTGTGGCACTTTTGCGCTCCCCTTGGGATGCCTTTCACAGCTGCAGTGTGCTTGGAGCACAGGGCTTCCTGGTGTAAAAAACCACAACTTTAGCCCAAACTGGAGGCTTCTAAATCAGCCTTCGTTTCGGGACGTCCCCAAGGAAAAAGCTGTGGAGGCAGGCATGTTGAGGCACTTCTGCGCTCTTCTTGGGTAGTCCTTCGCAGCTGCTGTGTTCTTGGAACTCAGGGCTTTCTGGTTAAAAGAACACTAACCCTAGGCCTAACTCAAACCTTAAGCCTAGGAAGGAAAATCAGCCTATGATTCGGGATGGTCTCATGGAAATAGCAGTGGAGGCAGCCAAGTTGTGTCACTTTTGCGCTCCCCTTGGGATGCCTTTAACAGCTGCAGTGTGCCTGGAGCACAGGGCTTCCTGGTTTTAAAAGTCCTAGGCCTAAGCCTAACAGTAACCCTAGGAAGGTAAATCAGCCGGGTATTAGGGTTCTTCCTAAGGAAAAAGCTGTGAAAGCAGCCATGTTGTGGCACTTCTGCGCTCCCTTTGGGATGCCTTTGGCAGATGCAGTAAGCCTGGAACTCAGGGCTTCCTGGTGAAAAAAATCCTAGCCCTAGGCTGAGCCCTAACCCTAACCCTAGGCAGATAAATCAGCCTAGGTATAGGGATGGTGCCAAGGAAAAAGCTGTGAAAGCTGCCATGTTGTTGCACTTTTGTACTCCCCTTGGGATGCCTTTCACAGCTGCCGTGTGCCTGGAGCTCAGGGCTTCCTGGTTTAAAAACCATGTCCCTAGCTGAGACTGGAGGCAGGTGATTCAGCCTAGGCTTAGCAATGGTGCCAATGAAAACGTGTGGAGGCAGCCATTTTCTGGCACTTTTGTGCTCCCCTTGGGATGCCTTTCGCAGCTGCCGTGTGCCTGGAGCTCAGAGCTTGCTGGTTTAAAAAGCTCTACACCTAGGCGTAACCCTAACCCTAACCGTAACACTGGTCATTTAAATCAGCCTGGGTTTAGGAATTATCCCAAGGGAAAAGCTGTGGAGACAGCCATGTTGTGGCACTTTTGCGCTCCCCTTGGGATGCCTTTCACAGCTGCAGTGTGCTTGGAGCACAGGGCTTCCTGGTTTAAAAAACCACAACTTTAGCCCAAACTGGAGGCTTCTAAATCAGCCTTCGTTTCGGGACGTCCCCAAGGAAAAAGCTGTGGAGGCAGGCATGTTGAGGCACTTCTGCGCTCTTCTTGGGTAGTCCTTCGCAGCTGCTGTGTTCTTGGAACTCAGGGCTTTCTGGTTAAAAGAACACTAACCCTAGGCCTAACTCAAACCTTAAGCCTAGGAAGGAAAATCAGCCTATGATTCGGGATGGTCTCATGGAAATAGCAGTGGAGGCAGCCAAGTTGTGTCACTTTTGCGCTCCCCTTGGGATGCCTTTAACAGCTGCAGTGTGCCTGGAGCACAGGGCTTCCTGGTTTTAAAAGTCCTAGGCCTAAGCCTAACAGTAACCCTAGGAAGGTAAATCAGCCGGGTATTAGGGTTCTTCCTAAGGAAAAAGCTGTGAAAGCAGCCATGTTGTGGCACTTCTGCGCTCCCTTTGGGATGCCTTTGGCAGATGCAGTAAGCCTGGAACTCAGGGCTTCCTGGTTAAAAAAATCCTTGCCCTTGGCTGAGCCCTAACCCTAACCCTAGGCAGATAAATCAGCCTAGGTATAGGGATGGTGCCAAGGAAAAAGCTGTGAAAGCTGCCATGTTGTTGCACTTTTGTACTCCCCTTGGGATGCCTTTCACAGCTGCCGTGTGCCTGGAGCTCAGGGCTTCCTGGTTTAAAAATCCATGTCCCTAGCTGAGACTGGAGGCAGGTGATTCAGCCTAGGCTTAGCAATGGTGCCAATGAAAACGTGTGGAGGCAGCCATTTTCTGGCACTTTTGTGCTCCCCTTGGGATGCCTTTCGCAGCTGCCGTGTGCCTGGAGCTCAGAGCTTGCTGGTTTAAAAAGCTCTACACCTAGGCGTAACCCTAACCCTAACCGTAACACTGGTCATTTAAATCAGCCTGGGTTTAGGAATTATCCCAAGGGAAAAGCTGTGGAGACAGCCATGTTGTGGCACTTTTGCGCTCCCCTTGGGATGCCTTTCACAGCTGCAGTGTGCTTGGAGCACAGGGCTTCCTGCTTTAAAAAACCACAACTTTAGCCCAAACTGGAGCCTTCTAAATCAGCCTTCGTTTCGGGACGTCCCCAAGGAAAAAGCTGTGGAGGCAGGCATGTTGAGGCACTTCTGCGCTCTTCTTGGGTAGTCCTTCGCAGCTGCTGTGTTCTTGGAACTCAGGGCTTTCTGGTTAAAAGAACACTAACCCTAGGCCTAACTCAAACCTTAAGCCTAGGAAGGAAAATCAGCCTATGATTCGGGATGGTCTCATGGAAATAGCAGTGGAGGCAGCCAAGTTGTGTCACTTTTGCGCTCCCCTTGGGATGCCTTTAACAGCTGCAGTGTGCCTGGAGCACAGGGCTTCCTGGTTTTAAAAGTCCTAGGCCTAAGCCTAACAGTAACCCTAGGAAGGTAAATCAGCCGGGTATTAGGGTTCTTCCTAAGGAAAAAGCTGTGAAAGCAGCCATGTTGTGGCACTTCTGCGCTTCCTTTGGGATGCCTTTGGCAGATGCAGTAAGCCTGGAACTCAGGGCTTCCTGCTTAAAAAAATCCTTGCCCTAGGCTGAGCCCTAACCCTAACCCTAGGCAGATAAATCAGCCTAGGTATAGGGATGGTGCCAAAGAAAAAGCTGTGAAAGCTGCCATGTTGTTGCACTTTTGTACTCCCCTTGGGATGCCTTTCACAGCTGCCGTGTGCCTGGAGCTCAGGGCTTCCTGGTTTAAAAAACCATGTCCCTAGCTGAGACTGGAGGCAGGTGATTCAGCCTAGGCTTAGCAATGGTGCCAATGAAAACGTGTGGAGGCAGCCATTTTCTGGCACTTTTGTGCTCCCCTTGGGATGCCTTTCGCAGCTGCCGTGTGCCTGGAGCTCAGAGCTTGCTGGTTTAAAAAGCTCTACACCTAGGCGTAACCCTAACCCTAACCGGAACACTGGTCATTTAAATCAGCCTGGGTTTAGGAATTATCCCAAGGGAAAAGCTGTGGAGACAGCCATGTTGTGGCACTTTTGCGCTCCCCTTGGGATGCCTTTCACAGCTGCAGTGTGCTTGGAGCACAGGGCTTCCTGGTTTAAAAAACCACAACTTTAGCCCAAACTGGAGGCTTCTAAATCAGCCTTCGTTTCGGGACGTCCCCAAGGAAAAAGCTGTGGAGGCAGGCATGTTGAGGCACTTCTGCGCTCTTCTTGGGTAGTCCTTCGCAGCTGCTGTGTTCTTGGAACTCAGGGCTTTCTGGTTAAAAGAACACTAACCCTAGGCCTAACTCAAACCTTAAGCCTAGGAAGGAAAATCAGCCTATGATTCGGGATGGTCTCATGGAAATAGCAGTGGAGGCAGCCAAGTTGTGTCACTTTTGCGCTCCCCTTGGGATGCCTTTAACAGCTGCAGTGTGCCTGGAGCACAGGGCTTCCTGGTTTTAAAAGTCCTAGGCCTAAGCCTAACAGTAACCCTAGGAAGGTAAATCAGCCGGGTATTAGGGTTCTTCCTAAGGAAAAAGCTGTGAAAGCAGCCATGTTGTGGCACTTCTGCGCTCCCTTTGGGATGCCTTTGGCAGAAGCAGTAAGCCTGGAACTCAGGGCTTCCTGGTTAAAAAAATCCAAACCCTAGGCTGAGCCCTAACCCTAAGCCTAGGCAGATAAATCAGCCTAGGTATAGGGATGGTGCCAAGGAAAAAGCTGTGAAAGCTGCCATGTTGTTGCACTTTTGTACTCCCCTTGGGATGCCTTTCACAGCTGCCGTGTGCCTGGAGCTCAGGGCTTCCTGGTTTAAAAAACAATGTCCCTAGCTGAGACTGGAGGCAGGTTATTCAGCCTAGGCTTAGCAATGGTGCCAATGAAAACGTGTGGAGGCAGCCATTTTCTGGCACTTTTGTGCTCCCCTTGGGATGCCTTTCGCAGCTGCCGTGTGCCTGGAGCTCAGAGCTTGCTGGTTTAAAAAGCTCTACACCTAGGCGTAACCCTAACCCTAACCGTAACACTGGTCATTTAAATCAGCCTGGGTTTAGGAATTATCCCAAGGGAAAAGCTGTGGAGACAGCCATGTTGTGGCACTTTTGCGCTCCCCTTGGGATGCCTTTCACAGCTGCAGTGTGCTTGGAGCACAGGGCTTCCTGGTGTAAAAAACCACAACTTTAGCCCAAACTGGAGGCTTCTAAATCAGCCTTCGTTTCGGGACGTCCCCAAGGAAAAAGCTGTGGAGGCAGGCATGTTGAGGCACTTCTGCGCTCTTCTTGGGTAGTCCTTCGCAGCTGCTGTGTTCTTGGAACTCAGGGCTTTCTGGTTAAAAGAACACTAACCCTAGGCCTAACTCAAACCTTAAGCCTAGGAAGGAAAATCAGCCTATGATTCGGGATGGTCTCATGGAAATAGCAGTGGAGGCAGCCAAGTTGTGTCACTTTTGCGCTCCCCTTGGGATGCCTTTAACAGCTGCAGTGTGCCTGGAGCACAGGGCTTCCTGGTTTTAAAAGTCCTAGGCCTAAGCCTAACAGTAACCCTAGGAAGGTAAATCAGCCGGGTATTAGGGTTCTTCCTAAGGAAAAAGCTGTGAAAGCAGCCATGTTGTGGCACTTCTGCGCTCCCTTTGGGATGCCTTTGGCAGAAGCAGTAAGCCTGGAACTCAGGGCTTCCTGGTTAAAAAAATCCTAGCCCTAGGCTGAGCCCTAACCCTAAGCCTAGGCAGATAAATCAGCCTAGGTATAGGGATGGTGCCAAGGAAAAAGCTGTGAAAGCTGCCATGTTGTTGCACTTTTGTACTCCCCTTGGGATGCCTTTCACAGCTGCCGTGTGCCTGGAGCTCAGGGCTTCCTGGTTTAAAAAGCCATGTCCCTAGCTGAGACTGGAGGCAGGTGATTCAGCCTAGGCTTAGCAATGGTGCCAATGAAAACGTGTGGAGGCAGCCATTTTCTGGCACTTTTGTGCTCCCCTTGGGATGCCTTTCGCAGCTGCCGTGTGCCTGGAGCTCAGAGCTTGCTGGTTTAAAAAGCTCTACACCTAGGCGTAACCCTAACCCTAACCGTAACACTGGTCATTTAAATCAGCCTGGGTTTAGGAATTATCCCAAGGGAAAAGCTGTGGAGACAGCCATGTTGTGGCACTTTTGCGCTCCCCTTGGCATGCCTTTCACAGCTGCAGTGTGCTTGGAGCACAGGGCTTCCTGGTTTAAAAAACCACAACTTTAGCCCAAACTGGAGGCTTCTAAATCAGCCTTCGTTTCGGGACGTCCCCAAGGAAAAAGCTGTGGAGGCAGGCATGTTGAGGCACTTCTGCGCTCTTCTTGGGTAGTCCTTCGCAGCTGCTGTGTTCTTGGAACTCAGGGCTTTCTGGTTAAAAGAACACTAACCCTAGGCCTAACTCAAACCTTAAGCCTAGGAAGGAAAATCAGCCTATGATTCGGGATGGTCTCATGGAAATAGCAGTGGAGGCAGCCAAGTTGTGTCACTTTTGCGCTCCCCTTGGGATGCCTTTAACAGCTGCAGTGTGCCTGGAGCACAGGGCTTCCTGGTTTTAAAAGTCCTAGGCCTAAGCCTAACAGTAACCCTAGGAAGGTAAATCAGCCGGGTATTAGGGTTCTTCCTAAGGAAAAAGCTGTGAAAGCAGCCATGTTGTGGCACTTCTGCGCTCCCTTTGGGATGCCTTTGGCAGATGCAGTAAGCCTGGAACTCAGGGCTTCCTGCTTAAAAAAATCCTAGCCCTAGGCTGAGCCCTAACCCTAACCCTAGGCAGATAAATCAGCCTAGGTATAGGGATGGTGCCAAGGAAAAAGCTGTGAAAGCTGCCATGTTGTTGCACTTTTGTACTCCCCTTGGGATGCCTTTCACAGCTGCCGTGTGCCTGGAGCTCAGGGCTTCCTGGTTTAAAAAACAATGTCCCTAGCTGAGACTGGAGGCAGGTGATTCAGCCTAGGCTTAGCAATGGTGCCAATGAAAACGTGTGGAGGCAGCCATTTTCTGGCACTTTTGTGCTCCCCTTGGGATGCCTTTCGCAGCTGCCGTGTGCCTGGAGCTCAGAGCTTGCTGGTTTAAAAAGCTCTACACCTAGGCGTAACCCTAACCCTAACCGTAACACTGGTCATTTAAATCAGCCTGGGTTTAGGAATTATCCCAAGGGAAAAGCTGTGGAGACAGCCATGTTGTGGCACTTTTGCGCTCCCCTTGGGATGCCTTTCACAGCTGCAGTGTGCTTGGAGCACAGGGCTTCCTGGTGTAAAAAACCACAACTTTAGCCCAAACTGGAGGCTTCTAAATCAGCCTTCGTTTCGGGACGTCCCCAAGGAAAAAGCTGTGGAGGCAGGCATGTTGAGGCACTTCTGCGCTCTTCTTGGGTAGTCCTTCGCAGCTGCTGTGTTCTTGGAACTCAGGGCTTTCTGGTTAAAAGAACACTAACCCTAGGCCTAAATCAAACTTTAAGCCTAGGAAGGAAAATCAGCCTATGATTCGGGATGGTCTCATGGAAATAGCAGTGGAGGCAGCCAAGTTGTGTCACTTTTGCGCTCCCCTTGGGATGCCTTTCACAGCTGCAGTGTGCCTGGAGCACAGGGCTTCCTGGTTTTAAAAGTCCTAGGCCTAAGCCTAACAGTAACCCTAGGAAGGTAAATCAGCCGGGTATTAGGGTTCTTCCTAAGGAAAAAGCTGTGAAAGCAGCCATGTTGTGGCACTTCTGCGCTCCCTTTGGGATGCCTTTGGCAGATGCAGTAAGCCTGGAACTCAGGGCTTCCTGGTTAAAAAAATCCTAGCCCTTGGCTGAGCCCTAACCCTAAGCCTAGGCAGATAAATCAGCCTAGGTATAGGGATGGTGCCAAGGAAAAAGCTGTGAAAGCTGCCATGTTGTTGCACTTTTGTACTCCCCTTGGGATGCCTTTCACAGCTGCCGTGTGCCTGGAGCTCAGGGCTTCCTGGTTTAAAAAACCATGTCCCTAGCTGAGACTGGAGGCAGGTGATTCAGCCTAGGCTTAGCAATGGTGCCAATGAAAACGTGTGGAGGCAGCCATTTTCTGGCACTTTTGTGCTCCCCTTGGGATGCCTTTCGCAGCTGCCGTGTGCCTGGAGCTCAGAGCTTGCTGGTTTAAAAAGCTCTACACCTAGGCGTAACCCTAACCCTAACCGTAACACTGGTCATTTAAATCAGCCTGGGTTTAGGAATTATCCCAAGGGAAAAGCTGTGGAGACAGCCATGTTGTGGCACTTTTGCGCTCCCCTTGGGATGCCTTTCACAGCTGCAGTGTGCTTGGAGCACAGGGCTTCCTGGTTTAAAAAACCACAACTTTAGCCCAAACTGGAGGCTTCTAAATCAGCCTTCGTTTCGGGACGTCCCCAAGGAAAAAGCTGTGGAGGCAGGCATGTTGAGGCACTTCTGCGCTCTTCTTGGGTAGTCCTTCGCAGCTGCTGTGTTCTTGGAACTCAGGGCTTTCTGGTTAAAAGAACACTAACCCTAGGCCTAACTCAAACCTTAAGCCTAGGAAGGAAAATCAGCCTATGATTCGGGATGGTCTCATGGAAATAGCAGTGGAGGCAGCCAAGTTGTGTCACTTTTGCGCTCCCCTTGGGATGCCTTTAACAGCTGCAGTGTGCCTGGAGCACAGGGCTTCCTGGTTTTAAAAGTCCTAGGCCTAAGCCTAACAGTAACCCTAGGAAGGTAAATCAGCCGGGTATTAGGGTTCTTCCTAAGGAAAAAGCTGTGAAAGCAGCCATGTTGTGGCACTTCTGCGCTCCCTTTGGGATGCCTTTGGCAGATGCAGTAAGCCTGGAACTCAGGGCTTCCTGCTTAAAAAAATCCTAGCCCTAGGCTGAGCCCTAACCCTAACCCTAGGCAGATAAATCAGCCTAGGTATAGGGATGGTGCCAAGGAAAAAGCTGTGAAAGCTGCCATGTTGTTGCACTTTTGTACTCCCCTTGGGATGCCTTTCACAGCTGCCGTGTGCCTGGAGCTCAGGGCTTCCTGGTTTAAAAAACCATGTCCCTAGCTGAGACTGGAGGCAGGTGATTCAGCCTAGGCTTAGCAATGGTGCCAATGAAAACGTGTGGAGGCAGCCATTTTCTGGCACTTTTGTGCTCCCCTTGGGATGCCTTTCGCAGCTGCCGTGTGCCTGGAGCTCAGAGCTTGCTGGTTTAAAAAGCTCTACACCTAGGCGTAACCCTAACCCTAACCGTAACACTGGTCATTTAAATCAGCCTGGGTTTAGGAATTATCCCAAGGGAAAAGCAGTGGAGACAGCCATGTTGTGGCACTTTTGCGCTCCCCTTGGGATGCCTTTCACAGCTGCAGTGTGCCTGGAGCACAGGGCTTCCTGGTTTTAAAAGTCCTAGGCCTAAGCCTAACAGTAACCCTAGGAAGGTAAATCAGCCGGGTATTAGGGTTCTTCCTAAGGAAAAAGCTGTGAAAGCAGCCATGTTGTGGCACTTCTGCGCTCCCTTTGGGATGCCTTTGGCAGATGCAGTAAGCCTGGAACTCAGGGCTTCCTGCTTAAAAAAATCCTAGCCCTAGGCTGAGCCCTAACCCTAACCCTAGGCAGATAAATCAGCCTAGGTATAGGGATGGTGCCAAGGAAAAAGCTGTGAAAGCTGCCATGTTGTTGCACTTTTGTACTCCCCTTGGGATGCCTTTCACAGCTGCCGTGTGCCTGGAGCTCAGGGCTTCCTGGTTTAAAAAACAATGTCCCTAGCTGAGACTGGAGGCAGGTGATTCAGCCTAGGCTTAGCAATGGTGCCAATGAAAACGTGTGGAGGCAGCCATTTTCTGGCACTTTTGTGCTCCCCTTGGGATGCCTTTCGCAGCTGCCGTGTGCCTGGAGCTCAGAGCTTGCTGGTTTAAAAAGCTCTACACCTAGGCGTAACCCTAACCCTAACCGTAACACTGGTCATTTAAATCAGCCTGGGTTTAGGAATTATCCCAAGGGAAAAGCTGTGGAGACAGCCATGTTGTGGCACTTTTGCGCTCCCCTTGGGATGCCTTTCACAGCTGCAGTGTGCTTGGAGCACAGGGCTTCCTGGTTTTAAAAGTCCTAGGCCTAAGCCTAACAGTAACCCTAGGAAGGTAAATCAGCCGGGTATTAGGGTTCTTCCTAAGGAAAAAGCTGTGAAAGCAGCCATGTTGTGGCACTTTTGCGCTCCCCTTGGGATGCCTTTCACAGCTGCAGTGTGCTTGGAGCACAGGGCTTCCTGGTTTAAAAAACCACAACTTTAGCCCAAACTGGAGGCTTCTAAATCAGCCTTCGTTTCGGGACGTCCCCAAGGAAAAAGCTGTGCAGGCAGGCATGTTGAGGCACTTCTGCGCTCTTCTTGGGTAGTCCTTCGCAGCTGCTGTGTTCTTGGAACTCAGGGCTTTCTGGTTAAAAGAACACTAACCCTAGGCCTAACTCAAACCTTAAGCCTAGGAAGGAAAATCAGCCTATGATTCGGGATGGTCTCATGGAAATAGCAGTGGAGGCAGCCAAGTTGTGTCACTTTTGCGCTCCCCTTGGGATGCCTTTCACAGCTGCAGTGTGCCTGGAGCACAGGGCTTCCTGGTTTTAAAAGTCCTAGGCCTAAGCCTAACAGTAACCCTAGGAAGGTAAATCAGCCGGGTATTAGGGTTCTTCCTAAGGAAAAAGCTGTGAAAGCAGCCATGTTGTGGCACTTCTGCGCTCCCTTTGGGATGCCTTTGGCAGATGCAGTAAGCCTGGAACTCAGGGCTTCCTGCTTAAAAAAATCCTAGCCCTAGGCTGAGCCCTAACCCTAACCCTAGGCAGATAAATCAGCCTAGGTATAGGGATGGTGCCAAGGAAAAAGCTGTGAAAGCTGCCATGTTGTTGCACTTTTGTACTCCCCTTGGGATGCCTTTCACAGCTGCCGTGTGCCTGGAGCTCAGGGCTTCCTGGTTTAAAAAACAATGTCCCTAGCTGAGACTGGAGGCAGGTGATTCAGCCTAGGCTTAGCAATGGTGCCAATGAAAACGTGTGGAGGCAGCCATTTTCTGGCACTTTTGTGCTCCCCTTGGGATGCCTTTCGCAGCTGCCGTGTGCCTGGAGCTCAGAGCTTGCTGGTTTAAAAAGCTCTACACCTAGGCGTAACCCTAACCCTAACCGTAACACTGGTCATTTAAATCAGCCTGGGTTTAGGAATTATCCCAAGGGAAAAGCTGTGGAGACAGCCATGTTGTGGCACTTTTGCGCTCCCCTTGGGATGCCTTTCACAGCTGCAGTGTGCTTGGAGCACAGGGCTTCCTGGTGTAAAAAACCACAACTTTAGCCCAAACTGGAGGCTTCTAAATCAGCCTTCGTTTCGGGACGTCCCCAAGGAAAAAGCTGTGGAGGCAGGCATGTTGAGGCACTTCTGCGCTCTTCTTGGGTAGTCCTTCGCAGCTGCTGTGTTCTTGGAACTCAGGGCTTTCTGGTTAAAAGAACACTAACCCTAGGCCTAAATCAAACTTTAAGCCTAGGAAGGAAAATCAGCCTATGATTCGGGATGGTCTCATGGAAATAGCAGTGGAGGCAGCCAAGTTGTGTCACTTTTGCGCTCCCCTTGGGATGCCTTTCACAGCTGCAGTGTGCCTGGAGCACAGGGCTTCCTGGTTTTAAAAGTCCTAGGCCTAAGCCTAACAGTAACCCTAGGAAGGTAAATCAGCCGGGTATTAGGGTTCTTCCTAAGGAAAAAGCTGTGAAAGCAGCCATGTTGTGGCACTTCTGCGCTCCCTTTGGGATGCCTTTGGCAGATGCAGTAAGCCTGGAACTCAGGGCTTCCTGGTTAAAAAAATCCTAGCCCTTGGCTGAGCCCTAACCCTAAGCCTAGGCAGATAAATCAGCCTAGGTATAGGGATGCTGCCAAGGAAAAAGCTGTGAAAGCTGCCATGTTGTTGCACTTTTGTACTCCCCTTGGGATGCCTTTCACAGCTGCCGTGTGCCTGGAGCTCAGGGCTTCCTGGTTTAAAAAACAATGTCCCTAGCTGAGACTGGAGGCAGGTGATTCAGCCTAGGCTTAGCAATGGTGCCAATGAAAACGTGTGGAGGCAGCCATTTTCTGGCACTTTTGTGCTCCCCTTGGGATGCCTTTCGCAGCTGCCGTGTGCCTGGAGCTCAGAGCTTGCTGGTTTAAAAAGCTCTACACCTAGGCGTAACCCTAACCCTAACCGTAACACTGGTCATTTAAATCAGCCTGGGTTTAGGAATTATCCCAAGGGAAAAGCTGTGGAGACAGCCATGTTGTGGCACTTTTGCGCTCCCCTTGGGATGCCTTTCACAGCTGCAGTGTGCTTGGAGCACAGGGCTTCCTGGTTTTAAAAGTCCTAGGCCTAAGCCTAACAGTAACCCTAGGAAGGTAAATCAGCCGGGTATTAGGGTTCTTCCTAAGGAAAAAGCTGTGAAAGCAGCCATGTTGTGGCACTTTTGCGCTCCCCTTGGGATGCCTTTCACAGCTGCAGTGTGCTTGGAGCACAGGGCTTCATGGTGTAAAAAACCACAACTTTAGCCCAAACTGGAGGCTTCGAAATCAGCCTTCGTTTCGGGACGTCCCCAAGGAAAAAGCTGTGGAGGCAGGCATGTTGAGGCACTTCTGCGCTCTTCTTGGGTAGTCCTTCGCAGCTGCTGTGTTCTTGGAACTCAGGGCTTTCTGGTTAAAAGAACACTAACCCTAGGCCTAACTCAAACCTTAAGCCTAGGAAGGAAAATCAGCCTATGATTCGGGATGGTCTCATGGAAATAGCAGTGGAGGCAGCCAAGTTGTGTCACTTTTGCGCTCCCCTTGGGATGCCTTTAACAGCTGCAGTGTGCCTGGAGCACAGGGCTTCCTGGTTTTAAAAGTCCTAGGCCTAAGCCTAACAGTAACCCTAGGAAGGTAAATCAGCCGGGTATTAGGGTTCTTCCTAAGGAAAAAGCTGTGAAAGCAGCCATGTTGTGGCACTTCTGCGCTCCCTTTGGGATGCCTTTGGCAGATGCAGTAAGCCTGGAACTCAGGGCTTCCTGCTTAAAAAAATCCTAGCCCTAGGCTGAGCCCTAACCCTAACCCTAGGCAGATAAATCAGCCTAGGTATAGGGATGGTGCCAAGGAAAAAGCTGTGAAAGCTGCCATGTTGTTGCACTTTTGTACTCCCCTTGGGATGCCTTTCACAGCTGCCGTGTGCCTGGAGCTCAGGGCTTCCTGGTTTAAAAAACCATGTCCCTAGCTGAGACTGGAGGCAGGTGATTCAGCCTAGGCTTAGCAATGGTGCCAATGAAAACGTGTGGAGGCAGCCATTTTCTGGCACTTTTGTGCTCCCCTTGGGATGCCTTTCGCAGCTGCCGTGTGCCTGGAGCTCAGAGCTTGCTGGTTTAAAAAGCTCTACACCTAGGCGTAACCCTAACCCTAACCGTAACACTGGTCATTTAAATCAGCCTGGGTTTAGGAATTATCCCAAGGGAAAAGCTGTGGAGACAGCCATGTTGTGGCACTTTTGCGCTCCCCTTGGGATGCCTTTCACAGCTGCAGTGTGCTTGGAGCACAGGGCTTCCTGGTTTAAAAAACCACAACTTTAGCCCAAACTGGAGGCTTCTAAATCAGCCTTCGTTTCGGGACGTCCCCAAGGAAAAAGCTGTGGAGGCAGGCATGTTGAGGCACTTCTGCGCTCTTCTTGGGTAGTCCTTCGCAGCTGCTGTGTTCTTGGAACTCAGGGCTTTCTGGTTAAAAGAACACTAACCCTAGGCCTAACTCAAACCTTAAGCCTAGGAAGGAAAATCAGCCTATGATTCGGGATGGTCTCATGGAAATAGCAGTGGAGGCAGCCAAGTTGTGTCACTTTTGCGCTCCCCTTGGGATGCCTTTAACAGCTGCAGTGTGCCTGGAGCACAGGGCTTCCTGGTTTTAAAAGTCCTAGGCCTAAGCCTAACAGTAACCCTAGGAAGGTAAATCAGCCGGGTATTAGGGTTCTTCCTAAGGAAAAAGCTGTGAAAGCAGCCATGTTGTGGCACTTCTGCGCTCCCTTTGGGATGCCTTTGGCAGATGCAGTAAGCCTGGAACTCAGGGCTTCCTGCTTAAAAAAATCCTAGCCCTAGGCTGAGCCCTAACCCTAACCCTAGGCAGATAAATCAGCCTAGGTATAGGGATGGTGCCAAGGAAAAAGCTGTGAAAGCTGCCATGTTGTTGCACTTTTGTACTCCCCTTGGGATGCCTTTCACAGCTGCCGTGTGCCTGGAGCTCAGGGCTTCCTGGTTTAAAAAACCATGTCCCTAGCTGAGACTGGAGGCAGGTGATTCAGCCTAGGCTTAGCAATGGTGCCAATGAAAACGTGTGGAGGCAGCCATTTTCTGGCACTTTTGTGCTCCCCTTGGGATGCCTTTCGCAGCTGCCGTGTGCCTGGAGCTCAGAGCTTGCTGGTTTAAAAAGCTCTACACCTAGGCGTAACCCTAACCCTAACCGTAACACTGGTCATTTAAATCAGCCTGGGTTTAGGAATTATCCCAAGGGAAAAGCAGTGGAGACAGCCATGTTGTGGCACTTTTGCGCTCCCCTTGGGATGCCTTTCACAGCTGCAGTGTGCCTGGAGCACAGGGCTTCCTGGTTTTAAAAGTCCTAGGCCTAAGCCTAACAGTAACCCTAGGAAGGTAAATCAGCCGGGTATTAGGGTTCTTCCTAAGGAAAAAGCTGTGAAAGCAGCCATGTTGTGGCACTTCTGCGCTCCCTTTGGGATGCCTTTGGCAGATGCAGTAAGCCTGGAACTCAGGGCTTCCTGCTTAAAAAAATCCTAGCCCTAGGCTGAGCCCTAACCCTAACCCTAGGCAGATAAATCAGCCTAGGTATAGGGATGGTGCCAAGGAAAAAGCTGTGAAAGCTGCCATGTTGTTGCACTTTTGTACTCCCCTTGGGATGCCTTTCACAGCTGCCGTGTGCCTGGAGCTCAGGGCTTCCTGGTTTAAAAAACAATGTCCCTAGCTGAGACTGGAGGCAGGTGATTCAGCCTAGGCTTAGCAATGGTGCCAATGAAAACGTGTGGAGGCAGCCATTTTCTGGCACTTTTGTGCTCCCCTTGGGATGCCTTTCGCAGCTGCCGTGTGCCTGGAGCTCAGAGCTTGCTGGTTTAAAAAGCTCTACACCTAGGCGTAACCCTAACCCTAACCGTAACACTGGTCATTTAAATCAGCCTGGGTTTAGGAATTATCCCAAGGGAAAAGCTGTGGAGACAGCCATGTTGTGGCACTTTTGCGCTCCCCTTGGGATGCCTTTCACAGCTGCAGTGTGCTTGGAGCACAGGGCTTCCTGGTTTTAAAAGTCCTAGGCCTAAGCCTAACAGTAACCCTAGGAAGGTAAATCAGCCGGGTATTAGGGTTCTTCCTAAGGAAAAAGCTGTGAAAGCAGCCATGTTGTGGCACTTTTGCGCTCCCCTTGGGATGCCTTTCACAGCTGCAGTGTGCTTGGAGCACAGGGCTTCCTGGTTTAAAAAACCACAACTTTAGCCCAAACTGGAGGCTTCTAAATCAGCCTTCGTTTCGGGACGTCCCCAAGGAAAAAGCTGTGCAGGCAGGCATGTTGAGGCACTTCTGCGCTCTTCTTGGGTAGTCCTTCGCAGCTGCTGTGTTCTTGGAACTCAGGGCTTTCTGGTTAAAAGAACACTAACCCTAGGCCTAACTCAAACCTTAAGCCTAGGAAGGAAAATCAGCCTATGATTCGGGATGGTCTCATGGAAATAGCAGTGGAGGCAGCCAAGTTGTGTCACTTTTGCGCTCCCCTTGGGATGCCTTTAACAGCTGCAGTGTGCCTGGAGCACAGGGCTTCCTGGTTTTAAAAGTCCTAGGCCTAAGCCTAACAGTAACCCTAGGAAGGTAAATCAGCCGGGTATTAGGGTTCTTCCTAAGGAAAAAGCTGTGAAAGCAGCCATGTTGTGGCACTTCTGCGCTCCCTTTGGGATGCCTTTGGCAGATGCAGTAAGCCTGGAACTCAGGGCTTCCTGCTTAAAAAAATCCTAGCCCTAGGCTGAGCCCTAACCCTAACCCTAGGCAGATAAATCAGCCTAGGTATAGGGATGGTGCCAAGGAAAAAGCTGTGAAAGCTGCCATGTTGTTGCACTTTTGTACTCCCCTTGGGATGCCTTTCACAGCTGCCGTGTGCCTGGAGCTCAGGGCTTCCTGGTTTAAAAAACAATGTCCCTAGCTGAGACTGGAGGCAGGTGATTCAGCCTAGGCTTAGCAATGGTGCCAATGAAAACGTGTGGAGGCAGCCATTTTCTGGCACTTTTGTGCTCCCCTTGGGATGCCTTTCGCAGCTGCCGTGTGCCTGGAGCTCAGAGCTTGCTGGTTTAAAAAGCTCTACACCTAGGCGTAACCCTAACCCTAACCGTAACACTGGTCATTTAAATCAGCCTGGGTTTAGGAATTATCCCAAGGGAAAAGCTGTGGAGACAGCCATGTTGTGGCACTTTTGCGCTCCCCTTGGGATGCCTTTCACAGCTGCAGTGTGCTTGGAGCACAGGGCTTCCTGGTGTAAAAAACCACAACTTTAGCCCAAACTGGAGGCTTCTAAATCAGCCTTCGTTTCGGGACGTCCCCAAGGAAAAAGCTGTGGAGGCAGGCATGTTGAGGCACTTCTGCGCTCTTCTTGGGTAGTCCTTCGCAGCTGCTGTGTTCTTGGAACTCAGGGCTTTCTGGTTAAAAGAACACTAACCCTAGGCCTAAATCAAACTTTAAGCCTAGGAAGGAAAATCAGCCTATGATTCGGGATGGTCTCATGGAAATAGCAGTGGAGGCAGCCAAGTTGTGTCACTTTTGCGCTCCCCTTGGGATGCCTTTCACAGCTGCAGTGTGCCTGGAGCACAGGGCTTCCTGGTTTTAAAAGTCCTAGGCCTAAGCCTAACAGTAACCCTAGGAAGGTAAATCAGCCGGGTATTAGGGTTCTTCCTAAGGAAAAAGCTGTGAAAGCAGCCATGTTGTGGCACTTCTGCGCTCCCTTTGGGATGCCTTTGGCAGATGCAGTAAGCCTGGAACTCAGGGCTTCCTGGTTAAAAAAATCCTAGCCCTTGGCTGAGCCCTAACCCTAAGCCTAGGCAGATAAATCAGCCTAGGTATAGGGATGCTGCCAAGGAAAAAGCTGTGAAAGCTGCCATGTTGTTGCACTTTTGTACTCCCCTTGGGATGCCTTTCACAGCTGCCGTGTGCCTGGAGCTCAGGGCTTCCTGGTTTAAAAAACAATGTCCCTAGCTGAGACTGGAGGCAGGTGATTCAGCCTAGGCTTAGCAATGGTGCCAATGAAAACGTGTGGAGGCAGCCATTTTCTGGCACTTTTGTGCTCCCCTTGGGATGCCTTTCGCAGCTGCCGTGTGCCTGGAGCTCAGAGCTTGCTGGTTTAAAAAGCTCTACACCTAGGCGTAACCCTAACCCTAACCGTAACACTGGTCATTTAAATCAGCCTGGGTTTAGGAATTATCCCAAGGGAAAAGCTGTGGAGACAGCCATGTTGTGGCACTTTTGCGCTCCCCTTGGGATGCCTTTCACAGCTGCAGTGTGCTTGGAGCACAGGGCTTCCTGGTTTTAAAAGTCCTAGGCCTAAGCCTAACAGTAACCCTAGGAAGGTAAATCAGCCGGGTATTAGGGTTCTTCCTAAGGAAAAAGCTGTGAAAGCAGCCATGTTGTGGCACTTTTGCGCTCCCCTTGGGATGCCTTTCACAGCTGCAGTGTGCTTGGAGCACAGGGCTTCATGGTGTAAAAAACCACAACTTTAGCCCAAACTGGAGGCTTCTAAATCAGCCTTCGTTTCGGGACGTCCCCAAGGAAAAAGCTGTGGAGGCAGGCATGTTGAGGCACTTCTGCGCTCTTCTTGGGTAGTCCTTCGCAGCTGCTGTGTTCTTGGAACTCAGGGCTTTCTGGTTAAAAGAACACTAACCCTAGGCCTAACTCAAACCTTAAGCCTAGGAAGGAAAATCAGCCTATGATTCGGGATGGTCTCATGGAAATAGCAGTGGAGGCAGCCAAGTTGTGTCACTTTTGCGCTCCCCTTGGGATGCCTTTAACAGCTGCAGTGTGCCTGGAGCACAGGGCTTCCTGGTTTTAAAAGTCCTAGGCCTAAGCCTAACAGTAACCCTAGGAAGGTAAATCAGCCGGGTATTAGGGTTCTTCCTAAGGAAAAAGCTGTGAAAGCAGCCATGTTGTGGCACTTCTGCGCTCCCTTTGGGATGCCTTTGGCAGATGCAGTAAGCCTGGAACTCAGGGCTTCCTGCTTAAAAAAATCCTAGCCCTAGGCTGAGCCCTAACCCTAACCCTAGGCAGATAAATCAGCCTAGGTATAGGGATGGTGCCAAGGAAAAAGCTGTGAAAGCTGCCATGTTGTTGCACTTTTGTACTCCCCTTGGGATGCCTTTCACAGCTGCCGTGTGCCTGGAGCTCAGGGCTTCCTGGTTTAAAAAACCATGTCCCTAGCTGAGACTGGAGGCAGGTGATTCAGCCTAGGCTTAGCAATGGTGCCAATGAAAACGTGTGGAGGCAGCCATTTTCTGGCACTTTTGTGCTCCCCTTGGGATGCCTTTCGCAGCTGCCGTGTGCCTGGAGCTCAGAGCTTGCTGGTTTAAAAAGCTCTACACCTAGGCGTAACCCTAACCCTAACCGTAACACTGGTCATTTAAATCAGCCTGGGTTTAGGAATTATCCCAAAGGAAAAGCTGTGGAGACAGCCATGTTGTGGCACTTTTGCGCTCCCCTTGGGATGCCTTTCACAGCTGCAGTGTGCCTGGAGCACAGGGCTTCCTGGTTTTAAAAGTCCTAGGCCTAAGCCTAACAGTAACCCTAGGAAGGTAAATCAGCCGGGTATTAGGGTTCTTCCTAAGGAAAAAGCTGTGAAAGCAGCCATGTTGTGGCACTTTTGCGCTCCCCTTGGGATGCCTTTCACAGCTGCAGTGTGCTTGGAGCACAGGGCTTCATGGTGTAAAAAACCACAACTTTAGCCCAAACTGGAGGCTTCGAAATCAGCCTTCGTTTCGGGACGTCCCCAAGGAAAAAGCTGTGGAGGCAGGCATGTTGAGGCACTTCTGCGCTCTTCTTGGGTAGTCCTTCGCAGGTGCTGTGTTCTTGGAACTCAGGGCTTTCTGGTTAAAAGAACACTAACCCTAGGCCTAACTCAAACCTTAAGCCTAGGAAGGAAAATCAGCCTATGATTCGGGATGGTCTCATGGAAATAGCAGTGGAGGCAGCCAAGTTGTGTCACTTTTGCGCTCCCCTTGGGATGCCTTTAACAGCTGCAGTGTGCCTGGAGCACAGGGCTTCCTGGTTTTAAAAGTCCTAGGCCTAAGCCTAACAGTAACCCTAGGAAGGTAAATCAGCCGGGTATTAGGGTTCTTCCTAAGGAAAAAGCTGTGAAAGCAGCCATGTTGTGGCACTTCTGCGCTCCCTTTGGGATGCCTTTGGCAGATGCAGTAAGCCTGGAACTCAGGGCTTCCTGCTTAAAAAAATCCTAGCCCTAGGCTGAGCCCTAACCCTAAGCCTAGGCAGATAAATCAGCCTAGGTATAGGGATGGTGCCAAGGAAAAAGCTGTGAAAGCTGCCATGTTGTTGCACTTTTGTACTCCCCTTGGGATGCCTTTCACAGCTGCCGTGTGCCTGGAGCTCAGGGCTTCCTGGTTTAAAAAACCATGTCCCTAGCTGAGACTGGAGGCAGGTGATTCAGCCTAGGCTTAGCAATGGTGCCAATGAAAACGTGTGGAGGCAGCCATTTTCTGGCACTTTTGTGCTCCCCTTGGGATGCCTTTCGCAGCTGCCGTGTGCCTGGAGCTCAGAGCTTGCTGGTTTAAAAAGCTCTACACCTAGGCGTAACCCTAACCCTAACCGTAACACTGGTCATTTAAATCAGCCTGGGTTTAGGAATTATCCCAAGGGAAAAGCTGTGGAGACAGCCATGTTGTGGCACTTTTGCGCTCCCCTTGGGATGCCTTTCACAGCTGCAGTGTGCTTGGAGCACAGGGCTTCCTGGTGTAAAAACCACAACTTTAGCCCAAACTGGAGGCTTCTAAATCAGCCTTCGTTTCGGGACGTCCCCAAGGAAAAAGCTGTGGAGGCAGGCATGTTGAGGCACTTCTGCGCTCTTCTTGGGTAGTCCTTCGCAGCTGCTGTGTTCTTGGAACTCAGGGCTTTCTGGTTAAAAGAACACTAACCCTAGGCCTAACTCAAACCTTAAGCCTAGGAAGGAAAATCAGCCTATGATTCGGGATGGTCTCATGGAAATAGCAGTGGAGGCAGCCAAGTTGTGTCACTTTTGCGCTCCCCTTGGGATGCCTTTCACAGCTGCAGTGTGCCTGGAGCACAGGGCTTCCTGGTTTTAAAAGTCCTAGGCCTAAGCCTAACAGTAACCCTAGGAAGGTAAATCAGCCGGGTATTAGGGTTCTTCCTAAGGAAAAAGCTGTGAAAGCAGCCATGTTGTGGCACTTCTGCGCTCCCTTTGGGATGCCTTTGGCAGATGCAGTAAGCCTGGAACTCAGGGCTTCCTGCTTAAAAAAATCCTAGCCCTTGGCTGAGCCCTAACCCTAACCCTAGGCAGATAAATCAGCCTAGGTATAGGGATGGTGCCAAGGAAAAAGCTGTGAAAGCTGCCATGTTGTTGCACTTTTGTACTCCCCTTGGGATGCCTTTCACAGCTGCCGTGTGCCTGGAGCTCAGGGCTTCCTGGTTTAAAAATCCATGTCCCTAGCTGAGACTGGAGGCAGGTGATTCAGCCTAGGCTTAGCAATGGTGCCAATGAAAACGTGTGGAGGCAGCCATTTTCTGGCACTTTTGTGCTCCCCTTGGGATGCCTTTCGCAGCTGCCGTGTGCCTGGAGCTCAGAGCTTGCTGGTTTAAAAAGCTCTACACCTAGGCGTAACCCTAACCCTAACCGTAACACTGGTCATTTAAATCAGCCTGGGTTTAGGAATTATCCCAAGGGAAAAGCTGTGGAGACAGCCATGTTGTGGCACTTTTGCGCTCCCCTTGGGATGCCTTTCACAGCTGCAGTGTGCTTGGAGCACAGGGCTTCCTGGTTTAAAAAACCACAACTTTAGCCCAAACTGGAGGCTTCTAAATCAGCCTTCGTTTCGGGACGTCCCCAAGGAAAAAGCTGTGGAGGCAGGCATGTTGAGGCACTTCTGCGCTCTTCTTGGGTAGTCCTTCGCAGCTGCTGTGTTCTTGGAACTCAGGGCTTTCTGGTTAAAAGAACACTAACCCTAGGCCTAACTCAAACCTTAAGCCTAGGAAGGAAAATCAGCCTATGATTCGGGATGGTCTCATGGAAATAGCAGTGGAGGCAGCCAAGTTGTGTCACTTTTGCGCTCCCCTTGGGATGCCTTTCACAGCTGCAGTGTGCCTGGAGCACAGGGCTTCCTGGTTTTAAAAGTCCTAGGCCTAAGCCTAACAGTAACCCTAGGAAGGTAAATCAGCCGGGTATTAGGGTTCTTCCTAAGGAAAAAGCTGTGAAAGCAGCCATGTTGTGGCACTTCTGCGCTCCCTTTGGGATGCCTTTGGCAGATGCAGTAAGCCTGGAACTCAGGGCTTCCTGCTTAAAAAAATCCTAGCCCTTGGCTGAGCCCTAACCCTAACCCTAGGCAGATAAATCAGCCTAGGTATAGGGATGGTGCCAAGGAAAAAGCTGTGAAAGCTGCCATGTTGTTGCACTTTTGTACTCCCCTTGGGATGCCTTTCACAGCTGCCGTGTGCCTGGAGCTCAGGGCTTCCTGGTTTAAAAATCCATGTCCCTAGCTGAGACTGGAGGCAGGTGATTCAGCCTAGGCTTAGCAATGGTGCCAATGAAAACGTGTGGAGGCAGCCATTTTCTGGCACTTTTGTGCTCCCCTTGGGATGCCTTTCGCAGCTGCCGTGTGCCTGGAGCTCAGAGCTTGCTGGTTTAAAAAGCTCTACACCTAGGCGTAACCCTAACCCTAACCGTAACACTGGTCATTTAAATCAGCCTGGGTTTAGGAATTATCCCAAGGGAAAAGCTGTGGAGACAGCCATGTTGTGGCACTTTTGCGCTCCCCTTGGGATGCCTTTCACAGCTGCAGTGTGCTTGGAGCACAGGGCTTCCTGGTTTAAAAAACCACAACTTTAGCCCAAACTGGAGGCTTCTAAATCAGCCTTCGTTTCGGGACGTCCCCAAGGAAAAAGCTGTGCAGGCAGGCATGTTGAGGCACTTCTGCGCTCTTCTTGGGTAGTCCTTCGCAGCTGCTGTGTTCTTGGAACTCAGGGCTTTCTGGTTAAAAGAACACTAACCCTAGGCCTAACTCAAACCTTAAGCCTAGGAAGGAAAATCAGCCTATGATTCGGGATGGTCTCATGGAAATAGCAGTGGAGGCAGCCAAGTTGTGTCACTTTTGCGCTCCCCTTGGGATGCCTTTCACAGCTGCAGTGTGCCTGGAGCACAGGTCTTCCTGGTTTTAAAAGTCCTAGGCCTAAGCCTAACAGTAACCCTAGGAAGGTAAATCAGCCGGGTATTAGGGTTCTTCCTAAGGAAAAAGCTGTGAAAGCAGCCATGTTGTGGCACTTCTGCGCTCCCTTTGGGATGCCTTTGGCAGATGCAGTAAGCCTGGAACTCAGGGCTTCCTGCTTAAAAAAATCCTTGCCCTAGGCTGAGCCCTAACCCTAACCCTAGGCAGATAAATCAGCCTAGGTATAGGGATGGTGCCAAGGAAAAAGCTGTGAAAGCTGCCATGTTGTTGCACTTTTGTACTCCCCTTGGGATGCCTTTCACAGCTGCAGTGTGCCTGGAGCTCAGGGCTTCCTGGTTTAAAAAACAATGTCCCTAGCTGAGACTGGAGGCAGGTGATTCAGCCTAGGCTTAGCAATGGTGCCAATGAAAACGTGTGGAGGCAGCCATTTTCTGGCACTTTTGTGCTCCCCTTGGGATGCCTTTCGCAGCTGCCGTGTGCCTGGAGCTCAGAGCTTGCTGGTTTAAAAAGCTCTACACCTAGGCGTAACCCTAACCCTAACCGTAACACTGGTCATTTAAATCAGCCTGGGTTTAGGAATTATCCCAAGGGAAAAGCTGTGGAGACAGCCATGTTGTGGCACTTTTGCGCTCCCCTTGGGATGCCTTTCACAGCTGCAGTGTGCTTGGAGCACAGGGCTTCCTGGTGTAAAAACCACAACTTTAGCCCAAACTGGAGGCTTCTAAATCAGCCTTCGTTTCGGGACGTCCCCAAGGAAAAAGCTGTGGAGGCAGGCATGTTGAGGCACTTCTGCGCTCTTCTTGGGTAGTCCTTCGCAGCTGCTGTGTTCTTGGAACTCAGGGCTTTCTGGTTAAAAGAACACTAACCCTAGGCCTAACTCAAACCTTAAGCCTAGGAAGGAAAATCAGCCTATGATTCGGGATGGTCTCATGGAAATAGCAGTGGAGGCAGCCAAGTTGTGTCACTTTTGCGCTCCCCTTGGGATGCCTTTCACAGCTGCAGTGTGCCTGGAGCACAGGGCTTCCTGGTTTTAAAAGTCCTAGGCCTAAGCCTAACAGTAACCCTAGGAAGGTAAATCAGCCGGGTATTAGGGTTCTTCCTAAGGAAAAAGCTGTGAAAGCAGCCATGTTGTGGCACTTCTGCGCTCCCTTTGGGATGCCTTTGGCAGATGCAGTAAGCCTGGAACTCAGGGCTTCCTGGTTAAAAAATCCTAGCCCTAGGCTGAACCCTAACCCTAACCCTAGGCAGATAAATCAGCCTAGGTACAGGGATGGTGCCAAGGAAAAAGCTGTGAAAGCTGCCATGTTGTTGCACTTTTGTACTCCCCTTGGGATGCCTTTCACAGCTGCCAGGTACCTGGAGCTCAGGGCTTCCTGGTTTAAAAAACAATGTCCCTAGCTGAGACTGGAGGCAGGTGATTCAGCCTAGGCTTAGCAATGGTGCCAATGAAAACGTGTGGAGGCAGCCATTTTCTGGCACTTTTGTGCTCCCCTTGGGATGCCTTTCGCAGCTGCCGTGTGCCTGGAGCTCAGAGCTTGCTGGTTTAAAAAGCTCAACACCTAGGTGTAACCCTAACCCTAACCGTAACACTGGTCATTTAAATCAGCCTGGGTTTAGGAATTATCCCAAGGGAAAAGCTGTGGAGACAGCCATGTTGTGGCACTTTTGCGCTCCCCTTGGGATGCCTTTCACAGCTGCAGTGTGCTTGGAGCACAGGGCTTCCTGGTTTAAAAAACCACAACTTTAGCCCAAACTGGAGGCTTCTAAATCAGCCTTCGTTTCGGGACGTCCCCAAGGAAAAAGCTGTGGAGGCAGGCATGTTGAGGCACTTCTGCGCTCTTCTTGGGTAGTCCTTCGCAGCTGCTGTGTTCTTGGAACTCAGGGCTTTCTGGTTAAAAGAACACTAACCCTAGGCCTAACTCAAACCTTAAGCCTAGGAAGGAAAATCAGCCTATGATTCGGGATGGTCTCATGGAAATAGCAGTGGAGGCAGCCAAGTTGTGTCACTTTTGCGCTCCCCTTGGGATGCCTTTAACAGCTGCAGTGTGCCTGGAGCACAGGGCTTCCTGGTTTTAAAAGTCCTAGGCCTAAGCCTAACAGTAACCCTAGGAAGGTAAATCAGCCGGGTATTAGGGTTCTTCCTAAGGAAAAAGCTGTGAAAGCAGCCATGTTGTGGCACTTCTGCGCTCCCTTTGGGATGCCTTTGGCAGATGCAGTAAGCCTGGAACTCAGGGCTTCCTGGTTAAAAAAATCCTAGCCCTAGGCTGAGCCCTAACCCTAACCCTAGGCAGATAAATCAGCCTAGGTATAGTTATGGTGCCAAGGAAAAAGCTGTGAAAGCTGCCATGTTGTTGCACTTTTGTACTCCCCTTGGGATGCCTTTCACAGCTGCCGTGTGCCTGGAGCTCAGGGCTTCCTGGTTTAAAAATCCATGTCCCTAGCTGAGACTGGAGGCAGGTGATTCAGCCTAGGCTTAGCAATGGTGCCAATGAAAACGTGTGGAGGCAGCCATTTTCTGGCACTTTTGTGCTCCCCTTGGGATGCCTTTCGCAGCTGCCGTGTGCCTGGAGCTCAGAGCTTGCTGGTTTAAAAAGCTCTACACCTAGGCGTAACCCTAACCCTAACCGTAACACTGGTCATTTAAATCAGCTTGGTTTAGGAATTATCCCAAGGGAAAAGCTGTGGAGACAGCCATGTTGTGGCACTTTTGCGCTCCCCTTGGGATGCCTTTCACAGCTGCAGTGTGCTTGGAGCACAGGGCTTCCTGGTTTAAAAAACCACAACTTTAGCCCAAACTGGAGGCTTCTAAATCAGCCTTCGTTTCGGGACGTCCCCAAGGAAAAAGCTGTGGAGGCAGGCATGTTGAGGCACTTCTGCGCTCTTCTTGGGTAGTCCTTCGCAGCTGCTGTGTTCTTGGAACTCAGGGCTTTCTGGTTAAAAGAACACTAACCCTAGGCCTAACTCAAACCTTAAGCCTAGGAAGGAAAATCAGCCTATGATTCGGGATGGTCTCATGGAAATAGCAGTGGAGGCAGCCAAGTTGTGTCACTTTTGCGCTCCCCTTGGGATGCCTTTAACAGCTGCAGTGTGCCTGGAGCACAGGGCTTCCTGGTTTTAAAAGTCCTAGGCCTAAGCCTAACAGTAACCCTAGGAAGGTAAATCAGCCGGGTATTAGGGTTCTTCCTAAGGAAAAAGCTGTGAAAGCAGCCATGTTGTGGCACTTCTGCGCTCCCTTTGGGATGCCTTTGGCAGATGCAGTAAGCCTGGAACTCAGGGCTTCCTGGTTAAAAAATCCTAGCCCTAGGCTGAACCCTAATCCTAACCCTAGGCAGATAAATCAGCCTAGGTACAGGGATGGTGCCAAGGAAAAAGCTGTGAAAGCTGCCATGTTGTTGCACTTTTGTACTCCCCTTGGGATGCCTTTCACAGCTGCCAGGTACCTGGAGCTCAGGGCTTCCTGGTTTAAAAAACAATGTCCCTAGCTGAGACTGGAGGCAGGTGATTCAGCCTAGGCTTAGCAATGGTGCCAATGAAAACGTGTGGAGGCAGCCATTTTCTGGCACTTTTGTGCTCCCCTTGGGATGCCTTTCGCAGCTGCCGTGTGCCTGGAGCTCAGAGCTTGCTGGTTTAAAAAGCTCTACACCTAGGCGTAACCCTAACCCTAACCGTAACACTGGTCATTTAAATCAGCCTGGGTTTAGGAATTATCCCAAGGGAAAAGCTGTGGAGACAGCCATGTTGTGGCACTTTTGCGCTCCCCTTGGGATGCCTTTCACAGCTGCAGTGTGCTTGGAGCACAGGGCTTCCTGGTGTAAAAACCACAACTTTAGCCCAAACTGGAGGCTTCTAAATCAGCCTTCGTTTCGGGACGTCCCCAAGGAAAAAGCTGTGGAGGCAGGCATGTTGAGGCACTTCTGCGCTCTTCTTGGGTAGTCCTTCGCAGCTGCTGTGTTCTTGGAACTCAGGGCTTTCTGGTTAAAAGAACACTAACCCTAGGCCTAACTCAAACCTTAAGCCTAGGAAGGAAAATCAGCCTATGATTCGGGATGGTCTCATGGAAATAGCAGTGGAGGCAGCCAAGTTGTGTCACTTTTGCGCTCCCCTTGGGATGCCTTTAACAGCTGCAGTGTGCCTGGAGCACAGGGCTTCCTGGTTTTAAAAGTCCTAGGCCTAAGCCTAACAGTAACCCTAGGAAGGTAAATCAGCCGGGTATTAGGGTTCTTCCTAAGGAAAAAGCTGTGAAAGCAGCCATGTTGTGGCACTTCTGCGCTCCCTTTGGGATGCCTTTGGCAGATGCAGTAAGCCTGGAACTCAGGGCTTCCTGCTTAAAAAATCCTAGCCCTAGGCTGAGCCCTAACCCTAACCCTAGGCAGATAAATCAGCCTAGGTACAGGGATGTTGCCAAGGAAAAAGCTGTGAAAGCTGCCATGTTGTTGCACTTTTGTACTCCCCTTGGGATGCCTTTCACAGCTGCCGTGTGCCTGGAGCTCAGGGCTTCCTGGTTTAAAAAACAATGTCCCTAGCTGAGACTGGAGGCAGGTGATTCAGCCTAGGCTTAGCAATGGTGCCAATGAAAACGTGTGGAGGCAGCCATTTTCTGGCACTTTTGTGCTCCCCTTGGGATGCCTTTCACAGCTGCAGTGTGCTTGGAGCACAGGGCTTCCTGGTTTAAAAAACCACAACTTTAGCCCAAGCTGGAGGCTTCTAAATCAGCCTTCGTTTCGGGACGTCCCCAAGGAAAAAGCTGTGGAGGCAGGCATGTTGAGGCACTTCTGCGCTCTTCTTGGGTAGTCCTTCGCAGCTGCTGTCTTCTTGGAACTCAGGGCTTTCTGGTTAAAAGAACACTAACCCTAGGCCTAACTCAAACCTTAAGCCTAGGAAGGAAAATCAGCCTATGATTCGGGATGGTCTCATGGAAATAGCAGTGGAGGCAGCCAAGTTGTGTCACTTTTGCGCTCCCCTTGGGATGCCTTTAACAGCTGCAGTGTGCCTGGAGCACAGGGCTTCCTGGTTTTAAAAGTCCTAGGCCTAAGCCTAACAGTAACCCTAGGAAGGTAAATCAGCCGGGTATTAGGGTTCTTCCTAAGGAAAAAGCTGTGAAAGCAGCCATGTTGTGGCACTTCTGCGCTCCCTTTGGGATGCCTTTGGCAGATGCAGTAAGCCTGGAACTCAGGGCTTCCTGGTTAAAAAATCCTAGCCCTAGGCTGAACCCTAATCCTAACCCTAGGCAGATAAATCAGCCTAGGTATAGGGATGGTGCCAAGGAAAAAGCTGTGAAAGCTGCCATGTTGTTGCACTTTTGTACTCCCCTTGGGATGCCTTTCACAGCTGCCGTGTGCCTGGAGCTCAGGGCTTCCTGGTTTAAAAAACCATGTCCCTAGCTGAGACTGGAGGCAGGTGATTCAGCCTAGGCTTAGCAATGGTGCCAATGAAAACGTGTGGAGGCAGCCATTTTCTGGCACTTTTGTGCTCCCCTTGGGATGCCTTTCGCAGCTGCCGTGTGCCTGGAGCTCAGAGCTTGCTGGTTTAAAAAGCTCTACACCTAGGCGTAACCCTAACCCTAACCGTAACACTGGTCATTTAAATCAGCCTGGGTTTAGGAATTATCCCAAGGGAAAAGCTGTGGAGACAGCCATGTTGTGGCACTTTTGCGCTCCCCTTGGGATGCCTTTCACAGCTGCAGTGTGCTTGGAGCACAGGGCTTCCTGGTGTAAAAAACCACAACTTTAGCCCAAACTGGAGGCTTCTAAATCAGCCTTCGTTTCGGGACGTCCCCAAGGAAAAAGCTGTGGAGGCAGGCATGTTGAGGCACTTCTGCGCTCTTCTTGGGTAGTCCTTCGCAGCTGCTGTGTTCTTGGAACTCAGGGCTTTCTGGTTAAAAGAACACTAACCCTAGGCCTAACTCAAACCTTAAGCCTAGGAAGGAAAATCAGCCTATGATTCGGGATGGTCTCATGGAAATAGCAGTGGAGGCAGCCAAGTTGTGTCACTTTTGCGCTCCCCTTGGGATGCCTTTAACAGCTGCAGTGTGCCTGGAGCACAGGGCTTCCTGGTTTTAAAAGTCCTAGGCCTAAGCCTAACAGTAACCCTAGGAAGGTAAATCAGCCGGGTATTAGGGTTCTTCCTAAGGAAAAAGCTGTGAAAGCAGCCATGTTGTGGCACTTCTGCGCTCCCTTTGGGATGCCTTTGGCAGATGCAGTAAGCCTGGAACTCAGGGCTTCCTGCTTAAAAAATCCTAGCCCTAGGCTGAGCCCTAACCCTAACCCTAGGCAGATAAATCAGCCTAGGTACAGGGATGGTGCCAAGGAAAAAGCTGTGAAAGCTGCCATGTTGTTGCACTTTTGTAATCCCCTTGGGATGCCTTTCACAGCTGCCGTGTGCCTGGAGCTCAGGGCTTCCTGGTTTAAAAAACAATGTCCCTAGCTGAGACTGGAGGCAGGTGATTCAGCCTAGGCTTAGCAATGGTGCCAATGAAAACGTGTGGAGGCAGCCATTTTCTGGCACTTTTGTGCTCCCCTTGGGATGCCTTTCGCAGCTGCCGTGTGCCTGGAGCTCAGAGCTTGCTGGTTTAAAAAGCTCTACACCTAGGTGTAACCCTAACCCTAACCGTAACACTGGTCATTTAAATCAGCCTGGGTTTAGGAATTATCCCAAGGGAAAAGCTGTGGAGACAGCCATGTTGTGGCACTTTTGCGCTCCCCTTGGGATGCCTTTCACAGCTGCAGTGTGCTTGGAGCCCAGGGCTTCCTGGTTTAAAAAACCACAACTTTAGCCCAAACTGGAGGCTTCTAAATCAGCCTTCGTTTCGGGACATCCCCAAGGAAAAAGCTGTGGAGGCAGGCATGTTGAGGCACTTCTGCGCTCTTCTTGGGTAGTCCTTCGCAGCTGCTGTGTTCTTGGTACTCAGGGCTTTCTGGTTAAAAGAACACTAACCTTAGGCCTAACTCAAACCTTAAGCCTAGGAAGGAAAATCAGCCTATGATTCGGGATGGTCTCATGGAAATAGCAGTGGAGGCAGCCAAGTTGTGTCACTTTTGTGCTCCCCTTGGGATGCCTTTCACAGCTGCAGTGTGCCTGGAGCACAGGGCTTCCTGGTTTTAAAAGTCCTAGGCCTAAGCCTAACAGTAACCCTAGGAAGGTAAATCAGCCGGGTATTAGGGTTCTTCCTAAGGAAAAAGCTGTGAAAGCAGCCATGTTGTGGCACTTCTGCGCTCCCTTTGGGATGCCTTTGGCAGATGCAGTAAGCCTGGAACTCAGGGCTTCCTGGTTAAAAAATCCTAGCCCTAGGCTGAGCCCGAACCCTAACCCTAGGCAGATAAATCAGGCTAGGTACAGGAATGGTGCCAAGGAAAAAGCTGTGAAAGCTGCCATGTTGTTGCACTTTTGTACTCCCCTTGGGATGCCTTTCACAGCTGCCGTGTGCCTGGAGCTCAGGGCTTCCTGGTTTAAAAAACAATGTCCCTAGCTGAGACTGGAGGCAGGTGATTCAGCCTAGGCTTAGCAATGGTGCCAATGAAAACGTGTGGAGGCAGCCATTTTCTGGCACTTTTGTGCTCCCCTTGGGATGCCTTTCACAGCTGCAGTGTGCTTGGAGCACAGGGCTTCCTGGTTTAAAAAACCACAACTTTAGCCCAAGCTGGAGGCTTCTAAATCAGCCTTCATTTCCGGACGTCCCCAAGGAAAAAGCTGTGGAGGCAGGCATGTTGAGGCACTTCTGCGCTCTTCTTGGGTAGTCCTTCGCAGCTGCTGTCTTCTTGGAACTCAGGGCTTTCTGGTTAAAAGAACACTAACCCTAGGCCTAACTCAAACCTTAAGCCTAGGAAGGAAAATCAGCCTATGATTCGGGATGGTCTCAGGGAAATAGCAGTGGACGCAGCCAAGTTGTGTCACTTTTGCGCTCCCCTTGGGATGCCTTTAACAGCTGCAGTGTGCCTGGAGCACAGGGCTTCCTGGTTTTAAAAGTCCTAGGCCTAAGCCTAACAGTAACCCTAGGAAGGTAAATCAGCCGGGTATTAGGGTTCTTCCTAAGGAAAAAGCTGTGAAAGCAGCCATGTTGTGGACCTTCTGCGCTCCCTTTGGGATGCCTTTGGCAGATGCAGTAAGCCTGGAACTCAGGGCTTCCTGGTTAAAAAAATCCTTGCCCTTGGCTGAGCCCTAACCCTAAGCCTAGGCAGATAAATCAGCCTAGGTATAGGGATGGTGCCAAGGAAAAAGCTGTGAAAGCTGCCATGTTGTTGCACTTTTGTACTCCCCTTGGGATGCCTTTCACAGCTGCCGTGTGCCTGGAGCTCAGGGCTTCCTGGTTTAAAAAACAATGTCCCTAGCTGAGACTGGAGGCAGGTGATTCAGCCTAGGCTTAGCAATGGTGCCAATGAAAACGTGTGGAGGCAGCCATTTTCTGGCACTTTTGTGCTCCCCTTGGGATGCCTTTCGCAGCTGCCGTGTGCCTGGAGCTCAGAGCTTGCTGGTTTAAAAAGCTCTACACCTAGGCGTAACCCTAACCCTAACCGTAACACTGGTCATTTAAATCAGCCTGGGTTTAGGAATTATCCCAAGGGAAAAGCTGTGGAGACAGCCATGTTGTGGCACTTTTGCGCTCCCCTTGGGATGCCTTTCACAGCTGCAGTGTGCTTGGAGCCCAGGGCTTCCTGGTGTAAAAAACCACAACTTTAGCCCAAACTGGAGGCTTCTAAATCAGCCTTCGTTTCGGGACGTCCCCAAGGAAAAAGCTGTGGAGGCAGGCATGTTGAGGCACTTCTGCGCTCTTCTTGGGTAGTCCTTCGCAGCTGCTGTCTTCTTGGAACTCAGGGCTTTCTGGTTAAAAGAACACTAACCCTAGGCCTAACTCAAACCTTAAGCCTAGGAAGGAAAATCAGCCTATGATTCGGGATGGTCTCATGGAAATAGCAGTGGAGGCAGCCAAGTTGTGTCACTTTTGTGCTCCCCTTGGGATGCCTTTCACAGCTGCAGTGTGCCTGGAGCACAGGGCTTCCTGGTTTTAAAAGTCCTAGGCCTAAGCCTAACAGTAACCCTAGGAAGGTAAATCAGCCGGGTATTAGGGTTCTTCCTAAGGAAAAAGCTGTGAAAGCAGCCATGTTGTGGCACTTCTGCGCTCCCTTTGGGATGCCTTTGGCAGATGCAGTAAGCCTGGAACTCAGGGCTTCCTGGTTAAAAAATCCTAGCCCTAGGCTGAGCCCTAACCCTAAGCCTAGGCAGATAAATCAGCCTAGGTATAGGGATGGTGCCAAGGAAAAAGCTGTGAAAGCTGCCATGTTGTTGCACTTTTGTACTCCCCTTGGGATGCCTTTCACAGCTGCCGTGTGCCTGGAGCTCAGGGCTTCCTGGTTTAAAAAACAATGTCCCTAGCTGAGACTGGAGGCAGGTGATTCAGCCTAGGCTTAGCAATGGTGCCAATGAAAACGTGTGGAGGCAGCCATTTTCTGGCACTTTTGTGCTCCCCTTGGGATGCCTTTCACAGCTGCAGTGTGCTTGGAGCACAGGGCTTCCTGGTTTAAAAAACCACAACTTTAGCCCAAACTGGAGGCTTCTAAATCAGCCTTCGTTTCGGGACGTCCCCAAGGAAAAAGCTGTGGAGGCAGGCATGTTGAGGCACTTCTGCGCTCTTCTTGGGTAGTCCTTCGCAGCTGCTGTGTTCTTGGAACTCAGGGCTTTCTGGTTAAAAGAACACTAACCCTAGGCCTAACTCAAACCTTAAGCCTAGGAAGGAAAATCAGCCTATGATTCGGGATGGTCTCAGGGAAATAGCAGTGGACGCAGCCAAGTTGTGTCACTTTTGCGCTCCCCTTGGGATGCCTTTAACAGCTGCAGTGTGCCTGGAGCACAGGGCTTCCTGGTTTTAAAAGTCCTAGGCCTAAGCCTAACAGTAACCCTAGGAAGGTAAATCAGCCGGGTATTAGGGTTCTTCCTAAGGAAAAAGCTGTGAAAGCAGCCATGTTGTGGACCTTCTGCGCTCCCTTTGGGATGCCTTTGGCAGATGCAGTAAGCCTGGAACTCAGGGCTTCCTGGTTAAAAAAATCCTAGCCCTAGGCTGAGCCCTAACCCTAACCCTAGGCAGATAAATCAGCCTAGGTATAGGGATGGTGCCAAGGAAAAAGCTGTGAAAGCTGCCATGTTGTTGCACTTTTGTAATCCCCTTGGGATGCCTTTCACAGCTGCCGTGTGCCTGGAGCTCAGGGCTTCCTGGTTTAAAAAACAATGTCCCTAGCTGAGACTGGAGGCAGGTGATTCAGCCTAGGCTTAGCAATGGTGCCAATGAAAACGTGTGGAGGCAGCCATTTTCTGGCACTTTTGTGCTCCCCTTGGGATGCCTTTCGCAGCTGCCGTGTGCCTGGAGCTCAGAGCTTGCTGGTTTAAAAAGCTCTACACCTAGGCGTAACCCTAACCCTAACCGTAACACTGGTCATTTAAATCAGCCTGGGTTTAGGAATTATCCCAAGGGAAAAGCTGTGGAGACAGCCATGTTGTGGCACTTTTGCGCTCCCCTTGGGATGCCTTTCACAGCTGCAGTGTGCTTGGAGCACAGGGCTTCCTGGTTTAAAAAACCACAACTTTAGCCCAAACTGGAGGCTTCTAAATCAGCCTTCGTTTCGGGACGTCCCCAAGGAAAAAGCTGTGGAGGCAGGCATGTTGAGACACTTCTGCGCTCTTCTTGGGTAGTCCTTCGCACCTGCTGTCTTCTTGGAACTCAGGGCTTTCTGGTTAAAAGAACACTAACCCTAGGCCTAACTCAAACCTTAAGCCTAGGAAGGAAAATCAGCCTATGATTCGGGATGGTCTCATGGAAATAGCAGTGGAGGCAGCCAAGTTGTGTCACTTTTGCGCTCCCCTTGGGATGCCTTTAACAGCTGCAGTGTGCCTGGAGCACAGGGCTTCCTGGTTTTAAAAGTCCTAGGCCTAAGCCTAACAGTAACCCTAGGAAGGTAAATCAGCCGGGTATTAGGGTTCTTCCTAAGGAAAAAGCTGTGAAAGCAGCCATGTTGTGGCACTTCTGCGCTCCCTTTGGGATGCCTTTGGCAGATGCAGTAAGCCTGGAACTCAGGGCTTCCTGGTTAAAAAATCCTAGCCCTAGGCTGAGCCCTAACCCTAACCCTAGGCAGATAAATCAGCCTAGGTACAGGGATGGTGCCAAGGAAAAAGCTGTGAAAGCTGCCATGTTGTTGCACTTTTGTACTCCCCTTGGGATGCCTTTCACAGCTGCCAAGTACCTGGAGCTCAGGGCTTCCTGGTTTAAAAAACAATGTCCCTAGCTGAGACTGGAGGCAGGTGATTCAGCCTAGGCTTAGCAATGGTGCCAATGAAAACGTGTGGAGGCAGCCATTTTCTGGCACTTTTGTGCTCCCCTTGGGATGCCTTTCGCAGCTGCCGTGTGCCTGGAGCTCAGAGCTTGCTGGTTTAAAAAGCTCTACACCTAGGCGTAACCCTAACCGTAACCGTAACACTGGTCATTTAAATCAGCCTGGGTTTAGGAATTATCCCAAGGGAAAAGCTGTGGAGACAGCCATGTTGTGGCACTTTTGCGCTCCCCTTGGGATGCCTTTCACAGCTGCAGTGTGCTTGGAGCACAGGGCTTCCTGGTTTAAAAAACCACAACTTTAGCCCAAACTGGAGGCTTCTAAATCAGCCTTCGTTTCGGGACGTCCCCAAGGAAAAAGCTGTGGAGGCAGGCATGTTGAGGCACTTCTGCGCTCTTCTTGGGTAGTCCTTCGCAGCTGCTGTGTTCTTGGAACTCAGGGCTTTCTGGTTAAAAGAACACTAACCCTAGGCCTAACTCAAACCTTAAGCCTAGGAAGGAAAATCAGCCTATGATTCGGGATGGTCTCATGGAAATAGCAGTGGAGGCAGCCAAGTTGTGTCACTTTTGCGCTCCCCTTGGGATGCCTTTCACAGCTGCAGTGTGCCTGGAGCACAGGGCTTCCTGGTTTTAAAAGTCCTAGGCCTAAGCCTAGCAGTAACCCTAGGAAGGTAAATCAGCCGGGTATTAGGGTTCTTCCTAAGGAAAAAGCTGTGAAAGCAGCCATGTTGTGGCACTTCTGCGCTCCCTTTGGGATGCCTTTGGCAGATGCAGTAAGCCTGGAACTCAGGGCTTCCTGGTTAAAAAAATCCTTGCCCTTGGCTGAGCCCTAACCCTAACCCTAGGCAGATAAATCAGCCTAGGTATAGGGATGGTGCAGAGGAAAAAGCTGTGAAAGCTGCCATGTTGTTGCACTTTTGTACTCCCCTTGGGATGCCTTTCACAGCTGCCGTGTGCCTGGAGCTCAGGGCTTCCTGGTTTAAAAAACAATGTCCCTAGCTGAGACTGGAGGCAGGTGATTCAGCCTAGGCTTAGCAATGGTGCCAATGAAAACGTGTGGAGGCAGCCATTTTCTGGCACTTTTGTGCTCCCCTTGGGATGCCTTTCACAGCTGCCGTGTGCCTGGAGCTCAGAGCTTGCTGGTTTAAAAAGCTCTACACCTAGGCGTAACCCTAACCCTAACCGTAACACTGGTCATTTAAATCAGCCTGGGTTTAGGAATTATCCCAAGGGAAAAGCTGTGGAGACAGCCATGTTGTGGCACTTTTGCGCTCCCCTTGGGATGCCTTTCACAGCTGCAGTGTGCTTGGAGCACAGGGCTTCCTGGTGTAAAAAACCACAACTTTAGCCCAAACTGGAGGCTTCTAAATCAGCCTTCGTTTCGGGACGTCCCCAAGGAAAAAGCTGTGGAGGCAGGCATGTTGAGGCACTTCTGCGCTCTTCTTGGGTAGTCCTTCGCAGCTGCTGTGTTCTTGGAACTCAGGGCTTTCTGGTTAAAAGAACACTAACCCTAGGCCTAACTCAAACCTTAAGCCTAGGAAGGAAAATCAGCCTATGATTCGGGATGGTCTCATGGAAATAGCAGTGGAGGCAGCCAAGTTGTGTCACTTTTGCGCTCCCCTTGGGATGCCTTTCACAGCTGCAGTGTGCCTGGAGCACAGGGCTTCCTGGTTTTAAAAGTCCTAGGCCTAAGCCTAACAGTAACCCTAGGAAGGTAAATCAGCCGGGTATTAGGGTTCTTCCTAAGGAAAAAGCTGTGAAAGCAGCCATGTTGTGGCACTTCTGCGCTCCCTTTGGGATGCCTTTGGCAGATGCAGTAAGCCTGGAACTCAGGGCTTCCTGGTTAAAAAATCCTAGCCCTAGGCTGAGCCCTAACCCTAACCCTAGGCAGATAAATCAGCCTAGGTACAGGGATGGTGCCAAGGAAAAAGCTGTGAAAGCTGCCATGTTGTTGCACTTTTGTACTCCCCTTGGGATGCCTTTCACAGCTGCCAAGTACCTGGAGCTCAGGGCTTCCTGGTTTAAAAAACAATGTCCCTAGCTGAGACTGGAGGCAGGTGATTCAGCCTAGGCTTAGCAATGGTGCCAATGAAAACGTGTGGAGGCAGCCATTTTCTGGCACTTTTGTGCTCCCCTTGGGATGCCTTTCGCAGCTGCCGTGTGCCTGGAGCTCAGAGCTTGCTGGTTTAAAAAGCTCTACACCTAGGCGTAACCCTAACCGTAACCGTAACACTGGTCATTTAAATCAGCCTGGGTTTAGGAATTATCCCAAGGGAAAAGCTGTGGAGACAGCCATGTTGTGGCACTTTTGCGCTCCCCTTGGGATGCCTTTCACAGCTGCAGTGTGCTTGGAGCACAGGGCTTCCTGGTTTAAAAAACCACAACTTTAGCCCAAACTGGAGGCTTCTAAATCAGCCTTCGTTTCGGGACGTCCCCAAGGAAAAAGCTGTGGAGGCAGGCATGTTGAGGCACTTCTGCGCTCTTCTTGGGTAGTCCTTCGCAGCTGCTGTGTTCTTGGAACTCAGGGCTTTCTGGTTAAAAGAACACTAACCCTAGGCCTAACTCAAACCTTAAGCCTAGGAAGGAAAATCAGCCTATGATTCGGGATGGTCTCATGGAAATAGCAGTGGAGGCAGCCAAGTTGTGTCACTTTTGCGCTCCCCTTGGGATGCCTTTCACAGCTGCAGTGTGCCTGGAGCACAGGGCTTCCTGGTTTTAAAAGTCCTAGGCCTAAGCCTAACAGTAACCCTAGGAAGGTAAATCAGCCGGGTATTAGGGTTCTTCCTAAGGAAAAAGCTGTGAAAGCAGCCATGTTGTGGCACTTCTGCGCTCCCTTTGGGATGCCTTTGGCAGATGCAGTAAGCCTGGAACTCAGGGCTTCCTGGTTAAAAAAATCCTTGCCCTTGGCTGAGCCCTAACCCTAAGCCTAGGCAGATAAATCAGCCTAGGTATAGGGATGGTGCAGAGGAAAAAGCTGTGAAAGCTGCCATGTTGTTGCACTTTTGTACTCCCCTTGGGATGCCTTTCACAGCTGCCGTGTGCCTGGAGCTCAGGGCTTCCTGGTTTAAAAAACAATGTCCCTAGCTGAGACTGGAGGCAGGTGATTCAGCCTAGGCTTAGCAATGGTGCCAATGAAAACGTGTGGAGGCAGCCATTTTCTGGCACTTTTGTGCTCCCCTTGGGATGCCTTTCGCAGCTGCCGTGTGCCTGGAGCTCAGAGCTTGCTGGTTTAAAAAGCTCTACACCTAGGCGTAACCCTAACCCTAACCGTAACACTGGTCATTTAAATCAGCCTGGGTTTAGGAATTATCCCAAGGGAAAAGCTGTGGAGACAGCCATGTTGTGGCACTTTTGCGCTCCCCTTGGGATGCCTTTCACAGCTGCAGTGTGCTTGGAGCACAGGGCTTCCTGGTGTAAAAAACCACAACTTTAGCCCAAACTGGAGGCTTCTAAATCAGCCTTCGTTTCGGGACGTCCCCAAGGAAAAAGCTGTGGAGGCAGGCATGTTGAGGCACTTCTGCGCTCTTCTTGGGTAGTCCTTCGCAGCTGCTGTGTTCTTGGAACTCAGGGCTTTCTGGTTAAAAGAACACTAACCCTAGGCCTAACTCAAACCTTAAGCCTAGGAAGGAAAATCAGCCTATGATTCGGGATGGTCTCATGGAAATAGCAGTGGAGGCAGCCAAGTTGTGTCACTTTTGCGCTCCCCTTGGGATGCCTTTCACAGCTGCAGTGTGCCTGGAGCACAGGGCTTCCTGGTTTTAAAAGTCCTAGGCCTAAGCCTAACAGTAACCCTAGGAAGGTAAATCAGCCGGGTATTAGGGTTCTTCCTAAGGAAAAAGCTGTGAAAGCAGCCATGTTGTGGCACTTCTGCGCTCCCTTTGGGATGCCTTTGGCAGATGCAGTAAGCCTGGAACTCAGGGCTTCCTGGTTAAAAAATCCTAGCCCTAGGCTGAGCCCTAACCCTAACCCTAGGCAGATAAATCAGCCTAGGTACAGGGATGGTGCCAAGGAAAAAGCTGTGAAAGCTGCCATGTTGTTGCACTTTTGTACTCCCCTTGGGATGCCTTTCACAGCTGCCAAGTACCTGGAGCTCAGGGCTTCCTGGTTTAAAAAACAATGTCCCTAGCTGAGACTGGAGGCAGGTGATTCAGCCTAGGCTTAGCAATGGTGCCAATGAAAACGTGTGGAGGCAGCCATTTTCTGGCACTTTTGTGCTCCCCTTGGGATGCCTTTCGCAGCTGCCGTGTGCCTGGAGCTCAGAGCTTGCTGGTTTAAAAAGCTCTACACCTAGGCGTAACCCTAACCCTAACCGTAACACTGGTCATTTAAATCAGCCTGGGTTTAGGAATTATCCCAAGGGAAAAGCTGTGGAGACAGCCATGTTGTGGCACTTTTGCGCTCCCCTTGGGATGCCTTTCACAGCTGCAGTGTGCTTGGAGCACAGGGCTTCCTGGTTTAAAAAACCACAACTTTAGCCCAAACTGGAGGCTTCTAAATCAGCCTTCGTTTCGGGACGTCCCCAAGGAAAAAGCTGTGGAGGCAGGCATGTTGAGGCACTTCTGCGCTCTTCTTGGGTAGTCCTTCGCAGCTGCTGTGTTCTTGGAACTCAGGGCTTTCTGGTTAAAAGAACACTAACCCTAGGCCTAACTCAAACCTTAAGCCTAGGAAGGAAAATCAGCCTATGATTCGGGATGGTCTCATGGAAATAGCAGTGGAGGCAGCCAAGTTGTGTCACTTTTGCGCTCCCCTTGGGATGCCTTTCACAGCTGCAGTGTGCCTGGAGCACAGGGCTTCCTGGTTTTAAAAGTCCTAGGCCTAAGCCTAACAGTAACCCTAGGAAGGTAAATCAGCCGGGTATTAGGGTTCTTCCTAAGGAAAAAGCTGTGAAAGCAGCCATGTTGTGGCACTTCTGCGCTCCCTTTGGGATGCCTTTGGCAGATGCAGTAAGCCTGGAACTCAGGGCTTCCTGGTTAAAAAAATCCTTGCCCTTGGCTGAGCCCTAACCCTAACCCTAGGCAGATAAATCAGCCTAGGTATAGGGATGGTGCCAAGGAAAAAGCTGTGAAAGCTGCCATGTTGTTGCACTTTTCTACTCCCCTTGGGATGCCTTTCACAGCTGCCGTGTGCCTGGAGCTCAGGGCTTCCTGGTTTAAAAAACAATGTCCCTAGCTGAGACTGGAGGCAGGTGATTCAGCCTAGGCTTAGCAATGGTGCCAATGAAAACGTGTGGAGGCAGCCATTTTCTGGCACTTTTGTGCTCCCCTTGGGATGCCTTTCACAGCTGCCGTGTGCCTGGAGCTCAGAGCTTGCTGGTTTAAAAAGCTCTACACCTAGGCGTAACCCTAACCCTAACCGTAACACTGGTCATTTAAATCAGCCTGGGTTTAGGAATTATCCCAAGGGAAAAGCTGTGGAGACAGCCATGTTGTGGCACTTTTGCGCTCCCCTTGGGTTGCCTTTCACAGCTGCAGTGTGCTTGGAGCACAGGGCTTCCTGGTGTAAAATACCACAACTTTAGCCCAAACTGGAGGCTTCTAAATCAGCCTTCGTTTCGGGACGTCCCCAAGGAAAAAGCTGTGGAGGCAGGCATGTTGAGGCACTTCTGCGCTCTTCTTGGGTAGTCCTTCGCAGCTGCTGTCTTCTTGGAACTCAGGGCTTTCTGGTTAAAAGAACACTAACCCTAGGCCTAACTCAAACCTTAAGCCTAGGAAGGAAAATCAGCCTATGATTCGGGATGGTCTCATGGAAATAGCAGTGGAGGCAGCCAAGTTGTGTCACTTTTGCGCTCCCCTTGGGATGCCTTTCACAGCTGCAGTGTGCCTGGAGCACAGGGCTTCCTGGTTTTAAAAGTCCTAGGCCTAAGCCTAACAGTAACCCTAGGAAGGTAAATCAGCCGGGTATTAGGGTTCTTCCTAAGGAAAAAGCTGTGAAAGCAGCCATGTTGTGGCACTTCTGCGCTCCCTTTGGGATGCCTTTGGCAGATGCAGTAAGCCTGGAACTCAGGGCTTCCTGGTTAAAAAATCCTAGCCCTAGGCTGAGCCCTAACCCTAACCCTAGGCAGATAAATCAGCCTAGGTACAGGGATGGTGCCAAGGAAAAAGCTGTGAAAGCTGCCATGTTGTTGCACTTTTGTACTCCCCTTGGGATGCCTTTCACAGCTGCCAAGTACCTGGAGCTCAGGGCTTCCTGGTTTAAAAAACAATGTCCCTAGCTGAGACTGGAGGCAGGTGATTCAGCCTAGGCTTAGCAATGGTGCCAATGAAAACGTGTGGAGGCAGCCATTTTCTGGCACTTTTGTGCTCCCCTTGGGATGCCTTTCGCAGCTGCCGTGTGCCTGGAGCTCAGAGCTTGCTGGTTTAAAAAGCTCTACACCTAGGCGTAACCCTAACCGTAACCGTAACACTGGTCATTTAAATCAGCCTGGGTTTAGGAATTATCCCAAGGGAAAAGCTGTGGAGACAGCCATGTTGTGGCACTTTTGCGCTCCCCTTGGGATGCCTTTCACAGCTGCAGTGTGCTTGGAGCACAGGGCTTCCTGGTTTAAAAAACCACAACTTTAGCCCAAACTGGAGGCTTCTAAATCAGCCTTCGTTTCGGGACGTCCCCAAGGAAAAAGCTGTGGAGGCAGGCATGTTGAGGCACTTCTGCGCTCTTCTTGGGTAGTCCTTCGCAGCTGCTGTGTTCTTGGAACTCAGGGCTTTCTGGTTAAAAGAACACTAACCCTAGGCCTAACTCAAACCTTAAGCCTAGGAAGGAAAATCAGCCTATGATTCGGGATGGTCTCATGGAAATAGCAGTGGAGGCAGCCAAGTTGTGTCACTTTTGCGCTCCCCTTGGGATGCCTTTCACAGCTGCAGTGTGCCTGGAGCACAGGGCTTCCTGGTTTTAAAAGTCCTAGGCCTAAGCCTAGCAGTAACCCTAGGAAGGTAAATCAGCCGGGTATTAGGGTTCTTCCTAAGGAAAAAGCTGTGAAAGCAGCCATGTTGTGGCACTTCTGCGCTCCCTTTGGGATGCCTTTGGCAGATGCAGTAAGCCTGGAACTCAGGGCTTCCTGGTTAAAAAAATCCTTGCCCTTGGCTGAGCCCTAACCCTAAGCCTAGGCAGATAAATCAGCCTAGGTATAGGGATGGTGCAGAGGAAAAAGCTGTGAAAGCTGCCATGTTGTTGCACTTTTGTACTCCCCTTGGGATGCCTTTCACAGCTGCCGTGTGCCTGGAGCTCAGGGCTTCCTGGTTTAAAAAACAATGTCCCTAGCTGAGACTGGAGGCAGGTGATTCAGCCTAGGCTTAGCAATGGTGCCAATGAAAACGTGTGGAGGCAGCCATTTTCTGGCACTTTTGTGCTCCCCTTGGGATGCCTTTCGCAGCTGCCGTGTGCCTGGAGCTCAGAGCTTGCTGGTTTAAAAAGCTCTACACCTAGGCGTAACCCTAACCCTAACCGTAACACTGGTCATTTAAATCAGCCTGGGTTTAGGAATTATCCCAAGGGAAAAGCTGTGGAGACAGCCATGTTGTGGCACTTTTGCGCTCCCCTTGGGATGCCTTTCACAGCTGCAGTGTGCTTGGAGCACAGGGCTTCCTGGTGTAAAAAACCACAACTTTAGCCCAAACTGGAGGCTTCTAAATCAGCCTTCGTTTCGGGACGTCCCCAAGGAAAAAGCTGTGGAGGCAGGCATGTTGAGGCACTTCTGCGCTCTTCTTGGGTAGTCCTTCGCAGCTGCTGTGTTCTTGGAACTCAGGGCTTTCTGGTTAAAAGAACACTAACCCTAGGCCTAACTCAAACCTTAAGCCTAGGAAGGAAAATCAGCCTATGATTCGGGATGGTCTCATGGAAATAGCAGTGGAGGCAGCCAAGTTGTGTCACTTTTGCGCTCCCCTTGGGATGCCTTTCACAGCTGCAGTGTGCCTGGAGCACAGGGCTTCCTGGTTTTAAAAGTCCTAGGCCTAAGCCTAACAGTAACCCTAGGAAGGTAAATCAGCCGGGTATTAGGGTTCTTCCTAAGGAAAAAGCTGTGAAAGCAGCCATGTTGTGGCACTTCTGCGCTCCCTTTGGGATGCCTTTGGCAGATGCAGTAAGCCTGGAACTCAGGGCTTCCTGGTTAAAAAATCCTAGCCCTAGGCTGAGCCCTAACCCTAACCCTAGGCAGATAAATCAGCCTAGGTACAGGGATGGTGCCAAGGAAAAAGCTGTGAAAGCTGCCATGTTGTTGCACTTTTGTACTCCCCTTGGGATGCCTTTCACAGCTGCCAAGTACCTGGAGCTCAGGGCTTCCTGGTTTAAAAAACAATGTCCCTAGCTGAGACTGGAGGCAGGTGATTCAGCCTAGGCTTAGCAATGGTGCCAATGAAAACGTGTGGAGGCAGCCATTTTCTGGCACTTTTGTGCTCCCCTTGGGATGCCTTTCGCAGCTGCCGTGTGCCTGGAGCTCAGAGCTTGCTGGTTTAAAAAGCTCTACACCTAGGCGTAACCCTAACCCTAACCGTAACACTGGTCATTTAAATCAGCCTGGGTTTAGGAATTATCCCAAGGGAAAAGCTGTGGAGACAGCCATGTTGTGGCACTTTTGCGCTCCCCTTGGGATGCCTTTCACAGCTGCAGTGTGCTTGGAGCACAGGGCTTCCTGGTTTAAAAAACCACAACTTTAGCCCAAACTGGAGGCTTCTAAATCAGCCTTCGTTTCGGGACGTCCCCAAGGAAAAAGCTGTGGAGGCAGGCATGTTGAGGCACTTCTGCGCTCTTCTTGGGTAGTCCTTCGCAGCTGCTGTGTTCTTGGAACTCAGGGCTTTCTGGTTAAAAGAACACTAACCCTAGGCCTAACTCAAACCTTAAGCCTAGGAAGGAAAATCAGCCTATGATTCGGGATGGTCTCATGGAAATAGCAGTGGAGGCAGCCAAGTTGTGTCACTTTTGCGCTCCCCTTGGGATGCCTTTCACAGCTGCAGTGTGCCTGGAGCACAGGGCTTCCTGGTTTTAAAAGTCCTAGGCCTAAGCCTAACAGTAACCCTAGGAAGGTAAATCAGCCGGGTATTAGGGTTCTTCCTAAGGAAAAAGCTGTGAAAGCAGCCATGTTGTGGCACTTCTGCGCTCCCTTTGGGATGCCTTTGGCAGATGCAGTAAGCCTGGAACTCAGGGCTTCCTGGTTAAAAAAATCCTTGCCCTTGGCTGAGCCCTAACCCTAACCCTAGGCAGATAAATCAGCCTAGGTATAGGGATGGTGCCAAGGAAAAAGCTGTGAAAGCTGCCATGTTGTTGCACTTTTCTACTCCCCTTGGGATGCCTTTCACAGCTGCCGTGTGCCTGGAGCTCAGGGCTTCCTGGTTTAAAAAACAATGTCCCTAGCTGAGACTGGAGGCAGGTGATTCAGCCTAGGCTTAGCAATGGTGCCAATGAAAACGTGTGGAGGCAGCCATTTTCTGGCACTTTTGTGCTCCCCTTGGGATGCCTTTCACAGCTGCCGTGTGCCTGGAGCTCAGAGCTTGCTGGTTTAAAAAGCTCTACACCTAGGCGTAACCCTAACCCTAACCGTAACACTGGTCATTTAAATCAGCCTGGGTTTAGGAATTATCCCAAGGGAAAAGCTGTGGAGACAGCCATGTTGTGGCACTTTTGCGCTCCCCTTGGGTTGCCTTTCACAGCTGCAGTGTGCTTGGAGCACAGGGCTTCCTGGTGTAAAATACCACAACTTTAGCCCAAACTGGAGGCTTCTAAATCAGCCTTCGTTTCGGGACGTCCCCAAGGAAAAAGCTGTGGAGGCAGGCATGTTGAGGCACTTCTGCGCTCTTCTTGGGTAGTCCTTCGCAGCTGCTGTCTTCTTGGAACTCAGGGCTTTCTGGTTAAAAGAACACTAACCCTAGGCCTAACTCAAACCTTAAGCCTAGGAAGGAAAATCAGCCTATGATTCGGGATGGTCTCATGGAAATAGCAGTGGAGGCAGCCAAGTTGTGTCACTTTTGCGCTCCCCTTGGGATGCCTTTCACAGCTGCAGTGTGCCTGGAGCACAGGGCTTCCTGGTTTTAAAAGTCCTAGGCCTAAGCCTAACAGTAACCCTAGGAAGGTAAATCAGCCGGGTATTAGGGTTCTTCCTAAGGAAAAAGCTGTGAAAGCAGCCATGTTGTGGCACTTCTGCGCTCCCTTTGGGATGCCTTTGGCAGATGCAGTAAGCCTGGAACTCAGGGCTTCCTGGTTAAAAAATCCTAGCCCTAGGCTGAGCCCTAACCCTAAGCCTAGGCAGATAAATCAGCCTAGGTATAGGGATGGTGCCAAGGAAAAAGCTGTGAAAGCTGCCATGTTGTTGCACTTTTGTACTCCCCTTGGGATGCCTTTCACAGCTGCCGTGTGCCTGGAGCTCAGGGCTTCCTGGTTTAAAAAACCATGTCCCTAGCTGAGACTGGAGGCAGGTGATTCAGCCTAGGCTTAGCAATGGTGCCAATGAAAACGTGTGGAGGCAGCCATTTTCTGGCACTTTTGTGCTCCCCTTGGGATGCCTTTCGCAGCTGCCGTGTGCCTGGAGCTCAGAGCTTGCTGGTTTAAAAAGCTCTACACCTAGGCGTAACCCTAACCCTAACCGTAACACTGGTCATTTAAATCAGCCTGGGTTTAGGAATTATCCCAAGGGAAAAGCTGTGGAGACAGCCATGTTGTGGCACTTTTGCGCTCCCCTTGGGATGCCTTTCACAGCTGCAGTGAGCTTGGAGCACAGGGCTTCCTGGTGTAAAAAACCACAACTTTAGCCCAAACTGGAGGCTTCTAAATCAGCCTTCGTTTCGGGACGTCCCCAAGGAAAAAGCTGTGGAGGCAGGCATGTTGAGGCACTTCTGCGCTCTTCTTGGGTAGTCCTTCGCAGCTCCTCTGTTCTTGGAACTCAGGGCTTTCTGGTTAAAAGAACACTAACCCTAGGCCTAACTCAAACCTTAAGCCTAGGAAGGAAAATCAGCCTATGATTCGGGATGGTCTCATGGAAATAGCAGTGGAGGCAGCCAAGTTGTGTCACTTTTGCGCTCCCCTTGGGATGCCTTTAACAGCTGCAGTGTGCCTGGAGCACAGGGCTTCCTGGTTTTAAAAGTCCTAGGCCTAAGCCTAACAGTAACCCTAGGAAGGTAAATCAGCCGGGTATTAGGGTTCTTCCTAAGGAAAAAGCTGTGAAAGCAGCCATGTTGTGGCACTTCTGCACTCCCTTTGGGATGCCTTTGGCAGATGCAGTAAGCCTGGAACTCAGGGCTTCCTGGTTAAAAAAATCCTTGCCCTTGGCTGAGCCCTAACCCTAACCCTAGGCAGATAAATCAGCCTAGGTATAGGGATGGTGCCAAGGAAAAAGCTGTGAAAGCTGCCATGTTGTTGCACTTTTGTACTCCCCTTGGGATGCCTTTCACAGCTGCCGTGTGCCTGGAGCTCAGGGCTTCCTGGTTTAAAAAACCATGTCCCTAGCTGAGACTGGAGGCAGGTGATTCAGCCTAGGCTTAGCAATGGTGCCAATGAAAACGTGTGGAGGCAGCCATTTTCTGGCACTTTTGTGCTCCCCTTGGGATGCCTTTCGCAGCTGCCGTGTGCCTGGAGCTCAGAGCTTGCTGGTTTAAAAAGCTCTACACCTAGGCGTAACCCTAACCCTAACCGTAACACTGGTCATTTAAATCAGCCTGGGTTTAGGAATTATCCCAAGGGAAAAGCTGTGGAGACAGCCATGTTGTGGCACTTTTGCGCTCCCCTTGGGATGCCTTTCACAGCTGCAGTGTGCTTGGAGCACAGGCTTCCTGCTTTAAAAAACCACAACTTTAGCCCAAACTGGAGGCTTCGAAATCAGCCTTCGTTTCGGGACGTCCCCAAGGAAAAAGCTGTGGAGGCAGGCATGTTGAGGCACTTCTGCGCTCTTCTTGGGTAGTCCTTCGCAGCTGCTGTGTTCTTGGAACTCAGGGCTTTCTGGTTAAAAGAACACTAACCCTAGGCCTAACTCAAACCTTAAGCCTAGGAAGGAAAATCAGCCTATGATTCGGGATGGTCTCATGGAAATAGCAGTGGAGGCAGCCAAGTTGTGTCACTTTTGCGCTCCCCTTGGGATGCCTTTCACAGCTGCAGTGTGCCTGGAGCACAGGTCTTCCTGGTTTTAAAAGTCCTAGGCCTAAGCCTAACAGTAACCCTAGGAAGGTAAATCAGCCGGGTATTAGGGTTCTTCCTAAGGAAAAAGCTGTGAAAGCAGCCATGTTGTGGCACTTCTGCGCTCCCTTTGGGATGCCTTTGGCAGATGCAGTAAGCCTGGAACTCAGGGCTTCCTGCTTAAAAAAATCCTAGCCCTAGGCTGAGCCCTAACCCTAAGCCTAGGCAGATAAATCAGCCTAGGTATAGGGATGGTGCCAAGGAAAAAGCTGTGAAAGCTGCCATGTTGTTGCACTTTTGTACTCCCCTTGGGATGCCTTTCACAGCTGCCGTGTGCCTGGAGCTCAGGGCTTCCTGGTTTAAAAAACCATGTCCCTAGCTGAGACTGGAGGCAGGTGATTCAGCCTAGGCTTAGCAATGGTGCCAATGAAAACGTGTGGAGGCAGCCATTTTCTGGCACTTTTGTGCTCCCCTTGGGATGCCTTTCGCAGCTGCCGTGTGCCTGGAGCTCAGAGCTTGCTGGTTTAAAAAGCTCTACACCTAGGCGTAACCCTAACCCTAACCGTAACACTGGTCATTTAAATCAGCCTGGGTTTAGGAATTATCCCAAGGGAAAAGCTGTGGAGACAGCCATGTTGTGGCACTTTTGCGCTCCCCTTGGGATGCCTTTCACAGCTGCAGTGTGCTTGGAGCACAGGGCTTCCTGGTTTAAAAAACCACAACTTTAGCCCAAACTGGAGGCTTCTAAATCAGCCTTCGTTTCGGGACGTCCCCAAGGAAAAAGCTGTGGAGGCAGGCATGTTGAGGCACTTCTGCGCTCTTCTTGGGTAGTCCTTCGCAGCTGCTGTGTTCTTGGAACTCAGGGCTTTCTGGTTAAAAGAACACTAACCCTAGGCCTAACTCAAACCTTAAGCCTAGGAAGGAAAATCAGCCTATGATTCGGGATGGTCTCATGGAAATAGCAGTGGAGGCAGCCAAGTTGTGTCACTTTTGCGCTCCCCTTGGGATGCCTTTCACAGCTGCAGTGTGCCTGGAGCACAGGGCTTCCTGGTTTTAAAAGTCCTAGGCCTAAGCCTAACAGTAACCCTAGGAAGGTAAATCAGCCGGGTATTAGGGTTCTTCCTAAGGAAAAAGCTGTGAAAGCAGCCATGTTGTGGCACTTCTGCGCTCCCTTTGGGATGCCTTTGGCAGATGCAGTAAGCCTGGAACTCAGGGCTTCCTGGTTAAAAAAATCCTAGCCCTAGGCTGAGCCCTAACCCTAACCCTAGGCAGATAAATCAGCCTAGGTATAGGGATGGTGCCAAGGAAAAAGCTGTGAAAGCTGCCATGTTGTTGCACTTTTGTACTCCCCTTGGGATGCCTTTCACAGCTGCCGTGTGCCTGGAGCTCAGGGCTTCCTGGTTTAAAAAACCATGTCCCTAGCTGAGACTGGAGGCAGGTGATTCAGCCTAGGCTTAGCAATGGTGCCAATGAAAACGTGTGGAGGCAGCCATTTTCTGGCACTTTTGTGCTCCCCTTGGGATGCCTTTCGCAGCTGCCGTGTGCCTGGAGCTCAGAGCTTGCTGGTTTAAAAAGCTCTACACCTAGGCGTAACCCTAACCCTAACCGTAACACTGGTCATTTAAATCAGCCTGGGTTTAGGAATTATCCCAAGGGAAAAGCTGTGGAGACAGCCATGTTGTGGCACTTTTGCGCTCCCCTTGGGATGCCTTTCACAGCTGCAGTGTGCTTGGAGCACAGGGCTTCCTGGTGTAAAAAACCACAACTTTAGCCCAAACTGGAGGCTTCTAAATCAGCCTTCGTTTCGGGACGTCCCCAAGGAAAAAGCTGTGGAGGCAGGCATGTTGAGGCACTTCTGCGCTCTTCTTGGGTAGTCCTTCGCAGCTGCTGTGTTCTTGGAACTCAGGGCTTTCTGGTTAAAAGAACACTAACCCTAGGCCTAACTCAAACCTTAAGCCTAGGAAGGAAAATCAGCCTATGATTCGGGATGGTCTCATGGAAATAGCAGTGGAGGCAGCCAAGTTGTGTCACTTTTGCGCTCCCCTTGGGATGCCTTTCACAGCTGCAGTGTGCCTGGAGCACAGGGCTTCCTGGTTTTAAAAGTCCTAGGCCTAAGCCTAACAGTAACCCTAGGAAGGTAAATCAGCCGGGTATTAGGGTTCTTCCTAAGGAAAAAGCTGTGAAAGCAGCCATGTTGTGGCACTTCTGCGCTCCCTTTGGGATGCCTTTGGCAGATGCAGTAAGCCTGGAACTCAGGGCTTCCTGGTTAAAAAAATCCTTGCCCTTGGCTGAGCCCTAACCCTAACCCTAGGCAGATAAATCAGCCTAGGTATAGGGATGGTGCCAAGGAAAAAGCTGTGAAAGCTGCCATGTTGTTGCACTTTTGTACTCCCCTTGGGATGCCTTTCACAGCTGCCGTGTGCCTGGAGCTCAGGGCTTCCTGGTTTAAAAAACCATGTCCCTAGCTGAGACTGGAGGCAGGTGATTCAGCCTAGGCTTAGCAATGGTGCCAATGAAAACGTGTGGAGGCAGCCATTTTCTGGCACTTTTGTGCTCCCCTTGGGATGCCTTTCGCAGCTGCCGTGTGCCTGGAGCTCAGAGCTTGCTGGTTTAAAAAGCTCTACACCTAGGCGTAACCCTAACCCTAACCGTAACACTGGTCATTTAAATCAGCCTGGGTTTAGGAATTATCCCAAGGGAAAAGCTGTGGAGACAGCCATGTTGTGGCACTTTTGCGCTCCCCTTGGGATGCCTTTCACAGCTGCAGTGTGCTTGGAGCACAGGGCTTCCTGGTGTAAAATACCACAACTTTAGCCCAAACTGGAGGCTTCGAAATCAGCCTTCGTTTCGGGACGTCCCCAAGGAAAAAGCTGTGGAGGCAGGCATGTTGAGGCACTTCTGCGCTCTTCTTGGGTAGTCCTTCGCAGCTGCTGTGTTCTTGGAACTCAGGGCTTTCTGGTTAAAAGAACACTAACCCTAGGCCTAACTCAAACCTTAAGCCTAGGAAGGAAAATCAGCCTATGATTCGGGATGGTCTCATGGAAATAGCAGTGGAGGCAGCCAAGTTGTGTCACTTTTGCGCTCCCCTTGGGATGCCTTTCACAGCTGCAGTGTGCCTGGAGCACAGGGCTTCCTGGTTTTAAAAGTCCTAGGCCTAAGCCTAACAGTAACCCTAGGAAGGTAAATCAGCCGGGTATTAGGGTTCTTCCTAAGGAAAAAGCTGTGAAAGCAGCCATGTTGTGGCACTTCTGCGCTCCCTTTGGGATGCCTTTGGCAGATGCAGTAAGCCTGGAACTCAGGGCTTCCTGGTTAAAAAATCCTAGCCCTAGGCTGAGCCCTAACCCTAAGCCTAGGCAGATAAATCAGCCTAGGTATAGGGATGGTGCCAAGGAAAAAGCTGTGAAAGCTGCCATGTTGTTGCACTTTTGTACTCCCCTTGGGATGCCTTTCACAGCTGCCGTGTGCCTGGAGCTCAGGGCTTCCTGGTTTAAAAAACCATGTCCCTAGCTGAGACTGGAGGCAGGTGATTCAGCCTAGGCTTAGCAATGGTGCCAATGAAAACGTGTGGAGGCAGCCATTTTCTGGCACTTTTGTGCTCCCCTTGGGATGCCTTTCGCAGCTGCCGTGTGCCTGGAGCTCAGAGCTTGCTGGTTTAAAAAGCTCTACACCTAGGCGTAACCCTAACCCTAACCGTAACACTGGTCATTTAAATCAGCCTGGGTTTAGGAATTATCCCAAGGGAAAAGCTGTGGAGACAGCCATGTTGTGGCACTTTTGCGCTCCCCTTGGGATGCCTTTCACAGCTGCAGTGTGCTTGGAGCACAGGGCTTCCTGGTGTAAAAAACCACAACTTTAGCCCAAACTGGAGGCTTCTAAATCAGCCTTCGTTTCGGGACGTCCCCAAGGAAAAAGCTGTGGAGGCAGGCATGTTGAGGCACTTCTGCGCTCTTCTTGGGTAGTCCTTCGCAGCTGCTGTGTTCTTGGAACTCAGGGCTTTCTGGTTAAAAGAACACTAACCCTAGGCCTAACTCAAACCTTAAGCCTAGGAAGGAAAATCAGCCTATGATTCGGGATGGTCTCATGGAAATAGCAGTGGAGGCAGCCAAGTTGTGTCACTTTTGCGCTCCCCTTGGGATGCCTTTCACAGCTGCAGTGTGCCTGGAGCACAGGGCTTCCTGGTTTTAAAAGTCCTAGGCCTAAGCCTAACAGTAATCCTAGGAAGGTAAATCAGCCGGGTATTAGGGTTCTTCCTAAGGAAAAAGCTGTGAAAGCAGCCATGTTGTGGCACTTCTGCGCTCCCTTTGGGATGCCTTTGGCAGATGCAGTAAGCCTGGAACTCAGGGCTTCCTGGTTAAAAAATCCTAGCCCTAGGCTGAGCCCTAACCCTAAGCCTAGGCAGATAAATCAGCCTAGGTATAGGGATGGTGCCAAGGAAAAAGCTGTGAAAGCTGCCATGTTGTTGCACTTTTGTACTCCCCTTGGGATGCCTTTCACAGCTGCCGTGTGCCTGGAGCTCAGGGCTTCCTGGTTTAAAAAACCATGTCCCTAGCTGAGACTGGAGGCAGGTGATTCAGCCTAGGCTTAGCAATGGTGCCAATGAAAACGTGTGGAGGCAGCCATTTTCTGGCACTTTTGTGCTCCCCTTGGGATGCCTTTCGCAGCTGCCGTGTGCCTGGAGCTCAGAGCTTGCTGGTTTAAAAAGCTCTACACCTAGGCGTAACCCTAACCCTAACCGTAACACTGGTCATTTAAATCAGCCTGGGTTTAGGAATTATCCCAAGGGAAAAGCTGTGGAGACAGCCATGTTGTGGCACTTTTGCGCTCCCCTTGGGATGCCTTTCACAGCTGCAGTGAGCTTGGAGCACAGGGCTTCCTGGTGTAAAAAACCACAACTTTAGCCCAAACTGGAGGCTTCTAAATCAGCCTTCGTTTCGGGACGTCCCCAAGGAAAAAGCTGTGGAGGCAGGCATGTTGAGGCACTTCTGCGCTCTTCTTGGGTAGTCCTTCGCAGCTGCTGTGTTCTTGGAACTCAGGGCTTTCTGGTTAAAAGAACACTAACCCTAGGCCTAACTCAAACCTTAAGCCTAGGAAGGAAAATCAGCCTATGATTCGGGATGGTCTCATGGAAATAGCAGTGGAGGCAGCCAAGTTGTGTCACTTTTGCGCTCCCCTTGGGATGCCTTTCACAGCTGCAGTGTGCCTGGAGCACAGGGCTTCCTGGTTTTAAAAGTCCTAGGCCTAAGCCTAACAGTAACCCTAGGAAGGTAAATCAGCCGGGTATTAGGGTTCTTCCTAAGGAAAAAGCTGTGAAAGCAGCCATGTTGTGGCACTTCTGCGCTCCCTTTGGGATGCCTTTGGCAGATGCAGTAAGCCTGGAACTCAGGGCTTCCTGGTTAAAAAATCCTAGCCCTAGGCTGAGCCCTAACCCTAACCCTAGGCAGATAAATCAGCCTAGGTATAGGGATGGTGCCAAGGAAAAAGCTGTGAAAGCTGCCATGTTGTTGCACTTTTGTACTCCCCTTGGGATGCCTTTCACAGCTGCCGTGTGCCTGGAGCTCAGGGCTTCCTGGTTTAAAAAACCATGTCCCTAGCTGAGACTGGAGGCAGGTGATTCAGCCTAGGCTTAGCAATGGTGCCAATGAAAACGTGTGGAGGCAGCCATTTTCTGGCACTTTTGTGCTCCCCTTGGGATGCCTTTCGCAGCTGCCGTGTGCCTGGAGCTCAGAGCTTGCTGGTTTAAAAAGCTCTACACCTAGGCGTAACCCTAACCGTAACCGTAACACTGGTCATTTAAATCAGCCTGGGTTTAGGAATTATCCCAAGGGAAAAGCTGTGGAGACAGCCATGTTGTGGCACTTTTGCGCTCCCCTTGGGATGCATTTCACAGCTGCAGTGAGCTTGGAGCACAGGGCTTCCTGGTGTAAAAAACCACAACTTTAGCCCAAACTGGAGGCTTCTAAATCAGCCTTCGTTTCGGGACGTCCCCAAGGAAAAAGCTGTGGAGGCAGGCATGTTGAGGCACTTCTGCGCTCTTCTTGGGTAGTCCTTCGCAGCTGCTGTGTTCTTGGAACTCAGGGCTTTCTGGTTAAAAGAACACTAACCCTAGGCCTAACTCAAACCTTAAGCCTAGGAAGGAAAATCAGCCTATGATTCGGGATGGTCTCATGGAAATAGCAGTGGAGGCAGCCAAGTTGTGTCACTTTTGCGCTCCCCTTGGGATGCCTTTAACAGCTGCAGTGTGCCTGGAGCACAGGGCTTCCTGGTTTTAAAAGTCCTAGGCCTAAGCCTAACAGTAACCCTAGGAAGGTAAATCAGCCGGGTATTAGGGTTCTTCCTAAGGAAAAAGCAGTGAAAGCAGCCATGTTGTGGCACTTCTGCGCTCCCTTTGGGATGCCTTTGGCAGATGCAGTAAGCCTGGAACTCAGGGCTTCCTGGTTAAAAAAATCCTTGCCCTTGGCTGAGCCCTAACCCTAACCCTAGGCAGATAAATCAGCCTAGGTATAGGGATGGTGCCAAGGAAAAAGCTGTGAAAGCTTCCATGTTGTTGCACTTTTGTACTCCCCTTGGGATGCCTTTCACAGCTGCCGTGTGCCTGGAGCTCAGGGCTTCCTGGTTTAAAAAACCATGTCCCTAGCTGAGACTGGAGGCAGGTGATTCAGCCTAGGCTTAGCAATGGTGCCAATGAAAACGTGTGGAGGCAGCCATTTTCTGGCACTTTTGTGCTCCCCTTGGGATGCCTTTCGCAGCTGCCGTGTGCCTGGAGCTCAGAGCTTGCTGGTTTAAAAAGCTCTACACCTAGGCGTAACCCTAACCCTAACCGTAACACTGGTCATTTTAATCAGCCTGTGTTTAGGAATTATCCTAGGGGAAAAGCTGTGGAGACAGCCATGTTGTGGCACTTTTGCGCTCCCCTTGGGATGCCTTTCACAGCTGCAGTGTGCTTGGAGCACAGGGCTTCCTGGTTTAAAAAACCACAACTTTAGCCCAAACTGGAGGCTTCTAAATCAGCCTTCGTTTCGGGACGTCCCCAAGGAAAAAGCTGTGGAGGCAGGCATGTTGAGGCACTTCTGCGCTCTTCTTGGGTAGTCCTTCGCAGCTGCTGTGTTCTTGGAACTCAGGGCTTTCTGGTTAAAAGAACACTAACCCTAGGCCTAACTCAAACCTTAAGCCTAGGAAGGAAAATCAGCCTATGATTCGGGATGGTCTCATGGAAATAGCAGTGGAGGCAGCCAAGTTGTGTCACTTTTGCGCTCCCCTTGGGATGCCTTTCACAGCTGCAGTGTGCCTGGAGCACAGGGCTTCCTGGTTTTAAAAGTCCTAGGCCTAAGCCTAACAGTAACCCTAGGAAGGTAAATCAGCCGGGTATTAGGGTTCTTCCTAAGGAAAAAGCTGTGAAAGCAGCCATGTTGTGGCACTTCTGCGCTCCCTTTGGGATGCCTTTGGCAGATGCAGTAAGCCTGGAACTCAGGGCTTCCTGGTTAAAAAAATCCTTGCCCTAGGCTGAGCCCTAACCCTAACCCTAGGCAGATAAATCAGCCTAGGTATAGGGATGGTGCCAAGGAAAAAGCTGTGAAAGCTGCCATGTTGTTGCACTTTTGTACTCCCCTTGGGATGCCTTTAACAGCTGCCGTGTGCCTGGAGCTCAGGGCTTCCTGGTTTAAAAAACCATGTCCCTAGCTGAGACTGGAGGCAGGTGATTCAGCCTAGGCTTAGCAATGGTGCCAATGAAAACGTGTGGAGGCAGCCATTTTCTGGCACTTTTGTGCTCCCCTTGGGATGCCTTTCGCAGCTGCCGTGTGCCTGGAGCTCAGAGCTTGCTGGTTTAAAAAGCTCTACACCTAGGCGTAACCCTAACCCTAACCGTAACACTGGTCATTTAAATCAGCCTGGGTTTAGGAATTATCCCAAGGGAAAAGCTGTGGAGACAGCCATGTTGTGGCACTTTTGCGCTCCCCTTGGGATGCCTTTCACAGCTGCAGTGTGCTTGGAGCACAGGCTTCCTGCTTTAAAAAACCACAACTTTAGCCCAAACTGGAGGCTTCGAAATCAGCCTTCGTTTCGGGACGTCCCCAAGGAAAAAGCTGTGGAGGCAGGCATGTTGAGGCACTTCTGCGCTCTTCTTGGGTAGTCCTTCGCAGCTGCTGTGTTCTTGGAACTCAGGGCTTTCTGGTTAAAAGAACACTAACCCTAGGCCTAACTCAGACCTTAAGCCTAGGAAGGAAAATCAGCCTATGATTCGGGATGGTCTCATGGAAATAGCAGTGGAGGCAGCCAAGTTGTGTCACTTTTGCGCTCCCCTTGGGATGCCTTTCACAGCTGCAGTGTGCCTGGAGCACAGGGCTTCCTGGTTTTAAAAGTCCTAGGCCTAAGCCTAACAGTAACCCTAGGAAGGTAAATCAGCCGGGTATTAGGGTTCTTCCTAAGGAAAAAGCTGTGAAAGCAGCCATGTTGTGGCACTTCTGCGCTCCCTTTGGGATGCCTTTGGCAGATGCAGTAAGCCTGGAACTCAGGGCTTCCTGCTTAAAAAAATCCTAGCCCTAGGCTGAGCCCTAACCCTAAGCCTAGGCAGATAAATCAGCCTAGGTATAGGGATGGTGCCAAGGAAAAAGCTGTGAAAGCTGCCATGTTGTTGCACTTTTGTACTCCCCTTGGGATGCCTTTCACAGCTGCCGTGTGCCTGGAGCTCAGGGCTTCCTGGTTTAAAAAACCATGTCCCTAGCTGAGACTGGAGGCAGGTGATTCAGCCTAGGCTTAGCAATGGTGCCAATGAAAACGTGTGGAGGCAGCCATTTTCTGGCACTTTTGTGCTCCCCTTGGGATGCCTTTCGCAGCTGCCGTGTGCCTGGAGCTCAGAGCTTGCTGGTTTAAAAAGCTCTACACCTAGGCGTAACCCTAACCCTAACCGTAACACTGGTCATTTAAATCAGCCTGGGTTTAGGAATTATCCCAAGGGAAAAGCTGTGGAGACAGCCATGTTGTGGCACTTTTGCGCTCCCCTTGGGATGCCTTTCACAGCTGCAGTGTGCTTGGAGCACAGGGCTTCCTGCTTTAAAAAACCACAACTTTAGCCCAAACTGGAGGCTTCTAAATCAGCCTTCGTTTCGGGACGTCCCCAAGGAAAAAGCTGTGGAGGCAGGCATGTTGACGCACTTCTGTGCTCTTCTTGGGTAGTCCTTCGCAGCTGCTGTGTTCTTGGAACTCAGGGCTTTCTGGTTAAAAGAACACTAACCCTAGGCCTAACTCAAACCTTAAGCCTAGGAAGGAAAATCAGCCTATGATTCGGGATGGTCTCATGGAAATAGCAGTGGAGGCAGCCAAGTTGTGTCACTTTTGCGCTCCCCTTGGGATGCCTTTCACAGCTGCAGTGTGCCTGGAGCACAGGGCTTCCTGGTTTTAAAAGTCCTAGGCCTAAGCCTAACAGTAACCCTAGGAAGGTAAATCAGCCGGGTATTAGGGTTCTTCCTAAGGAAAAAGCTGTGAAAGCAGCCATGTTGTGGCACTTCTGCGCTCCCTTTGGGATGCCTTTGGCAGATGCAGTAAGCCTGGAACTCAGGGCTTCCTGGTTAAAAAAATCCTAGCCCTAGGCTGAGCCCTAACCCTAACCCTAGGCAGATAAATCAGCCTAGGTATAGGGATGGTGCCAAGGAAAAAGCTGTGAAAGCTGCCATGTTGTTGCACTTTTGTACTCCCCTTGGGATGCCTTTCACAGCTGCCGTGTGCCTGGAGCTCAGGGCTTCCTGGTTTAAAAAACCATGTCCCTAGCTGAGACTGGAGGCAGGTGATTCAGCCTAGGCTTAGCAATGGTGCCAATGAAAACGTGTGGAGGCAGCCATTTTCTGGCACTTTTGTGCTCCCCTTGGGATGCCTTTCGCAGCTGCCGTGTGCCTGGAGCTCAGAGCTTGCTGGTTTAAAAAGCTCTACACCTAGGCGTAACCCTAACCCTAACCGGAACACTGGTCATTTAAATCAGCCTGGGTTTAGGAATTATCCCAAGGGAAAAGCTGTGGAGACAGCCATGTTGTGGCACTTTTGCGCTCCCCTTGGGATGCCTTTCACAGCTGCAGTGTGCTTGGAGCACAGGGCTTCCTGGTTTAAAAAACCACAACTTTAGCCCAAACTGGAGGCTTCTAAATCAGCCTTCGTTTCGGGACGTCCCCAAGGAAAAAGCTGTGGAGGCAGGCATGTTGAGGCACTTCTGCGCTCTTCTTGGGTAGTCCTTCGCAGCTGCTGTGTTCTTGGAACTCAGGGCTTTCTGGTTAAAAGAACACTAACCCTAGGCCTAACTCAAACCTTAAGCCTAGGAAGGAAAATCAGCCTATGATTCGGGATGGTCTCATGGAAATAGCAGTGGAGGCAGCCAAGTTGTGTCACTTTTGCGCTCCCCTTGGGATGCCTTTAACAGCTGCAGTGTGCCTGGAGCACAGGGCTTCCTGGTTTTAAAAGTCCTAGGCCTAAGCCTAACAGTAACCCTAGGAAGGTAAATCAGCCGGGTATTAGGGTTCTTCCTAAGGAAAAAGCTGTGAAAGCAGCCATGTTGTGGCACTTCTGCGCTCCCTTTGGGATGCCTTTGGCAGATGCAGTAAGCCTGGAACTCAGGGCTTCCTGCTTAAAAAAATCCTTGCCCTAGGCTGAGCCCTAACCCTAACCCTAGGCAGATAAATCAGCCTAGGTATAGGGATGGTGCCAAGGAAAAAGCTGTGAAAGCTGCCATGTTGTTGCACTTTTGTACTCCCCTTGGGATGCCTTTAACAGCTGCCGTGTGCCTGGAGCTCAGGGCTTCCTGGTTTAAAAAACCATGTCCCTAGCTGAGACTGGAGGCAGGTGATTCAGCCTAGGCTTAGCAATGGTGCCAATGAAAACGTGTGGAGGCAGCCATTTTCTGGCACTTTTGTGCTCCCCTTGGGATGCCTTTCGCAGCTGCCGTGTGCCTGGAGCTCAGAGCTTGCTGGTTTAAAAAGCTCTACACCTAGGCGTAACCCTAACCCTAACCGTAACACTGGTCATTTAAATCAGCCTGGGTTTAGGAATTATCCCAAGGGAAAAGCTGTGGAGACAGCCATGTTGTGGCACTTTTGCGCTCCCCTTGGGATGCCTTTCACAGCTGCAGTGTGCTTGGAGCACAGGCTTCCTGCTTTAAAAAACCACAACTTTAGCCCAAACTGGAGGCTTCGAAATCAGCCTTCGTTTCGGGACGTCCCCAAGGAAAAAGCTGTGGAGGCAGGCATGTTGAGGCACTTCTGCGCTCTTCTTGGGTAGTCCTTCGCAGCTGCTGTGTTCTTGGAACTCAGGGCTTTCTGGTTAAAAGAACACTAACCCTAGGCCTAACTCAGACCTTAAGCCTAGGAAGGAAAATCAGCCTATGATTCGGGATGGTCTCATGGAAATAGCAGTGGAGGCAGCCAAGTTGTGTCACTTTTGCGCTCCCCTTGGGATGCCTTTCACAGCTGCAGTGTGCCTGGAGCACAGGGCTTCCTGGTTTTAAAAGTCCTAGGCCTAAGCCTAACAGTAACCCTAGGAAGGTAAATCAGCCGGGTATTAGGGTTCTTCCTAAGGAAAAAGCTGTGAAAGCAGCCATGTTGTGGCACTTCTGCGCTCCCTTTGGGATGCCTTTGGCAGATGCAGTAAGCCTGGAACTCAGGGCTTCCTGGTTAAAAAAATCCTTGCCCTAGGCTGAGCCCTAACCCTAACCCTAGGCAGATAAATCAGCCTAGGTATAGGGATGGTGCCAAGGAAAAAGCTGTGAAAGCTGCCATGTTGTTGCACTTTTGTACTCCCCTTGGGATGCCTTTAACAGCTGCCGTGTGCCTGGAGCTCAGGGCTTCCTGGTTTAAAAAACCATGTCCCTAGCTGAGACTGGAGGCAGGTGATTCAGCCTAGGCTTAGCAATGGTGCCAATGAAAACGTGTGGAGGCAGCCATTTTCTGGCACTTTTGTGCTCCCCTTGGGATGCCTTTCGCAGCTGCCGTGTGCCTGGAGCTCAGAGCTTGCTGGTTTAAAAAGCTCTACACCTAGGCGTAACCCTAACCCTAACCGTAACACTGGTCATTTAAATCAGCCTGGGTTTAGGAATTATCCCAAGGGAAAAGCTGTGGAGACAGCCATGTTGTGGCACTTTTGCGCTCCCCTTGGGATGCCTTTCACAGCTGCAGTGTGCTTGGAGCACAGGCTTCCTGCTTTAAAAAACCACAACTTTAGCCCAAACTGGAGGCTTCGAAATCAGCCTTCGTTTCGGGACGTCCCCAAGGAAAAAGCTGTGGAGGCAGGCATGTTGAGGCACTTCTGCGCTCTTCTTGGGTAGTCCTTCGCAGCTGCTGTGTTCTTGGAACTCAGGGCTTTCTGGTTAAAAGAACACTAACCCTAGGCCTAACTCAGACCTTAAGCCTAGGAAGGAAAATCAGCCTATGATTCGGGATGGTCTCATGGAAATAGCAGTGGAGGCAGCCAAGTTGTGTCACTTTTGCGCTCCCCTTGGGATGCCTTTCACAGCTGCAGTGTGCCTGGAGCACAGGGCTTCCTGGTTTTAAAAGTCCTAGGCCTAAGCCTAACAGTAACCCTAGGAAGGTAAATCAGCCGGGTATTAGGGTTCTTCCTAAGGAAAAAGCTGTGAAAGCAGCCATGTTGTGGCACTTCTGCGCTCCCTTTGGGATGCCTTTGGCAGATGCAGTAAGCCTGGAACTCAGGGCTTCCTGCTTAAAAAAATCCTAGCCCTAGGCTGAGCCCTAACCCTAAGCCTAGGCAGATAAATCAGCCTAGGTATAGGGATGGTGCCAAGGAAAAAGCTGTGAAAGCTGCCATGTTGTTGCACTTTTGTACTCCCCTTGGGATGCCTTTCACAGCTGCCGTGTGCCTGGAGCTCAGGGCTTCCTGGTTTAAAAAACCATGTCCCTAGCTGAGACTGGAGGCAGGTGATTCAGCCTAGGCTTAGCAATGGTGCCAATGAAAACGTGTGGAGGCAGCCATTTTCTGGCACTTTTGTGCTCCCCTTGGGATGCCTTTCGCAGCTGCCGTGTGCCTGGAGCTCAGAGCTTGCTGGTTTAAAAAGCTCTACACCTAGGCGTAACCCTAACCCTAACCGTAACACTGGTCATTTAAATCAGCCTGGGTTTAGGAATTATCCCAAGGGAAAAGCTGTGGAGACAGCCATGTTGTGGCACTTTTGCGCTCCCCTTGGGATGCCTTTCACAGCTGCAGTGTGCTTGGAGCACAGGGCTTCCTGCTTTAAAAAACCACAACTTTAGCCCAAACTGGAGGCTTCTAAATCAGCCTTCGTTTCGGGACGTCCCCAAGGAAAAAGCTGTGGAGGCAGGCATGTTGACGCACTTCTGTGCTCTTCTTGGGTAGTCCTTCGCAGCTGCTGTGTTCTTGGAACTCAGGGCTTTCTGGTTAAAAGAACACTAACCCTAGGCCTAACTCAAACCTTAAGCCTAGGAAGGAAAATCAGCCTATGATTCGGGATGGTCTCATGGAAATAGCAGTGGAGGCAGCCAAGTTGTGTCACTTTTGCGCTCCCCTTGGGATGCCTTTCACAGCTGCAGTGTGCCTGGAGCACAGGGCTTCCTGGTTTTAAAAGTCCTAGGCCTAAGCCTAACAGTAACCCTAGGAAGGTAAATCAGCCGGGTATTAGGGTTCTTCCTAAGGAAAAAGCTGTGAAAGCAGCCATGTTGTGGCACTTCTGCGCTCCCTTTGGGATGCCTTTGGCAGATGCAGTAAGCCTGGAACTCAGGGCTTCCTGGTTAAAAAAATCCTAGCCCTAGGCTGAGCCCTAACCCTAACCCTAGGCAGATAAATCAGCCTAGGTATAGGGATGGTGCCAAGGAAAAAGCTGTGAAAGCTGCCATGTTGTTGCACTTTTGTACTCCCCTTGGGATGCCTTTCACAGCTGCCGTGTGCCTGGAGCTCAGGGCTTCCTGGTTTAAAAAACCATGTCCCTAGCTGAGACTGGAGGCAGGTGATTCAGCCTAGGCTTAGCAATGGTGCCAATGAAAACGTGTGGAGGCAGCCATTTTCTGGCACTTTTGTGCTCCCCTTGGGATGCCTTTCGCAGCTGCCGTGTGCCTGGAGCTCAGAGCTTGCTGGTTTAAAAAGCTCTACACCTAGGCGTAACCCTAACCCTAACCGGAACACTGGTCATTTAAATCAGCCTGGGTTTAGGAATTATCCCAAGGGAAAAGCTGTGGAGACAGCCATGTTGTGGCACTTTTGCGCTCCCCTTGGGATGCCTTTCACAGCTGCAGTGTGCTTGGAGCACAGGGCTTCCTGGTTTAAAAAACCACAACTTTAGCCCAAACTGGAGGCTTCTAAATCAGCCTTCGTTTCGGGACGTCCCCAAGGAAAAAGCTGTGGAGGCAGGCATGTTGAGGCACTTCTGCGCTCTTCTTGGGTAGTCCTTCGCAGCTGCTGTGTTCTTGGAACTCAGGGCTTTCTGGTTAAAAGAACACTAACCCTAGGCCTAACTCAAACCTTAAGCCTAGGAAGGAAAATCAGCCTATGATTCGGGATGGTCTCATGGAAATAGCAGTGGAGGCAGCCAAGTTGTGTCACTTTTGCGCTCCCCTTGGGATGCCTTTAACAGCTGCAGTGTGCCTGGAGCACAGGGCTTCCTGGTTTTAAAAGTCCTAGGCCTAAGCCTAACAGTAACCCTAGGAAGGTAAATCAGCCGGGTATTAGGGTTCTTCCTAAGGAAAAAGCTGTGAAAGCAGCCATGTTGTGGCACTTCTGCGCTCCCTTTGGGATGCCTTTGGCAGATGCAGTAAGCCTGGAACTCAGGGCTTCCTGCTTAAAAAAATCCTTGCCCTAGGCTGAGCCCTAACCCTAACCCTAGGCAGATAAATCAGCCTAGGTATAGGGATGGTGCCAAGGAAAAAGCTGTGAAAGCTGCCATGTTGTTGCACTTTTGTACTCCCCTTGGGATGCCTTTAACAGCTGCCGTGTGCCTGGAGCTCAGGGCTTCCTGGTTTAAAAAACCATGTCCCTAGCTGAGACTGGAGGCAGGTGATTCAGCCTAGGCTTAGCAATGGTGCCAATGAAAACGTGTGGAGGCAGCCATTTTCTGGCACTTTTGTGCTCCCCTTGGGATGCCTTTCGCAGCTGCCGTGTGCCTGGAGCTCAGAGCTTGCTGGTTTAAAAAGCTCTACACCTAGGCGTAACCCTAACCCTAACCGTAACACTGGTCATTTAAATCAGCCTGGGTTTAGGAATTATCCCAAGGGAAAAGCTGTGGAGACAGCCATGTTGTGGCACTTTTGCGCTCCCCTTGGGATGCCTTTCACAGCTGCAGTGTGCTTGGAGCACAGGCTTCCTGCTTTAAAAAACCACAACTTTAGCCCAAACTGGAGGCTTCGAAATCAGCCTTCGTTTCGGGACGTCCCCAAGGAAAAAGCTGTGGAGGCAGGCATGTTGAGGCACTTCTGCGCTCTTCTTGGGTAGTCCTTCGCAGCTGCTGTGTTCTTGGAACTCAGGGCTTTCTGGTTAAAAGAACACTAACCCTAGGCCTAACTCAGACCTTAAGCCTAGGAAGGAAAATCAGCCTATGATTCGGGATGGTCTCATGGAAATAGCAGTGGAGGCAGCCAAGTTGTGTCACTTTTGCGCTCCCCTTGGGATGCCTTTCACAGCTGCAGTGTGTCTGGAGCACAGGGCTTCCTGGTTTTAAAAGTCCTAGGCCTAAGCCTAACAGTAACCCTAGGAAGGTAAATCAGCCGGGTATTAGGGTTCTTCCTAAGGAAAAAGCTGTGAAAGCAGCCATGTTGTGGCACTTCTGCGCTCCCTTTGGGATGCCTTTGGCAGATGCAGTAAGCCTGGAACTCAGGGCTTCCTGCTTAAAAAAATCCTAGCCTTAGGCTGAGCCCTAACCCTAAGCCTAGGCAGATAAATCAGCCTAGGTATAGGGATGGTGCCAAGGAAAAAGCTGTGAAAGCTGCCATGTTGTTGCACTTTTGTACTCCCCTTGGGATGCCTTTCACAGCTGCCGTGTGCCTGGAGCTCAGGGCTTCCTGGTTTAAAAAACCATGTCCCTAGCTGAGACTGGAGGCAGGTGATTCAGCCTAGGCTTAGCAATGGTGCCAATGAAAACGTGTGGAGGCAGCCATTTTCTGGCACTTTTGTGCTCCCCTTGGGATGCCTTTCGCAGCTGCCGTGTGCCTGGAGCTCAGAGCTTGCTGGTTTAAAAAGCTCTACACCTAGGCGTAACCCTAACCCTAACCGGAACACTGGTCATTTAAATCAGCCTGGGTTTAGGAATTATCCCAAGGGAAAAGCTGTGGAGACAGCCATGTTGTGGCACTTTTGCGCTCCCCTTGGGATGCCTTTCACAGCTGCAGTGTGCTTGGAGCACAGGGCTTCCTGCTTTAAAAAACCACAACTTTAGCCCAAACTGGAGGCTTCTAAATCAGCCTTCGTTTCGGGACGTCCCCAAGGAAAAAGCTGTGGAGGCAGGCATGTTGACGCACTTCTGTGCTCTTCTTGGGTAGTCCTTCGCAGCTGCTGTGTTCTTGGAACTCAGGGCTTTCTGGTTAAAAGAACACTAACCCTAGGCCTAACTCAAACCTTAAGCCTAGGAAGGAAAATCAGCCTATGATTCGGGATGGTCTCATGGAAATAGCAGTGGAGGCAGCCAAGTTGTGTCACTTTTGCGCTCCCCTTGGGATGCCTTTCACAGCTGCAGTGTGCCTGGAGCACAGGGCTTCCTGGTTTTAAAAGTCCTAGGCCTAAGCCTAACAGTAACCCTAGGAAGGTAAATCAGCCGGGTATTAGGGTTCTTCCTAAGGAAAAAGCTGTGAAAGCAGCCATGTTGTGGCACTTCTGCGCTCCCTTTGGGATGCCTTTGGCAGATGCAGTAAGCCTGGAACTCAGGGCTTCCTGCTTAAAAAAATCCTAGCCCTAGGCTGAGCCCTAACCCTAACCCTAGGCAGATAAATCAGCCTAGGTATAGGGATGGTGCCAAGGAAAAAGCTGTGAAAGCTGCCATGTTGTTGCACTTTTGTACTCCCCTTGGGATGCCTTTCACAGCTGCCGTGTGCCTGGAGCTCAGGGCTTCCTGGTTTAAAAAACCATGTCCCTAGCTGAGACTGGAGGCAGGTGATTCAGCCTAGGCTTAGCAATGGTGCCAATGAAAACGTGTGGAGGCAGCCATTTTCTGGCACTTTTGTGCTCCCCTTGGGATGCCTTTCGCAGCTGCCGTGTGCCTGGAGCTCAGAGCTTGCTGGTTTAAAAAGCTCTACACCTAGGCGTAACCCTAACCCTAACCGGAACACTGGTCATTTAAATCAGCCTGGGTTTAGGAATTATCCCAAGGGAAAAGCTGTGGAGACAGCCATGTTGTGGCACTTTTGCGCTCCGCTTGGGATGCCTTTCACAGCTGCAGTGTGCTTGGAGCACAGGGCTTCCTGGTTTAAAAAACCACAACTTTAGCCCAAACTGGAGGCTTCTAAATCAGCCTTCGTTTCGGGACGTCCCCAAGGAAAAAGCTGTGGAGGCAGGCATGTTGAGGCACTTCTGTGCTCTTCTTGGGTAGTCCTTCGCAGCTGCTGTGTTCTTGGAACTCAGGGCTTTCTGGTTAAAAGAACACTAACCCTAGGCCTAACTCAAACCTTAAGCCTAGGAAGGAAAATCAGCCTATGATTCGGGATGGTCTCATGGAAATAGCAGTGGAGGCAGCCAAGTTGTGTCACTTTTGCGCTCCCCTTGGGATGCCTTTAACAGCTGCAGTGTGCCTGGAGCACAGGGCTTCCTGGTTTTAAAAGTCCTAGGCCTAAGCCTAACAGTAACCCTAGGAAGGTAAATCAGCCGGGTATTAGGGTTCTTCCTAAGGAAAAAGCTGTGAAAGCAGCCATGTTGTGGCACTTCTGCGCTCCCTTTGGGATGCCTTTGGCAGATGCAGTAAGCCTGGAACTCAGGGCTTCCTGGTTAAAAAATCCTAGCCCTAGGCTGAGCCCTAACCCTAACCCTAGGCAGATAAATCAGCCTAGGTATAGGGATGGTGCCAAGGAAAAAGCTGTGAAAGCTGCCATGTTGTTGCACTTTTGTACTCCCACTGGGATGCCTTTCACAGCTGCCGTGTGCCTGGAGCTCAGGGCTTCCTGGTTTAAAAAACCATGTCCCTAGCTGAGACTGGAGGCAGGTGATTCAGCCTAGGCTTAGCAATGGTGCCAATGAAAACGTGTGGAGGCAGCCATTTTCTGGCACTTTTGTGCTCCCCTTGGGATGCCTCTCGCAGCTGCCGTGTGCCTGGAGCTCAGAGCTTGCTGGTTTAAAAAGCTCTACACCTAGGCGTAACCCTAACCCTAACCGTAACACTGGTCATTTAAATCAGCCTGGGTTTAGGAATTATCCCAAGGGAAAAGCTGTGGAGACAGCCATGTTGTGGCACTTTTGCGCTCCCCTTGGGATGCCTTTCACAGCTGCAGTGTGCTTGGAGCACAGGGCTTCCTGCTTTAAAAAACCACAACTTTAGCCCAAACTGGAGGCTTCTAAATCAGCCTTCGTTTCGGGACGTCCCCAAGGAAAAAGCTGTGGAGGCAGGCATGTTGAGGCACTTCTGCGCTCTTCTTGGGTAGTCCTTCGCAGCTGCTGTGTTCTTGGAACTCAGGGCTTTCTGGTTAAAAGAACACTAACCCTAGGCCTAACTCAAACCTTAAGCCTAGGAAGGAAAATCAGCCTATGATTTGGGATGGTCTCATGGAAATAGCAGTGGACGCAGCCAAGTTGTGTCACTTTTGCGCTCCCCTTGGGATGCCTTTCACAGCTGCAGTGTGCCTGGAGCACAGGGCTTCCTGGTTTTAAAAGTCCTAGGCCTAAGCCTAACAGTAACCCTAGGAAGGTAAATCAGCCGGGTATTAGGGTTCTTCCTAAGGAAAAAGCTGTGAAAGCAGCCATGTTGTGGCACTTCTGCGCTCCCTTTGGGATGCCTTTGGCAGATGCAGTAAGCCTGGAACTCAGGGCTTCCTGCTTAAAAAAATCCTAGCCCTAGGCTGAGCCCTAACCCTAACCCTAGGCAGATAAATCAGCCTAGGTATAGGGATGGTGCCAAGGAAAAAGCTGTGAAAGCTGCCATGTTGTTGCACTTTTGTACTCCCCTTGGGATGCCTTTCACAGCTGCCGTGTGCCTGGAGCTCAGGGCTTCCTGGTTTAAAAAACCATGTCCCTAGCTGAGACTGGAGGCAGGTGATTCAGCCTAGGCTTAGCAATGGTGCCAATGAAAACGTGTGGAGGCAGCCATTTTCTGGCACTTTTGTGCTCCCCTTGGGATGCCTTTCGCAGCTGCCGTGTGCCTGGAGCTCAGAGCTTGCTGGTTTAAAAAGCTCTACACCTAGGCGTAACCCTAACCCTAACCGGAACACTGGTCATTTAAATCAGCCTGGGTTTAGGAATTATCCCAAGGGAAAAGCTGTGGAGACAGCCATGTTGTGGCACTTTTGCGCTCCCCTTGGGATGCCTTTCACAGCTGCAGTGTGCTTGGAGCACAGGGCTTCCTGCTTTAAAAAACCACAACTTTAGCCCAAACTGGAGGCTTCTAAATCAGCCTTCGTTTCGGGACGTCCCCAAGGAAAAAGCTGTGGAGGCAGGCATGTTGAGGCACTTCTGCGCTCTTCTTGGGTAGTCCTTCGCAGCTGCTGTGTTCTTGGAACTCAGGGCTTTCTGGTTAAAAGAACACTAACCCTAGGCCTAACTCAAACCTTAAGCCTAGGAAGGAAAATCAGCCTATGATTCGGGATGGTCTCATGGAAATAGCAGTGGAGGCAGCCAAGTTGTGTCACTTTTGCGCTCCCCTTGGGATGCCTTTAACAGCTGCAGTGTGCCTGGAGCACAGGGCTTCCTGGTTTTAAAAGTCCTAGGCCTAAGCCTAACAGTAACCCTAGGAAGGTAAATCAGCCGGGTATTAGGGTTCTTCCTAAGGAAAAAGCTGTGAAAGCAGCCATGTTGTGGCACTTCTGCGCTCCCTTTGGGATGCCTTTGGCAGATGCAGTAAGCCTGGAACTCAGGGCTTCCTGCTTAAAAAAATCCTTGCCCTAGGCTGAGCCCTAACCCTAACCCTAGGCAGATAAATCAGCCTAGGTATAGGGATGGTGCCAAGGAAAAAGCTGTGAAAGCTGCCATGTTGTTGCACTTTTGTACTCCCACTGGGATGCCTTTCACAGCTGCCGTGTGCCTGGAGCTCAGGGCTTCCTGGTTTAAAAAACCATGTCCCTAGCTGAGACTGGAGGCAGGTGATTCAGCCTAGGCTTAGCAATGGTGCCAATGAAAACGTGTGGAGGCAGCCATTTTCTGGCACTTTTGTGCTCCCCTTGGGATGCCTCTCGCAGCTGCCGTGTGCCTGGAGCTCAGAGCTTGCTGGTTTAAAAAGCTCTACACCTAGGCGTAACCCTAACCCTAACCGTAACACTGGTCATTTAAATCAGCCTGGGTTTAGGAATTATCCCAAGGGAAAAGCTGTGGAGACAGCCATGTTGTGGCACTTTTGCGCTCCCCTTGGGATGCCTTTCACAGCTGCAGTGTGCTTGGAGCACAGGGCTTCCTGCTTTAAAAAACCACAACTTTAGCCCAAACTGGAGGCTTCTAAATCAGCCTTCGTTTCGGGACGTCCCCAAGGAAAAAGCTGTGGAGGCAGGCATGTTGAGGCACTTCTGCGCTCTTCTTGGGTAGTCCTTCGCAGCTGCTGTGTTCTTGGAACTCAGGGCTTTCTGGTTAAAAGAACACTAACCCTAGGCCTAACTCAAACCTTAAGCCTAGGAAGGAAAATCAGCCTATGATTTGGGATGGTCTCATGGAAATAGCAGTGGACGCAGCCAAGTTGTGTCACTTTTGCGCTCCCCTTGGGATGCCTTTCACAGCTGCAGTGTGCCTGGAGCACAGGGCTTCCTGGTTTTAAAAGTCCTAGGCCTAAGCCTAACAGTAACCCTAGGAAGGTAAATCAGCCGGGTATTAGGGTTCTTCCTAAGGAAAAAGCTGTGAAAGCAGCCATGTTGTGGCACTTCTGCGCTCCCTTTGGGATGCCTTTGGCAGATGCAGTAAGCCTGGAACTCAGGGCTTCCTGCTTAAAAAAATCCTAGCCCTAGGCTGAGCCCTAACCCTAACCCTAGGCAGATAAATCAGCCTAGGTATAGGGATGGTGCCAAGGAAAAAGCTGTGAAAGCTGCCATGTTGTTGCACTTTTGTACTCCCCTTGGGATGCCTTTCACAGCTGCCGTGTGCCTGGAGCTCAGGGCTTCCTGGTTTAAAAAACCATGTCCCTAGCTGAGACTGGAGGCAGGTGATTCAGCCTAGGCTTAGCAATGGTGCCAATGAAAACGTGTGGAGGCAGCCATTTTCTGGCACTTTTGTGCTCCCCTTGGGATGCCTTTCGCAGCTGCCGTGTGCCTGGAGCTCAGAGCTTGCTGGTTTAAAAAGCTCTACACCTAGGCGTAACCCTAACCCTAACCGTAACACTGGTCATTTAAATCAGCCTGGGTTTAGGAATTATCCCAAGGGAAAAGCTGTGGAGACAGCCATGTTGTGGCACTTTTGCGCTCCCCTTGGGATGCCTTTCACAGCTGCAGTGTGCTTGGAGCACAGGGCTTCCTGGTTTAAAAAACCACAACTTTAGCCCAAACTGGAGGCTTCTAAATCAGCCTTCGTTTCGGGACGTCCCCAAGGAAAAAGCTGTGGAGGCAGGCATGTTGAGGCACTTCTGCGCTCTTCTTGGGTAGTCCTTCGCAGCTGCTGTGTTCTTGGAACTCAGGGCTTTCTGGTTAAAAGAACACTAACCCTAGGCCTAACTCAAACCTTAAGCCTAGGAAGGAAAATCAGCCTATGATTCGGGATGGTCTCATGGAAATAGCAGTGGAGGCAGCCAAGTTGTGTCACTTTTGCGCTCCCCTTGGGATGCCTTTCACAGCTGCAGTGTGCCTGGAGCACAGGGCTTCCTGGTTTTAAAAGTCCTAGGCCTAAGCCTAACAGTAACCCTAGGAAGGTAAATCAGCCGGGTATTAGGGTTCTTCCTAAGGAAAAAGCTGTGAAAGCAGCCATGTTGTGGCACTTCTGCGCTCCCTTTGGGATGCCTTTGGCAGATGCAGTAAGCCTGGAACTCAGGGCTTCCTGCTTAAAAAAATCCTTGGCCTAGGCTGAGCCCTAACCCTAACCCTAGGCAGATAAATCAGCCTAGGTATAGGGATGGTGCCAAGGAAAAAGCTGTGAAAGCTGCCATGTTGTTGCACTTTTGTACTCCCCTTGGGAAGCCTTTCACAGCTGCCGTGTGCCTGGAGCTCAGGGCTTCCTGGTTTAAAAAACCATGTCCCTAGCTGAGACTGGAGGCAGGTGATTCAGCCTAGGCTTAGCAATGGTGCCAATGAAAACGTGTGGAGGCAGCCATTTTCTGGCACTTTTGTGCTCCCCTTGGGATGCCTTTCGCTGCTGCCGTGTGCCTGGAGCTCAGAGCTTGCTGGTTTAAAAAGCTCTACACCTAGGCGTAACCCTAACCCTAACCGTAACACTGGTCATTTAAATCAGCCTGGGTTTAGGAATTATCCCAAGGGAAAAGCTGTGGAGACAGCCATGTTGTGGCACTTTTGCGCTCCCCTTGGGATGCCTTTCACAGCTGCAGTGTGCTTGGAGCACAGGACTTCCTGGTTTAAAAACCACAACTTTAGCCCAAACTGGAGGCTTCTAAATCAGCCTTCGTTTCGGGACGTCCCCAAGGAAAAAGCTGTGGAGGCAGGCATGTTGAGGCACTTCTGCGCTCTTCTTGGGTAGTCCTTCGCAGCTGCTGTGTTCTTGGAACTCAGGGCTTTCTGGTTAAAAGAACACTAACCCTAGGCCTAACTCAAACCTTAAGCCTAGGAAGGAAAATCAGCCTATGATTCGGGATGGTCTCATGGAAATAGCAGTGGAGGCAGCCAAGTTGTGTCACTTTTGCGCTCCCCTTGGGATGCCTTTCACAGCTGCAGTGTGCCTGGAGCACAGGGCTTCCTGGTTTTAAAAGTCCTAGGCCTAAGCCTAACAGTAACCCTAGGAAGGTAAATCAGCCGGGTATTAGGGTTCTTCCTAAGGAAAAAGCTGTGAAAGCAGCCATGTTGTGGCACTTCTGCGCTCCCTTTGGGATGCCTTTGGCAGATGCAGTAAGCCTGGAACTCAGGGCTTCCTGGTTAAAAAAATCCTAGCCCTAGGCTGAGCCCTAACCCTAACCCTAGGCAGATAAATCAGCCTAGGTATAGGGATGGTGCCAAGGAAAAAGCTGTGAAAGCTGCCATGTTGTTGCACTTTTGTACTCCCCTTGGGATGACTTTCACAGCTGCCGTGTGCCTGGAGCTCAGGGCTTCCTGGTTTAAAAAACCATGTCCCTAGCTGAGACTGGAGGCAGGTGATTCAGCCTAGGCTTAGCAATGGTGCCAATGAAAATGTGTGGAGGCAGCCATTTTCTGGCACTTTTGTGCTCCCCTTGGGATGCCTTTCGCAGCTGCCGTGTGCCTGGAGCTCAGAGCTTGCTGGTTTAAAAAGCTCTACACCTAGGCGTAACCCTAACCCTAACCGTAACACTGGTCATTTAAATCAGCCTGGGTTTAGGAATTATCCCAAGGGAAAAGCTGTGGAGACAGCCATGTTGTGGCACTTTTGCGCTCCCCTTGGGATGCCTTTCACAGCTGCAGTGTGCTTGGAGCACAGGGCTTCCTGCTTTAAAAAACCACAACTTTAGCCCAAACTGGAGGCTTCTAAATCAGCCTTCGTTTCGGGACGTCCCCAAGGAAAAAGCTGTGGAGGCAGGCATGTTGAGGCACTTCTGCGCTCTTCTTGGGTAGTCCTTCGCAGCTGCTGTGTTCTTGGAACTCAGGGCTTTCTGGTTAAAAGAACACTAACCCTAGGCCTAACTCAAACCTTAAGCCTAGGAAGGAAAATCAGCCTATGATTCGGGATGGTCTCATGGAAATAGCAGTGGAGGCAGCCAAGTTGTGTCACTTTTGCGCTCCCCTTGGGATGCCTTTCACAGCTGCAGTGTGCCTGGAGCACAGGGCTTCCTGGTTTTAAAAGTCCTAGGCCTAAGCCTAACAGTAACCCTAGGAAGGTAAATCAGCCGGGTATTAGGGTTCTTCCTAAGGAAAAAGCTGTGAAAGCAGCCATGTTGTGGCACTTCTGCGCTCCCTTTGGGATGCCTTTGGCAGATGCAGTAAGCCTGGAACTCAGGGCTTCCTGCTTAAAAAAATCCTAGCCCTAGGCTGAGCCCTAACCCTAACCCTAGGCAGATAAATCAGCCTAGGTATAGGGATGGTGCCAAGGAAAAAGCTGTGAAAGCTGCCATGTTGTTGCACTTTTGTACTCCCCTTGGGATGCCTTTCACAGCTGCCGTGTGCCTGGAGCTCAGGGCTTCCTGGTTTAAAAAACCATGTCCCTAGCTGAGACTGGAGGCAGGTGATTCAGCCTAGGCTTAGCAATGGTGCCAATGAAAACGTGTGGAGGCAGCCATTTTCTGGCACTTTTGTGCTCCCCTTGGGATGCCTTTCGCAGCTGCCGTGTGCCTGGAGCTCAGAGCTTGCTGGTTTAAAAAGCTCTACACCTAGGCGTAACCCTAACCCTAACCGTAACACTGGTCATTTAAATCAGCCTGGGTTTAGGAATTATCCCAAGGGAAAAGCTGTGGAGACAGCCATGTTGTGGCACTTTTGCGCTCCCCTTGGGATGCCTTTCACAGCTGCAGTGTGCTTGGAGCACAGGGCTTCCTGGTTTAAAAAACCACAACTTTAGCCCAAACTGGAGGCTTCTAAATCAGCCTTCGTTTCGGGACGTCCCCAAGGAAAAAGCTGTGGAGGCAGGCATGTTGAGGCACTTCTGCGCTCTTCTTGGGTAGTCCTTCGCAGCTGCTGTGTTCTTGGAACTCAGGGCTTTCTGGTTAAAAGAACACTAACCCTAGGCCTAACTCAAACCTTAAGCCTAGGAAGGAAAATCAGCCTATGATTCGGGATGGTCTCATGGAAATAGCAGTGGAGGCAGCCAAGTTGTGTCACTTTTGCGCTCCCCTTGGGATGCCTTTAACAGCTGCAGTGTGCCTGGAGCACAGGGCTTCCTGGTTTTAAAAGTCCTAGGCCTAAGCCTAACAGTAACCCTAGGAAGGTAAATCAGCCGGGTATTAGGGTTCTTCCTAAGGAAAAAGCTGTGAAAGCAGCCATGTTGTGGCACTTCTGCGCTCCCTTTGGGATGCCTTTGGCAGATGCAGTAAGCCTGGAACTCAGGGCTTCCTGCTTAAAAAAATCCTAGCCCTAGGCTGAGCCCTAACCCTAACCCTAGGCAGATAAATCAGCCTAGGTATAGGGATGGTGCCAAGGAAAAAGCTGTGAAAGCTGCCATGTTGTTGCACTTTTGTACTCCCCTTGGGATGCCTTTAACAGCTGCCGTGTGCCTGGAGCTCAGGGCTTCCTGGTTTAAAAATCCATGTCCCTAGCTGAGACTGGAGGCAGGTGATTCAGCCTAGGCTTAGCAATGGTGCCAATGAAAACGTGTGGAGGCAGCCATTTTCTGGCACTTTTGTGCTCCCCTTGGGATGCCTTTCGCAGCTGCCGTGTGCCTGGAGCTCAGAGCTTGCTGGTTTAAAAAGCTCTACACCTAGGCGTAACCCTAACCCTAACCGTAACACTGGTCATTTAAATCAGCCTGGGTTTAGGAATTATCCCAAGGGAAAAGCTGTGGAGACAGCCATGTTGTGGCACTTTTGCGCTCCCCTTGGGATGCCTTTCACAGCTGCAGTGTGCTTGGAGCACAGGGCTTCCTGGTTTAAAAAACCACAACTTTAGCCCAAACTGGAGGCTTCTAAATCAGCCTTCGTTTCGGGACGTCCCCAAGGAAAAAGCTGTGGAGGCAGGCATGTTGAGGCACTTCTGCGCTCTTCTTGGGTAGTCCTTCGCAGCTGCTGTGTTCTTGGAACTCAGGGCTTTCTGGTTAAAAGAACACTAACCCTAGGCCTAACTCAAACCTTAAGCCTAGGAAGGAAAATCAGCCTATGATTCGGGATGGTCTCATGGAAATAGCAGTGGAGGCAGCCAAGTTGTGTCACTTTTGCGCTCCCCTTGGGATGCCTTTCACAGCTGCAGTGTGCCTGGAGCACAGGGCTTCCTGGTTTTAAAAGTCCTAGGCCTAAGCCTAACAGTAACCCTAGGAAGGTAAATCAGCCGGGTATTAGGGTTCTTCCTAAGGAAAAAGCTGTGAAAGCAGCCATGTTGTGGCACTTCTGCGCTCCCTTTGGGATGCCTTTGGCAGATGCAGTAAGCCTGGAACTCAGGGCTTCCTGCTTAAAAAAATCCTAGCCCTAGGCTGAGCCCTAACCCTAACCCTAGGCAGATAAATCAGCCTAGGTATAGGGATGGTGCCAAGGAAAAAGCTGTGAAAGCTGCCATGTTGTTGCACTTTTGTACTCCCCTTGGGATGCCTTTCACAGCTGCCGTGTGCCTGGAGCTCAGGGCTTCCTGGTTTAAAAAACCATGTCCCTAGCTGAGACTGGAGGCAGGTGATTCAGCCTAGGCTTAGCAATGGTGCCAATGAAAACGTGTGGAGGCAGCCATTTTCTGGCACTTTTGTGCTCCCCTTGGGATGCCTTTCGCTGCTGCCGTGTGCCTGGAGCTCAGAGCTTGCTGGTTTAAAAAGCTCTACACCTAGGCGTAACCCTAACCCTAACCGTAACACTGGTCATTTAAATCAGCCTGGGTTTAGGAATTATCCCAAGGGAAAAGCTGTGGAGACAGCCATGTTGTGGCACTTTTGCGCTCCCCTTGGGATGCCTTTCACAGCTGCAGTGTGCTTGGAGCACAGGACTTCCTGGTTTAAAAAACCACAACTTTAGCCCAAACTGGAGGCTTCTAAATCAGCCTTCGTTTCGGGACGTCCCCAAGGAAAAAGCTGTGGAGGCAGGCATGTTGAGGCACTTCTGCGCTCTTCTTGGGTAGTCCTTCGCAGCTGCTGTGTTCTTGGAACTCAGGGCTTTCTGGTTAAAAGAACACTAACCCTAGGCCTAACTCAAACCTTAAGCCTAGGAAGGAAAATCAGCCTATGATTCGGGATGGTCTCATGGAAATAGCAGTGGAGGCAGCCAAGTTGTGTCACTTTTGCGCTCCCCTTGGGATGCCTTTCACAGCTGCAGTGTGCCTGGAGCACAGGGCTTCCTGGTTTTAAAAGTCCTAGGCCTAAGCCTAACAGTAACCCTAGGAAGGTAAATCAGCCGGGTATTAGGGTTCTTCCTAAGGAAAAAGCTGTGAAAGCAGCCATGTTGTGGCACTTCTGCGCTCCCTTTGGGATGCCTTTGGCAGATGCAGTAAGCCTGGAACTGAGGGCTTCCTGCTTAAAAAAATCCTAGCGCTAGGCTGAGCCCTAACCCTAACCCTAGGCAGATAAATCAGCCTAGGTATAGGGATGGTGCCAAGGAAAAAGCTGTGAAAGCTGCCATGTTGTTGCACTTTTGTACTCCCCTTGGGATGCCTTTCACAGCTGCCGTGTGCCTGGAGCTCAGGGCTTCCTGGTTTAAAAAACCATGTCCCTAGCTGAGACTGGAGGCAGGTGATTCAGCCTAGGCTTAGCAATGGTGCCAATGAAAACGTGTGGAGGCAGCCATTTTCTGGCACTTTTGTGCTCCCCTTGGGATGCCTTTCGCTGCTGCCGTGTGCCTGGAGCTCAGAGCTTGCTGGTTTAAAAAGCTCTACACCTAGGCGTAACCCTAACCCTAACCGTAACACTGGTCATTTAAATCAGCCTGGGTTTAGGAATTATCCCAAGGGAAAAGCTGTGGAGACAGCCATGTTGTGGCACTTTTGCGCTCCCCTTGGGATGCCTTTCACAGCTGCAGTGTGCTTGGAGCACAGGACTTCCTGGTTTAAAAAACCACAACTTTAGCCCAAACTGGAAGCTTCTAAATCAGCCTTCGTTTCGGGACGTCCCCAAGGAAAAAGCTGTGGAGGCAGGCATGTTGAGGCACTTCTGCGCTCTTCTTGGGTAGTCCTTCGCAGCTGCTGTGTTCTTGGAACTCAGGGCTTTCTGGTTAAAAGAACACTAACCCTAGGCCTAACTCAAACCTTAAGCCTAGGAAGGAAAATCAGCCTATGATTCGGGATGGTCTCATGGAAATAGCAGTGGAGGCAGCCAAGTTGTGTCACTTTTGCGCTCCCCTTGGGATGCCTTTCACAGCTGCAGTGTGCCTGGAGCACAGGGCTTCCTGGTTTTAAAAGTCCTAGGCCTAAGCCTAACAGTAACCCTAGGAAGGTAAATCAGCCGGGTATTAGGGTTCTTCCTAAGGAAAAAGCTGTGAAAGCAGCCATGTTGTGGCACTTCTGCGCTCCCTTTGGGATGCCTTTGGCAGATGCAGTAAGTCTGGAACTCAGGGCTTCCTGGTTAAAAAAGTCCTAGCCCTAGGCTGAGCCCTAACCCTAACCCTAGGCAGATAAATCAGCCTAGGTATAGGGATGGTGCCAAGGAAAAAGCTGTGAAAGCTGCCATGTTGTTGCACTTTTGTACTCCCACTGGGATGCCTTTCACAGCTGCCGTGTGCCTGGAGCTCAGGGCTTCCTGGTTTAAAAAACAATGTCCCTAGCTGAGACTGGAGGCAGGTGATTCAGCCTAGGCTTAGCAATGGTGCCAATGAAAATGTGTGGAGGCAGCCATTTTCTGGCACTTTTGTGCTCCCCTTGGGATGCCTTTCGCAGCTGCCGTGTGCCTGGAGCTCAGAGCTTGCTGGTTTAAAAAGCTCTACACCTAGGCGTAACCCTAACCCTAACCGTAACACTGGTCATTTAAATCAGCCTGGGTTTAGGAATTATCCCAAGGGAAAAGCTGTGGAGACAGCCATGTTGTGGCACTTTTGCGCTCCCCTTGGGATGCCTTTCACAGCTGCAGTGTGCTTGGAGCACAGGGCTTCCTGGTTTAAAAAACCACAACTTTAGCCCAAACTGGAGGCTTCTAAATCAGCCTTCGTTTCGGGACGTCCCCAAGGAAAAAGCTGTGGAGGCAGGCAGGTTGAGGCACTTCTGCGCTCTTCTTGGGTAGTCCTTCGCAGCTGCTGTGTTCTTGGAACTCAGGGCTTTCTGGTTAAAAGAACACTAACCCTAGGCCTAACTCAAACCTTAAGCCTAGGAAGGAAAATCAGCCTATGATTCGGGATGGTCTCATGGAAATAGCAGTGGAGGCAGCCAAGTTGTGTCACTTTTGCGCTCCCCTTGGGATGCCTTTCACAGCTGCAGTGTGCCTGGAGCACAGGTCTTCCTGGTTTTAAAAGTCCTAGGCCTAAGCCTAACAGTAACCCTAGGAAGGTAAATCAGCCGGGTATTAGGGTTCTTCCTAAGGAAAAAGCTGTGAAAGCAGCCATGTTGTGGCACTTCTGCGCTCCCTTTGGGATGCCTTTGGCAGATGCAGTAAGCCTGGAACTCAGGGCTTCCTGCTTAAAAAAATCCTAGCCCTAGGCTGAGCCCTAACCCTAACCCTAGGCAGATAAATCAGCCTAGGTATAGGGATGGTGCCAAGGAAAAAGCTGTGAAAGCTGCCATGTTGTTGCACTTTTGTACTCCCCTTGGGATGCCTTTCACAGCTGCCGTGTGCCTGGAGCTCAGGGCTTCCTGGTTTAAAAAACCATGTCCCTAGCTGAGACTGGAGGCAGGTGATTCAGCCTAGGCTTAGCAATGGTGCCAATGAAAACGTGTGGAGGCAGCCATTTTCTGGCACTTTTGTGCTCCCCTTGGGATGCCTTTCGCTGCTGCCGTGTGCCTGGAGCTCAGAGCTTGCTGGTTTAAAAAGCTCTACACCTAGGCGTAACCCTAACCCTAACCGTAACACTGGTCATTTAAATCAGCCTGGGTTTAGGAATTATCCCAAGGGAAAAGCTGTGGAGACAGCCATGTTGTGGCACTTTTGCGCTCCCCTTGGGATGCCTTTCACAGCTGCAGTGTGCTTGGAGCACAGGGCTTCCTGGTTTAAAAAACCACAACTTTAGCCCAAACTGGAGGCTTCTAAATCAGCCTTCGTTTCGGGACGTCCCCAAGGAAAAAGCTGTGGAGGCAGGCATGTTGAGGCACTTCTGCGCTCTTCTTGGGTAGTCCTTCGCAGCTGCTGTGTTCTTGGAACTCAGGGCTTTCTGGTTAAAAGAACACTAACCCTAGGCCTAACTCAAACCTTAAGCCTAGGAAGGAAAATCAGCCTATGATTCGGGATGGTCTCATGGAAATAGCAGTGGAGGCAGCCAAGTTGTGTCACTTTTGCGCTCCCCTTGGGATGCCTTTCACAGCTGCAGTGTGCCTGGAGCACAGGGCTTCCTGGTTTTAAAAGTCCTAGGCCTAAGCCTAACAGTAACCCTAGGAAGGTAAATCAGCCGGGTATTAGGGTTCTTCCTAAGGAAAAAGCTGTGAAAGCAGCCATGTTGTGGCACTTCTGCGCTCCCTTTGGGATGCCTTTGGCAGATGCAGTAAGCCTGGAACTCAGGGCTTCCTGGTTAAAAAAATCCTTGCCCTTGGCTGAGCCCTAACCCTAACCCTAGGCAGATAAATCAGCCTAGGTATAGGGATGGTGCCAAGGAAAAAGCTGTGAAAGCTGCCATGTTGTTGCACTTTTGTACTCCCCTTGGGATGCCTTTCACAGCTGCCGTGTGCCTGGAGCTCAGGGCTTCCTGGTTTAAAAAACCATGTCCCTAGCTGAGACTGGAGGCAGGTGATTCAGCCTAGGCTTAGCAATGGTGCCAATGAAAATGTGTGGAGGCAGCCATTTTCTGGCACTTTTGTGCTCCCCTTGGGATGCCTTTCGCAGCTGCCGTGTGCCTGGAGCTCAGAGCTTGCTGGTTTAAAAAGCTCTACACCTAGGCGTAACCCTAACCCTAACCGTAACACTGGTCATTTAAATCAGCCTGGGTTTAGGAATTATCCCAAGGGAAAAGCTGTGGAGACAGCCATGTTGTGGCACTTTTGCGCTCCCCTTGGGATGCCTTTCACAGCTGCAGTGTGCTTGGAGCACAGGGCTTCCTGGTGTAAAAAACCACAACTTTAGCCCAAACTGGAGGCTTCTAAATCAGCCTTCGTTTCGGGACGTCCCCAAGGAAAAAGCTGTGGAGGCAGGCATGTTGAGGCACTTCTGCGCTCTTCTTGGGTAGTCCTTCGCAGCTGCTGTCTTCTTGGAACTCAGGGCTTTCTGGTTAAAAGAACACTAACCCTAGGCCTAACTCAAACCTTAAGCCTAGGAAGGAAAATCAGCCTATGATTCGGGATGGTCTCATGGAAATAGCAGTGGAGGCAGCCAAGTTGTGTCACTTTTGCGCTCCCCTTGGGATGCCTTTCACAGCTGCAGTGTGCCTGGAGCACAGGGCTTCCTGGTTTTAAAAGTCCTAGGCCTAAGCCTAACAGTAACCCTAGGAAGGTAAATCAGCCGGGTATTAGGGTTCTTCCTAAGGAAAAAGCTGTGAAAGCAGCCATGTTGTGGCACTTCTGCGCTCCCTTTGGGATGCCTTTGGCAGATGCAGTAAGCCTGGAACTCAGGGCTTCCTGGTTAAAAAAATCCTAGCCCTAGGCTGAGCCCTAACCCTAACCCTAGGCAGATAAATCAGCCTAGGTATAGGGATGGTGCCAAGGAAAAAGCTGTGAAAGCTGCCATGTTGTTGCACTTTTCTACTCCCCTTGGGATGCCTTTCACAGCTGCCGTGTGCCTGGAGCTCAGGGCTTCCTGGTTTAAAAAACCATGTCCCTAGCTGAGACTGGAGGCAGGTGATTCAGCCTAGGCTTAGCAATGGTGCCAATGAAAACGTGTGGAGGCAGCCATTTTCTGGCACTTTTGTGCTCCCCTTGGGATGCCTTTCGCAGCTGCCGTGTGCCTGGAGCTCAGAGCTTGCTGGTTTAAAAAGCTCTACACCTAGGCGTAACCCTAACCCTAACCGTAACACTGGTCATTTAAATCAGCCTGGGTTTAGGAATTATCCCAAGGGAAAAGCTGTGGAGACAGCCATGTTGTGGCACTTTTGCGCTCCCCTTGGGATGCCTTTCACAGCTGCAGTGTGCTTGGAGCACAGGGCTTCCTGGTTTAAAAAACCACAACTTTAGCCCAAACTGGAGGCTTCTAAATCAGCCTTCGTTTCGGGACGTCCCCAAGGAAAAAGCTGTGGAGGCAGGCATGTTGAGGCACTTCTGCGCTCTTCTTGGGTAGTCCTTCGCAGCTGCTGTGTTCTTGGAACTCAGGGCTTTCTGGTTAAAAGAACACTAACCCTAGGCCTAACTCAAACCTTAAGCCTAGGAAGGAAAATCAGCCTATGATTCGGGATGGTCTCATGGAAATAGCAGTGGAGGCAGCCAAGTTGTGTCACTTTTGCGCTCCCCTTGGGATGCCTTTCACAGCTGCAGTGTGCCTGGAGCACAGGGCTTCCTGGTTTTAAAAGTCCTAGGCCTAAGCCTAACAGTAACCCTAGGAAGGTAAATCAGCCGGGTATTAGGGTTCTTCCTAAGGAAAAAGCTGTGAAAGCAGCCATGTTGTGGCACTTCTGCGCTCCCTTTGGGATGCCTTTGGCAGATGCAGTAAGCCTGGAACTCAGGGCTTCCTGCTTAAAAAAATCCTTGCCCTAGGCTGAGCCCTAACCCTAACCCTAGGCAGATAAATCAGCCTAGGTATAGGGATGGTGCCAAGGAAAAAGCTGTGAAAGCTGCCATGTTGTTCCACTTTTGTACTCCCCTTGGGAAGCCTTTCACAGCTGCCGTGTGCCTGGAGCTCAGGGCTTCCTGGTTTAAAAAACCATGTCCCTAGCTGAGACTGGAGGCAGGTGATTCAGCCTAGGCTTAGCAATGGTGCCAATGAAAACGTGTGGAGGCAGCCATTTTCTGGCACTTTTGTGCTCCCCTTGGGATGCCTTTCGCAGCTGCCGTGTGCCTGGAGCTCAGAGCTTGCTGGTTTAAAAAGCTCTACACCTAGGCGTAACCCTAACCCTAACCGGAACACTGGTCATTTAAATCAGCCTGGGTTTAGGAATTATCCCAAGGGAAAAGCTGTGGAGACAGCCATGTTGTGGCACTTTTGCGCTCCCCTTGGGATGCCTTTCACAGCTGCAGTGTGCTTGGAGCACAGGGCTTCCTGGTTTAAAAAACCACAACTTTAGCCCAAACTGGAGGCTTCTAAATCAGCCTTCGTTTCGGGACGTCCCCAAGGAAAAAGCTGTGGAGGCAGGCATGTTGAGGCACTTCTGCGCTCTTCTTGGGTAGTCCTTCGCAGCTGCTGTGTTCTTGGAACTCAGGGCTTTCTGGTTAAAAGAACACTAACCCTAGGCCTAACTCAAACCTTAAGCCTAGGAAGGAAAATCAGCCTATGATTCGGGATGGTCTCATGGAAATAGCAGTGGAGGCAGCCAAGTTGTGTCACTTTTGCGCTCCCCTTGGGATGCCTTTCACAGCTGCAGTGTGCCTGGAGCACAGGGCTTCCTGGTTTTAAAAGTCCTAGGCCTAAGCCTAACAGTAACCCTAGGAAGGTAAATCAGCCGTGTATTAGGGTTCTTCCTAAGGAAAAAGCTGTGAAAGCAGCCATGTTGTGGCACTTCTGCGCTCCCTTTGGGATGCCTTTGGCAGATGCAGTAAGCCTGGAACTCAGGGCTTCCTGCTTAAAAAAATCCTTGCCCTAGGCTGAGCCCTAACCCTAAGCCTAGGCAGATAAATCAGCCTAGGTATAGGGATGGTGCCAAGGAAAAAGCTGTGAAAGCTGCCATGTTGTTCCACTTTTGTACTCCCCTTGGGAAGCCTTTCACAGCTGCCGTGTGCCTGGAGCTCAGGGCTTCCTGGTTTAAAAAACCATGTCCCTAGCTGAGACTGGAGGCAGGTGATTCAGCCTAGGCTTAGCAATGGTGCCAATGAAAACGTGTGGAGGCAGCCATTTTCTGGCACTTTTGTGCTCCCCTTGGGATGCCTTTCGCTGCTGCCGTGTGCCTGGAGCTCAGAGCTTGCTGGTTTAAAAAGCTCTACACCTAGGCGTAACCCTAACCCTAACCGTAACACTGGTCATTTAAATCAGCCTGGGTTTAGGAATTATCCCAAGGGAAAAGCTGTGGAGACAGCCATGTTGTGGCACTTTTGCGCTCCCCTTGGGATGCCTTTCACAGCTGCAGTGTGCTTGGAGCACAGGACTTCCTGGTTTAAAAAACCACAACTTTAGCCCAAACTGGAGGCTTCTAAATCAGCCTTCGTTTCGGGACGTCCCCAAGGAAAAAGCTGTGTAGGCAGGCATGTTGAGGCACTTCTGCGCTCTTCTTGGGTAGTCCTTCGCAGCTGCTGTGTTCTTGGAACTCAGGGCTTTCTGGTTAAAAGAACACTAACCCTAGGCCTAACTCAAACCTTAAGCCTAGGAAGGAAAATCAGCCTATGATTCGGGATGGTCTCATGGAAATAGCAGTGGAGGCAGCCAAGTTGTGTCACTTTTGCGCTCCCCTTGGGATGCCTTTAACAGCTGCAGTGTGCCTGGAGCACAGGGCTTCCTGGTTTTAAAAGTCCTAGGCCTAAGCCTAACAGTAACCCTAGGAAGGTAAATCAGCCGGGTATTAGGGTTCTTCCTAAGGAAAAAGCTGTGAAAGCAGCCATGTTGTGGCACTTCTGCGCTCCCTTTGGGATGCCTTTGGCAGATGCAGTAAGCCTGGAACTCAGGGCTTCCTGGTTAAAAAAATCCTTGCCCTTGGCTGAGCCCTAACCCTAACCCTAGGCAGATAAATCAGCCTAGGTATAGGGATGGTGCCAAGGAAAAAGCTGTGAAAGCTGCCATGTTGTTGCACTTTTGTACTCCCCTTGGGATGCCTTTCACAGCTGCCGTGTGCCTGGAGCTCAGGGCTTCCTGGTTTAAAAAACCATGTCCCTAGCTGAGACTGGAGGCAGGTGATTCAGCCTAGGCTTAGCAATGGTGCCAATGAAAATGTGTGGAGGCAGCCATTTTCTGGCACTTTTGTGCTCCCCTTGGGATGCCTTTCGCAGCTGCCGTGTGCCTGGAGCTCAGAGCTTGCTGGTTTAAAAAGCTCTACACCTAGGCGTAACCCTAACCCTAACCGTAACACTGGTCATTTAAATCAGCCTGGGTTTAGGAATTATCCCAAGGGAAAAGCTGTGGAGACAGCCATGTTGTGGCACTTTTGCGCTCCCCTTGGGATGCCTTTCACAGCTGCAGTGTGCTTGGAGCACAGGGCTTCCTGGTGTAAAAAACCACAACTTTAGCCCAAACTGGAGGCTTCTAAATCAGCCTTCGTTTCGGGACGTCCCCAAGGAAAAAGCTGTGGAGGCAGGCATGTTGAGGCACTTCTGCGCTCTTCTTGGGTAGTCCTTCGCAGCTGCTGTGTTCTTGGAACTCAGGGCTTTCTGGTTAAAAGAACACTAACCCTAGGCCTAACTCAAACCTTAAGCCTAGGAAGGAAAATCAGCCTATGATTCGGGATGGTCTCATGGAAATAGCAGTGGAGGCAGCCAAGTTGTGTCACTTTTGCGCTCCCCTTGGGATGCCTTTCACAGCTGCAGTGTGCCTGGAGCACAGGGCTTCCTGGTTTTAAAAGTCCTAGGCCTAAGCCTAACAGTAACCCTAGGAAGGTAAATCAGCCGGGTATTAGGGTTCTTCCTAAGGAAAAAGCTGTGAAAGCAGCCATGTTGTGGCACTTCTGCGCTCCCTTTGGGATGCCTTTGGCAGATGCAGTAAGCCTGGAACTCAGGGCTTCCTGGTTAAAAAAATGCTAGCCCTAGGCTGAGCCCTAACCCTAACCCTAGGCAGATAAATCAGCCTAGGTATAGGGATGGTGCCAAGGAAAAAGCTGTGAAAGCTGCCATGTTGTTGCACTTTTGTACTCCCCTTGGGATGCCTTTCACAGCTGCCGTGTGCCTGGAGCTCAGGGCTTCCTGGTTTAAAAAACCATGTCCCTAGCTGAGACTGGAGGCAGGTGATTCAGCCTAGGCTTAGCAATGGTGCCAATGAAAACGTGTGGAGGCAGCCATTTTCTGGCACTTTTGTGCTCCCCTTGGGATGCCTTTCGCAGCTGCCGTGTGCCTGGAGCTCAGAGCTTGCTGGTTTAAAAAGCTCTACACCTAGGCGTAACCCTAACCCTAACCGGAACACTGGTCATTTAAATCAGCCTGGGTTTAGGAATTATCCCAAGGGAAAAGCTGTGGAGACAGCCATGTTGTGGCACTTTTGCGCTCCCCTTGGGATGCCTTTCACAGCTGCAGTGTGCTTGGAGCACAGGGCTTCCTGGTTTAAAAAACCACAACTTTAGCCCAAACTGGAGGCTTCTAAATCAGCCTTCGTTTCGGGACGTCCCCAAGGAAAAAGCTGTGGAGGCAGGCATGTTGAGGCACTTCTGCGCTCTTCTTGGGTAGTCCTTCGCAGCTGCTGTGTTCTTGGAACTCAGGGCTTTCTGGTTAAAAGAACACTAACCCTAGGCCTAACTCAAACCTTAAGCCTAGGAAGGAAAATCAGCCTATGATTCGGGATGGTCTCATGGAAATAGCAGTGGAGGCAGCCAAGTTGTGTCACTTTTGCGCTCCCCTTGGGATGCCTTTCACAGCTGCAGTGTGCCTGGAGCACAGGGCTTCCTGGTTTTAAAAGTCCTAGGCCTAAGCCTAACAGTAACCCTAGGAAGGTAAATCAGCCGGGTATTAGGGTTCTTCCTAAGGAAAAAGCTGTGAAAGCAGCCATGTTGTGGCACTTCTGCGCTCCCTTTGGGATGCCTTTGGCAGATGCAGTAAGCCTGGAACTCAGGGCTTCCTGCTTAAAAAAATCCTAGCCCTAGGCTGAGCCCTAACCCTAACCCTAGGCAGATAAATCAGCCTAGGTATAGGGATGGTGCCAAGGAAAAAGCTGTGAAAGCTGCCATGTTGTTGCACTTTTGTACTCCCCTTGGGATGCCTTTCACAGCTGCCGTGTGCCTGGAGCTCAGGGCTTCCTGGTTTAAAAAACCATGTCCCTAGCTGAGACTGGAGGCAGGTGATTCAGCCTAGGCTTAGCAATGGTGCCAATGAAAACGTGTGGAGGCAGCCATTTTCTGGCACTTTTGTGCTCCCCTTGGGATGCCTTTCGCAGCTGCCGTGTGCCTGGAGCTCAGAGCTTGCTGGTTTAAAAAGCTCTACACCTAGGCGTAACCCTAACCCTAACCGGAACACTGGTCATTTAAATCAGCCTGGGTTTAGGAATTATCCCAAGGGAAAAGCTGTGGAGACAGCCATGTTGTGGCACTTTTGCGCTCCCCTTGGGATGCCTTTCACAGCTGCAGTGTGCTTGGAGCACAGGGCTTCCTGGTTTAAAAAACCACAACTTTAGCCCAAACTGGAGGCTTCTAAATCAGCCTTCGTTTCGGGACGTCCCCAAGGAAAAAGCTGTGGAGGCAGGCATGTTGAGGCACTTCTGCGCTCTTCTTGGGTAGTCCTTCGCAGCTGCTGTGTTCTTGGAACTCAGGGCTTTCTGGTTAAAAGAACACTAACCCTAGGCCTAACTCAAACCTTAAGCCTAGGAAGGAAAATCAGCCTATGATTCGGGATGGTCTCATGGAAATAGCAGTGGAGGCAGCCAAGTTGTGTCACTTTTGCGCTCCCCTTGGGATGCCTTTCACAGCTGCAGTGTGCCTGGAGCACAGGGCTTCCTGGTTTTAAAAGTCCTAGGCCTAAGCCTAACAGTAACCCTAGGAAGGTAAATCAGCCGGGTATTAGGGTTCTTCCTAAGGAAAAAGCTGTGAAAGCAGCCATGTTGTGGCACTTCTGCGCTCCCTTTGGGATGCCTTTGGCAGATGCAGTAAGCCTGGAACTCAGGGCTTCCTGCTTAAAAAAATCCTTGCCCTAGGCTGAGCCCTAACCCTAACCCTAGGCAGATAAATCAGCCTAGGTATAGGGATGGTGCCAAGGAAAAAGCTGTGAAAGCTGCCATGTTGTTCCACTTTTGTACTCCCCTTGGGAAGCCTTTCACAGCTGCCGTGTGCCTGGAGCTCAGGGCTTCCTGGTTTAAAAAACCATGTCCCTAGCTGAGACTGGAGGCAGGTGATTCAGCCTAGGCTTAGCAATGGTGCCAATGAAAACGTGTGGAGGCAGCCATTTTCTGGCACTTTTGTGCTCCCCTTGGGATGCCTTTCGCAGCTGCCGTGTGCCTGGAGCTCAGAGCTTGCTGGTTTAAAAAGCTCTACACCTAGGCGTAACCCTAACCCTAACCGTAACACTGGTCATTTAAATCAGCCTGGGTTTAGGAATTATCCCAAGGGAAAAGCTGTGGAGACAGCCATGTTGTGGCACTTTTGCGCTCCCCTTGGGATGCCTTTCACAGCTGCAGTGTGCTTGGAGCACAGGGCTTCCTGGTTTAAAAAACCACAACTTTAGCCCAAACTGGAGGCTTCTAAATCAGCCTTCGTTTCGGGACGTCCCCAAGGAAAAAGCTGTGGAGGCAGGCATGTTGAGGCACTTCTGCGCTCTTCTTGGGTAGTCCTTCGCAGCTGCTGTGTTCTTGGAACTCAGGGCTTTCTGGTTAAAAGAACACTAACCCTAGGCCTAACTCAAACCTTAAGCCTAGGAAGGAAAATCAGCCTATGATTCGGGATGGTCTCATGGAAATAGCAGTGGAGGCAGCCAAGTTGTGTCACTTTTGCGCTCCCCTTGGGATGCCTTTAACAGCTGCAGTGTGCCTGGAGCACAGGGCTTCCTGGTTTTAAAAGTCCTAGGCCTAAGCCTAACAGTAACCCTAGGAAGGTAAATCAGCCGGGTATTAGGGTTCTTCCTAAGGAAAAAGCTGTGAAAGCAGCCATGTTGTGGCACTTCTGCGCTCCCTTTGGGATGCCTTTGGCAGATGCAGTAAGCCTGGAACTCAGGGCTTCCTGGTTTAAAAAATCCTTGCCCTTGGCTGAGCCCTAACCCTAACCCTAGGCAGATAAATCAGCCTAGGTATAGGGATGGTGCCAAGGAAAAAGCTGTGAAAGCTGCCATGTTGTTGCACTTTTGTACTCCCCTTGGGATGCCTTTCACAGCTGCCGTGTGCCTGGAGCTCAGGGCTTCCTGGTTTAAAAAACCATGTCCCTAGCTGAGACTGGAGGCAGGTGATTCAGCCTAGGCTTAGCAATGGTGCCAATGAAAACGTGTGGAGGCAGCCATTTTCTGGCACTTTTGTGCTCCCCTTGGGATGCCTTTCGCAGCTGCCGTGTGCCTGGAGCTCAGAGCTTGCTGGTTTAAAAAGCTCTACACCTAGGCGTAACCCTAAGCCTAACCGGAACACTGGTCATTTAAATCAGCCTGGGTTTAGGAATTATCCCAAGGGAAAAGCTGTGGAGACAGCCATGTTGTGGCACTTTTGCACTCCCCTTGGGATGCCTTTCACAGCTGCAGTGTGCTTGGAGCACAGGGCTTCCTGGTGTAAAAAACCACAACTTTAGCCCAAACTGGAGGCTTCGAAATCAGCCTTCGTTTCGGGACGTCCCCAAGGAAAAAGCTGTGGAGGCAGGCATGTTGAGGCACTTCTGCGCTCTTCTTGGGCAGTCCTTCGCAGCTGCTGTGTTCTTGGAACTCAGGGCTTTCTGGTTAAAAGAACACTAACCCTAGGCCTAACTCAAACCTTAAGCCTAGGAAGGAAAATCAGCCTATTATTCGGGATGGTCTCATGGAAATAGCAGTGGAGGCAGCCAAGTTGTGTCACTTTTGCGCTCCCCTTGGGATGCCTTTAACAGCTGCAGTGTGCCTGGAGCACAGGGCTTCCTGGTTTTAAAAGTCCTAGGCCTAAGCCTAACAGTAACCCTAGGAAGGTAAATCAGCCGGGTATTAGGGTTCTTCCTAAGGAAAAAGCTGTGAAAGCAGCCATGTTGTGGACCTTCTGCGCTCCCTTTGGGATGCCTTTGGCAGATGCAGTAAGCCTGGAACTCAGGGCTTCCTGCTTAAAAAAATCCTTGCCCTAGGCTGAGCCCTAACCCTAACCCTAGGCAGATAAATCAGCCTAGGTATAGGGATGGTGCCAAGGAAAAAGCTGTGAAAGCTGCCATGTTGTTGCACTTTTGTACTCCCCTTGGGATGCCTTTCACAGCTGCCGTGTGCCTGGAGCTCAGGGCTTCCTGGTTTAAAAAACCATGTCCCTAGCTGAGACTGGAGGCAGGTGATTCAGCCTAGGCTTAGCAATGGTGCCAATGAAAACGTGTGGAGGCAGCCATTTTCTGGCACTTTTGTGCTCCCCTTGGGATGCCTTTCGCAGCTGCCGTGTGCCTGGAGCTCAGAGCTTGCTGGTTTAAAAAGCTCTACACGTAGGCGTAACCCTAACCCTAACCGTAACACTGGTCATTTAAATCAGCCTGGGTTTAGGAATTATCCCAAGGGAAAAGCTGTGGAGACAGCCATGTTGTGGCACTTTTGCGCTCCCCTTGGGATGCCTTTCACAGCTGCAGTGTGCTTGGAGCACAGGGCTTCCTGGTGTAAAAAACCACAACTTTAGCCCAAACTGGAGGCTTCTAAATCAGCCTTCGTTTCGGGACGTCCCCAAGGAAAAAGCTGTGGAGGCAGGCATGTTGAGGCACTTCTGCACTCTTCTTGGGTAGTCCTTCGCAGCTGCTGTGTTCTTGGAACTCAGGGCTTTCTGGTTAAAAGAACACTAACCCTAGGCCTAACTCAAACCTTAAGCCTAGGAAGGAAAATCAGCCAATGATTCGGGATGGTCTCATGGAAATAGCAGTGGAGGCAGCCAAGTTGTGTCACTTTTGCGCTCCCCTTGGGATGCCTTTCACAGCTGCAGTGTGCCTGGAGCACAGGGCTTCCTGGTTTTAAAAGTCCTAGGCCTAAGCCTAACAGTAACCCTAGGAAGGTAAATCAGCCGGGTATTAGGGTTCTTCCTAAGGAAAAAGCTGTGAAAGCAGCCATGTTGTGGCACTTCTGCGCTCCCTTTGGGATGCCTTTGGCAGATGCAGTAAGCCTGGAACTCAGGGCTTCCTGGTTAAAAAAATCCTTGCCCTTGGCTGAGCCCTAACCCTAACCCTAGGCAGATAAATCAGCCTAGGTATAGGGATGGTGCCAAGGAAAAAGCTGTGAAAGCTGCCATGTTGTTGCACTTTTGTACTCCCCTTGGGATGCCTTTCACAGCTGCCGTGTGCCTGGAGCTCAGGGCTTCCTGGTTTAAAAAACCATGTCCCTAGCTGAGACTGGAGGCAGGTGATTCAGCCTAGGCTTAGCAATGGTGCCAATGAAAACGTGTGGAGGCAGCCATTTTCTGGCACTTTTGTGCTCCCCTTGGGATGCCTTTCGCAGCTGCCGTGTGCCTGGAGCTCAGAGCTTGCTGGTTTAAAAAGCTCTACACCTAGGCGTAACCCTAACCCTAACCGGAACACTGGTCATTTAAATCAGCCTGGGTTTAGGAATTATCCCAAGGGAAAAGCTGTGGAGACAGCCATGTTGTGGCACTTTTGCGCTCCCCTTGGGATGCCTTTCACAGCTGCAGTGTGCTTGGAGCACAGGGCTTCCTGGTTTAAAAAACCACAACTTTAGCCCAAACTGGAGCCTTCTAAATCAGCCTTCGTTTCGGGACGTCCCCAAGGAAAAAGCTGTGGAGGCAGGCATGTTGAGGCACTTCTGCGCTCTTCTTGGGTAGTCCTTCGCAGCTGCTGTGTTCTTGGAACTCAGGGCTTTCTGGTTAAAAGAACACTAACCCTAGGCCTAACTCAAACCTTAAGCCTAGGAAGGAAAATCAGCCTATGATTCGGGATGGTCTCATGGAAATAGCAGTGGAGGCAGCCAAGTTGTGTCACTTTTGCGCTCCCCTTGGGATGCCTTTCACAGCTGCAGTGTGCCTGGAGCACAGGGCTTCCTGGTTTTAAAAGTCCTAGGCCTAAGCCTAACAGTAACCCTAGGAAGGTAAATCAGCTGGGTATTAGGGTTCTTCCTAAGGAAAAAGCTGTGAAAGCAGCCATGTTGTGGACCTTCTGCGCTCCCTTTGGGATGCCTTTGGCAGATGCAGTAAGCCTGGAACTCAGGGCTTCCTGCTTAAAAAAATCCTAGCCCTTGGCTGAGCCCTAACCCTAACCCTAGGCAGATAAATCAGCCTAGGTATAGGGATGGTGCCAAGGAAAAAGCTGTGAAAGCTGCCATGTTGTTGCACTTTTGTACTCCCCTTGGGATGCCTTTCACAGCTGCCGTGTGCCTGGAGCTCAGGGCTTCCTGGTTTAAAAATCCATGTCCCTAGCTGAGACTGGAGGCAGGTGATTCAGCCTAGGCTTAGCAATGGTGCCAATGAAAACGTGTGGAGGCAGCCATTTTCTGGCACTTTTGTGCTCCCCTTGGGATGCCTTTCGCAGCTGCCGTGTGCCTGGAGCTCAGAGCTTGCTGGTTTAAAAAGCTCTACACCTAGGCGTAACCCTAACCCTAACCGTAACACTGGTCATTTAAATCAGCCTGGGTTTAGGAATTATCCCAAGGGAAAAGCTGTGGAGACAGCCATGTTGTGGCACTTTTGCGCTCCCCTTGGGATGCCTTTCACAGCTGCAGTGTGCTTGGAGCACAGGGCTTCCTGGTTTAAAAAACCACAACTTTAGCCCAAACTGGAGGCTTCTAAATCAGCCTTCGTTTCGGGACGTCCCCAAGGAAAAAGCTGTGGAGGCAGGCATGTTGAGGCACTTCTGCGCTCTTCTTGGGTAGTCCTTCGCAGCTGCTGTGTTCTTGGAACTCAGGGCTTTCTGGTTAAAAGAACACTAACCCTAGGCCTAACTCAAACCTTAAGCCTAGGAAGGAAAATCAGCCTATGATTCGGGATGGTCTCATGGAAATAGCAGTGGAGGCAGCCAAGTTGTGTCACTTTTGCGCTCCCCTTGGGATGCCTTTAACAGCTGCAGTGTGCCTGGAGCACAGGGCTTCCTGGTTTTAAAAGTCCTAGGCCTAAGCCTAACAGTAACCCTAGGAAGGTAAATCAGCCGGGTATTAGGGTTCTTCCTAAGGAAAAAGCTGTGAAAGCAGCCATGTTGTGGCACTTCTGCGCTCCCTTTGGGATGCCTTTGGCAGATGCAGTAAGCCTGGAACTCAGGGCTTCCTGCTTAAAAAATCCTAGCCCTAGGCTGAGCCCTAACCCTAACCCTAGGCAGATAAATCAGCCTAGGTATAGGGATGGTGCCAAGGAAAAAGCTGTGAAAGCTGCCATGTTGTTGCACTTTTGTACTCCCCTTGGGATGCCTTTCACAGCTGCCGTGTGCCTGGAGCTCAGGGCTTCCTGGTTTAAAAAACCATGTCCCTTGCTGAGACTGGAGGCAGGTGATTGAGCCTAGGCTTAGCAATGGTGCCAATGAAAACGTGTGGAGGCAGCCATTTTCTGGCACTTTTGTGCTCCCCTTGGGATGCCTTTCGCAGCTGCCGTGTGCCTGGAGCTCAGAGCTTGCTGGTTTAAAAAGCTCTACACCTAGGCGTAACCCTAACCCTAACCGTAACACTGGTCATTTAAATCAGCCTGGGTTTAGGAATTATCCCAAGGGAAAAGCTGTGGAGACAGCCATGTTGTGGCACTTTTGCGCTCCCCTTGGGATGCCTTTCACAGCTGCAGTGTGCTTGGAGCACAGGGCTTCCTGCTTTAAAAAACCACAACTTTAGCCCAAACTGGAGCCTTCTAAATCAGCCTTCGTTTCGGGACGTCCCCAAGGAAAAAGCTGTGGAGGCAGGCATGTTGAGGCACTTCTGCGCTCTTCTTGGGTAGTCCTTCGCAGCTGCTGTCTTCTTGGAACTCAGGGCTTTCTGGTTAAAAGAACACTAACCCTAGGCCTAACTCAAACCTTAAGCCTAGGAAGGAAAATCAGCCTATGATTCGGGATGGTCTCATGGAAATAGCAGTGGAGGCAGCCAAGTTGTGTCACTTTTGCGCTCCCCTTGGGATGCCTTTAACAGCTGCAGTGTGCCTGGAGCACAGGGCTTCCTGGTTTTAAAAGTCCTAGGCCTAAGCCTAACAGTAACCCTAGGAAGGTAAATCAGCCGGGTATTAGGGTTCTTCCTAAGGAAAAAGCTGTGAAAGCAGCCATGTTGTGGCACTTCTGCGCTCCCTTTGGGATGCCTTTGGCAGATGCAGTAAGCCTGGAACTCAGGGCTTCCTGCTTAAAAAAATCCTAGCCCTAGGCTGAGCCCTAACCCTAACCCTAGGCAGATAAATCAGCCTAGGTATAGGGATGGTGCCAAGGAAAAAGCTGTGAAAGCTGCCATGTTGTTGCACTTTTGTACTCCCCTTGGGATGCCTTTCACAGCTGCCGTGTGCCTGGAGCTCAGGGCTTCCTGGTTTAAAAAACCATGTCCCTAGCTGAGACTGGAGGCAGGTGATTCAGCCTAGGCTTAGCAATGGTGCCAATGAAAACGTGTGGAGGCAGCCATTTTCTGGCACTTTTGTGCTCCCCTTGGGATGCCTTTCGCAGCTGCCGTGTGCCTGGAGCTCAGAGCTTGCTGGTTTAAAAAGCTCTACACCTAGGCGTAACCCTAACCCTAACCGTAACACTGGTCATTTAAATCAGCCTGGGTTTAGGAATTATCCCAAGGGAAAAGCTGTGGAGAGAGCCATGTTGTGGCACTTTTGCGCTCCCCTTGGGATGCCTTTCACAGCTGCAGTGTGCTTGGAGCACAGGGCTTCCTGGTGTAAAAAACCACAACTTTAGCCCAAACTGGAGCCTTCTAAATCAGCCTTCGTTTCGGGATGTCCCCAAGGAAAAAGCTGTGGAGGCAGGCATGTTGAGGCACTTCTGCGCTCTTCTTGGGTAGTCCTTTGCAGCTGCTGTGTTCTTGGAACTCAGGGCTTTCTGGTTAAAAGAACACTAACCCTAGGCCTAACTCAAACCTTAAGCCTAGGAAGGAAAATCAGCCTATGATTCGGGATGGTCTCATGGAAATAGCAGTGGAGGCAGCCAAGTTGTGTCACTTTTGCGCTCCCCTTGGGATGCCTTTAACAGCTGCAGTGTGCCTGGAGCACAGGGCTTCCTGGTTTTAAAAGTCCTAGGCCTAAGCCTAACAGTAACCCTAGGAAGGTAAATCAGCCGGGTATTAGGGTTCTTCCTAAGGAAAAAGCTGTGAAAGCAGCCATGTTGTGGCACTTCTGCGCTCCCTTTGGGATGCCTTTGGCAGATGCAGTAAGCCTGGAACTCAGGGCTTCCTGCTTAAATAATCCTTGCCCTTGGCTGAGCCCTAACCCTAACCCTAGGCAGATAAATCAGCCTAGGTATAGGGATGGTGCCAAGGAAAAAGCTGTGAAAGCTGCCATGTTGTTGCACTTTTGTACTCCCCTTGGGATGCCTTTCACAGCTGCCGTGTGCCTGGAGCTCAGGGCTTCCTGGTTTAAAAAACCATGTCCCTAGCTGAGACTGGAGGCAGGTGATTCAGCCTAGGCTTAGCAATGGTGCCAATGAAAACGTGTGGAGGCAGCCATTTTCTGGCACTTTTGTGCTCCCCTTGGGATGCCTTTCGCAGCTGCCGTGTGCCTGGAGCTCAGAGCTTGCTGGTTTAAAAAGCTCTACACCTAGGCGTAACCCTAACCCTAACCGTAACACTGGTCATTTAAATCAGCCTGGGTTTAGGAATTATCCCAAGGGAAAAGCTGTGGAGACAGCCATGTTGTGGCACTTTTGCGCTCCCCTTGGGATGCCTTTCACAGCTGCAGTGTGCTTGGAGCTCAGGGCTTCCTGGTGTAAAAAACCACAACTTTAGCCCAAACTGGAGGCTTCGAAATCAGCCTTCGTTTCGGGACGTCCCCAAGGAAAAAGCTGTGGAGGCAGGCATGTTGAGGCACTTCTGCGCTCTTCTTGGGTAGTCCTTCGCAGCTGCTGTGTTCTTGGAACTCAGGGCTTTCTGGTTAAAAGAACACTAACCCTAGGCCTAACTCAAACCTTAAGCCTAGGAAGGAAAATCAGCCTATGATTCGGGATGGTCTCATGGAAATAGCAGTGGAGGCAGCCAAGTTGTGTCACTTTTGCGCTCCCCTTGGGATGCCTTTAACAGCTGCAGTGTGCCTGGAGCACAGGGCTTCCTGGTTTTAAAAGTCCTAGGCCTAAGCCTAACAGTAACCCTAGGAAGGTAAATCAGCCGGGTATTAGGGTTCTTCCTAAGGAAAAAGCTGTGAAAGCAGCCATGTTGTGGCACTTCTGCGCTCCCTTTGGGATGCCTTTGGCAGATGCAGTAAGCCTGGAACTCAGGGCTTCCTGGTTTAAAAAATCCTTGCCCTTGGCTGAGCCCTAACCCTAACCCTAGGCAGATAAATCAGCCTAGGTATAGGGATGGTGCCAAGGAAAAAGCTGTGAAAGCTGCCATGTTGTTGCACTTTTGTACTCCCCTTGGGATGCCTTTCACAGCTGCCGTGTGCCTGGAGCTCAGGGCTTCCTGGTTTAAAAAACCATGTCCCTAGCTGAGACTGGAGGCAGGTGATTCAGCCTAGGCTTAGCAATGGTGCCAATGAAAACGTGTGGAGGCAGCCATTTTCTGGCACTTTTGTGCTCCCCTTGGGATGCCTTTCGCAGCTGCCGTGTGCCTGGAGCTCAGAGCTTGCTGGTTTAAAAAGCTCTACACCTAGGCGTAACCCTAAGCCTAACCGGAACACTGGTCATTTAAATCAGCCTGGGTTTAGGAATTATCCCAAGGGAAAAGCTGTGGAGACAGCCATGTTGTGGCACTTTTGCACTCCCCTTGGGATGCCTTTCACAGCTGCAGTGTGCTTGGAGCACAGGGCTTCCTGGTGTAAAAAACCACAACTTTAGCCCAAACTGGAGGCTTCGAAATCAGCCTTCGTTTCGGGACGTCCCCAAGGAAAAAGCTGTGGAGGCAGGCATGTTGAGGCACTTCTGCGCTCTTCTTGGGCAGTCCTTCGCAGCTGCTGTGTTCTTGGAACTCAGGGCTTTCTGGTTAAAAGAACACTAACCCTAGGCCTAACTCAAACCTTAAGCCTAGGAAGGAAAATCAGCCTATTATTCGGGATGGTCTCATGGAAATAGCAGTGGAGGCAGCCAAGTTGTGTCACTTTTGCGCTCCCCTTGGGATGCCTTTAACAGCTGCAGTGTGCCTGGAGCACAGGGCTTCCTGGTTTTAAAAGTCCTAGGCCTAAGCCTAACAGTAACCCTAGGAAGGTAAATCAGCCGGGTATTAGGGTTCTTCCTAAGGAAAAAGCTGTGAAAGCAGCCATGTTGTGGACCTTCTGCGCTCCCTTTGGGATGCCTTTGGCAGATGCAGTAAGCCTGGAACTCAGGGCTTCCTGCTTAAAAAAATCCTTGCCCTAGGCTGAGCCCTAACCCTAACCCTAGGCAGATAAATCAGCCTAGGTATAGGGATGGTGCCAAGGAAAAAGCTGTGAAAGCTGCCATGTTGTTGCACTTTTGTACTCCCCTTGGGATGCCTTTCACAGCTGCCGTGTGCCTGGAGCTCAGGGCTTCCTGGTTTAAAAAACCATGTCCCTAGCTGAGACTGGAGGCAGGTGATTCAGCCTAGGCTTAGCAATGGTGCCAATGAAAACGTGTGGAGGCAGCCATTTTCTGGCACTTTTGTGCTCCCCTTGGGATGCCTTTCGCAGCTGCCGTGTGCCTGGAGCTCAGAGCTTGCTGGTTTAAAAAGCTCTACACGTAGGCGTAACCCTAACCCTAACCGTAACACTGGTCATTTAAATCAGCCTGGGTTTAGGAATTATCCCAAGGGAAAAGCTGTGGAGACAGCCATGTTGTGGCACTTTTGCGCTCCCCTTGGGATGCCTTTCACAGCTGCAGTGTGCTTGGAGCACAGGGCTTCCTGGTGTAAAAAACCACAACTTTAGCCCAAACTGGAGGCTTCTAAATCAGCCTTCGTTTCGGGACGTCCCCAAGGAAAAAGCTGTGGAGGCAGGCATGTTGAGGCACTTCTGCACTCTTCTTGGGTAGTCCTTCGCAGCTGCTGTGTTCTTGGAACTCAGGGCTTTCTGGTTAAAAGAACACTAACCCTAGGCCTAACTCAAACCTTAAGCCTAGGAAGGAAAATCAGCCAATGATTCGGGATGGTCTCATGGAAATAGCAGTGGAGGCAGCCAAGTTGTGTCACTTTTGCGCTCCCCTTGGGATGCCTTTCACAGCTGCAGTGTGCCTGGAGCACAGGGCTTCCTGGTTTTAAAAGTCCTAGGCCTAAGCCTAACAGTAACCCTAGGAAGGTAAATCAGCCGGGTATTAGGGTTCTTCCTAAGGAAAAAGCTGTGAAAGCAGCCATGTTGTGGCACTTCTGCGCTCCCTTTGGGATGCCTTTGGCAGATGCAGTAAGCCTGGAACTCAGGGCTTCCTGGTTAAAAAAATCCTTGCCCTTGGCTGAGCCCTAACCCTAACCCTAGGCAGATAAATCAGCCTAGGTATAGGGATGGTGCCAAGGAAAAAGCTGTGAAAGCTGCCATGTTGTTGCACTTTTGTACTCCCCTTGGGATGCCTTTCACAGCTGCCGTGTGCCTGGAGCTCAGGGCTTCCTGGTTTAAAAAACCATGTCCCTAGCTGAGACTGGAGGCAGGTGATTCAGCCTAGGCTTAGCAATGGTGCCAATGAAAACGTGTGGAGGCAGCCATTTTCTGGCACTTTTGTGCTCCCCTTGGGATGCCTTTCGCAGCTGCCGTGTGCCTGGAGCTCAGAGCTTGCTGGTTTAAAAAGCTCTACACCTAGGCGTAACCCTAACCCTAACCGGAACACTGGTCATTTAAATCAGCCTGGGTTTAGGAATTATCCCAAGGGAAAAGCTGTGGAGACAGCCATGTTGTGGCACTTTTGCGCTCCCCTTGGGATGCCTTTCACAGCTGCAGTGTGCTTGGAGCACAGGGCTTCCTGGTTTAAAAAACCACAACTTTAGCCCAAACTGGAGCCTTCTAAATCAGCCTTCGTTTCGGGACGTCCCCAAGGAAAAAGCTGTGGAGGCAGGCATGTTGAGGCACTTCTGCGCTCTTCTTGGGTAGTCCTTCGCAGCTGCTGTGTTCTTGGAACTCAGGGCTTTCTGGTTAAAAGAACACTAACCCTAGGCCTAACTCAAACCTTAAGCCTAGGAAGGAAAATCAGCCTATGATTCGGGATGGTCTCATGGAAATAGCAGTGGAGGCAGCCAAGTTGTGTCACTTTTGCGCTCCCCTTGGGATGCCTTTCACAGCTGCAGTGTGCCTGGAGCACAGGGCTTCCTGGTTTTAAAAGTCCTAGGCCTAAGCCTAACAGTAACCCTAGGAAGGTAAATCAGCTGGGTATTAGGGTTCTTCCTAAGGAAAAAGCTGTGAAAGCAGCCATGTTGTGGACCTTCTGCGCTCCCTTTGGGATGCCTTTGGCAGATGCAGTAAGCCTGGAACTCAGGGCTTCCTGCTTAAAAAAATCCTAGCCCTTGGCTGAGCCCTAACCCTAACCCTAGGCAGATAAATCAGCCTAGGTATAGGGATGGTGCCAAGGAAAAAGCTGTGAAAGCTGCCATGTTGTTGCACTTTTGTACTCCCCTTGGGATGCCTTTCACAGCTGCCGTGTGCCTGGAGCTCAGGGCTTCCTGGTTTAAAAATCCATGTCCCTAGCTGAGACTGGAGGCAGGTGATTCAGCCTAGGCTTAGCAATGGTGCCAATGAAAACGTGTGGAGGCAGCCATTTTCTGGCACTTTTGTGCTCCCCTTGGGATGCCTTTCGCAGCTGCCGTGTGCCTGGAGCTCAGAGCTTGCTGGTTTAAAAAGCTCTACACCTAGGCGTAACCCTAACCCTAACCGTAACACTGGTCATTTAAATCAGCCTGGGTTTAGGAATTATCCCAAGGGAAAAGCTGTGGAGACAGCCATGTTGTGGCACTTTTGCGCTCCCCTTGGGATGCCTTTCACAGCTGCAGTGTGCTTGGAGCACAGGGCTTCCTGGTTTAAAAAACCACAACTTTAGCCCAAACTGGAGGCTTCTAAATCAGCCTTCGTTTCGGGACGTCCCCAAGGAAAAAGCTGTGGAGGCAGGCATGTTGAGGCACTTCTGCGCTCTTCTTGGGTAGTCCTTCGCAGCTGCTGTGTTCTTGGAACTCAGGGCTTTCTGGTTAAAAGAACACTAACCCTAGGCCTAACTCAAACCTTAAGCCTAGGAAGGAAAATCAGCCTATGATTCGGGATGGTCTCATGGAAATAGCAGTGGAGGCAGCCAAGTTGTGTCACTTTTGCGCTCCCCTTGGGATGCCTTTAACAGCTGCAGTGTGCCTGGAGCACAGGGCTTCCTGGTTTTAAAAGTCCTAGGCCTAAGCCTAACAGTAACCCTAGGAAGGTAAATCAGCCGGGTATTAGGGTTCTTCCTAAGGAAAAAGCTGTGAAAGCAGCCATGTTGTGGCACTTCTGCGCTCCCTTTGGGATGCCTTTGGCAGATGCAGTAAGCCTGGAACTCAGGGCTTCCTGCTTAAAAAATCCTAGCCCTAGGCTGAGCCCTAACCCTAACCCTAGGCAGATAAATCAGCCTAGGTATAGGGATGGTGCCAAGGAAAAAGCTGTGAAAGCTGCCATGTTGTTGCACTTTTGTACTCCCCTTGGGATGCCTTTCACAGCTGCCGTGTGCCTGGAGCTCAGGGCTTCCTGGTTTAAAAAACCATGTCCCTTGCTGAGACTGGAGGCAGGTGATTGAGCCTAGGCTTAGCAATGGTGCCAATGAAAACGTGTGGAGGCAGCCATTTTCTGGCACTTTTGTGCTCCCCTTGGGATGCCTTTCGCAGCTGCCGTGTGCCTGGAGCTCAGAGCTTGCTGGTTTAAAAAGCTCTACACCTAGGCGTAACCCTAACCCTAACCGTAACACTGGTCATTTAAATCAGCCTGGGTTTAGGAATTATCCCAAGGGAAAAGCTGTGGAGACAGCCATGTTGTGGCACTTTTGCGCTCCCCTTGGGATGCCTTTCACAGCTGCAGTGTGCTTGGAGCACAGGGCTTCCTGCTTTAAAAAACCACAACTTTAGCCCAAACTGGAGCCTTCTAAATCAGCCTTCGTTTCGGGACGTCCCCAAGGAAAAAGCTGTGGAGGCAGGCATGTTGAGGCACTTCTGCGCTCTTCTTGGGTAGTCCTTCGCAGCTGCTGTCTTCTTGGAACTCAGGGCTTTCTGGTTAAAAGAACACTAACCCTAGGCCTAACTCAAACCTTAAGCCTAGGAAGGAAAATCAGCCTATGATTCGGGATGGTCTCATGGAAATAGCAGTGGAGGCAGCCAAGTTGTGTCACTTTTGCGCTCCCCTTGGGATGCCTTTAACAGCTGCAGTGTGCCTGGAGCACAGGGCTTCCTGGTTTTAAAAGTCCTAGGCCTAAGCCTAACAGTAACCCTAGGAAGGTAAATCAGCCGGGTATTAGGGTTCTTCCTAAGGAAAAAGCTGTGAAAGCAGCCATGTTGTGGCACTTCTGCGCTCCCTTTGGGATGCCTTTGGCAGATGCAGTAAGCCTGGAACTCAGGGCTTCCTGCTTAAAAAAATCCTAGCCCTAGGCTGAGCCCTAACCCTAACCCTAGGCAGATAAATCAGCCTAGGTATAGGGATGGTGCCAAGGAAAAAGCTGTGAAAGCTGCCATGTTGTTGCACTTTTGTACTCCCCTTGGGATGCCTTTCACAGCTGCCGTGTGCCTGGAGCTCAGGGCTTCCTGGTTTAAAAAACCATGTCCCTAGCTGAGACTGGAGGCAGGTGATTCAGCCTAGGCTTAGCAATGGTGCCAATGAAAACGTGTGGAGGCAGCCATTTTCTGGCACTTTTGTGCTCCCCTTGGGATGCCTTTCGCAGCTGCCGTGTGCCTGGAGCTCAGAGCTTGCTGGTTTAAAAAGCTCTACACCTAGGCGTAACCCTAACCCTAACCGTAACACTGGTCATTTAAATCAGCCTGGGTTTAGGAATTATCCCAAGGGAAAAGCTGTGGAGAGAGCCATGTTGTGGCACTTTTGCGCTCCCCTTGGGATGCCTTTCACAGCTGCAGTGTGCTTGGAGCACAGGGCTTCCTGGTGTAAAAAACCACAACTTTAGCCCAAACTGGAGCCTTCTAAATCAGCCTTCGTTTCGGGATGTCCCCAAGGAAAAAGCTGTGGAGGCAGGCATGTTGAGGCACTTCTGCGCTCTTCTTGGGTAGTCCTTTGCAGCTGCTGTGTTCTTGGAACTCAGGGCTTTCTGGTTAAAAGAACACTAACCCTAGGCCTAACTCAAACCTTAAGCCTAGGAAGGAAAATCAGCCTATGATTCGGGATGGTCTCATGGAAATAGCAGTGGAGGCAGCCAAGTTGTGTCACTTTTGCGCTCCCCTTGGGATGCCTTTAACAGCTGCAGTGTGCCTGGAGCACAGGGCTTCCTGGTTTTAAAAGTCCTAGGCCTAAGCCTAACAGTAACCCTAGGAAGGTAAATCAGCCGGGTATTAGGGTTCTTCCTAAGGAAAAAGCTGTGAAAGCAGCCATGTTGTGGCACTTCTGCGCTCCCTTTGGGATGCCTTTGGCAGATGCAGTAAGCCTGGAACTCAGGGCTTCCTGCTTAAATAATCCTTGCCCTTGGCTGAGCCCTAACCCTAACCCTAGGCAGATAAATCAGCCTAGGTATAGGGATGGTGCCAAGGAAAAAGCTGTGAAAGCTGCCATGTTGTTGCACTTTTGTACTCCCCTTGGGATGCCTTTCACAGCTGCCGTGTGCCTGGAGCTCAGGGCTTCCTGGTTTAAAAAACCATGTCCCTAGCTGAGACTGGAGGCAGGTGATTCAGCCTAGGCTTAGCAATGGTGCCAATGAAAACGTGTGGAGGCAGCCATTTTCTGGCACTTTTGTGCTCCCCTTGGGATGCCTTTCGCAGCTGCCGTGTGCCTGGAGCTCAGAGCTTGCTGGTTTAAAAAGCTCTACACCTAGGCGTAACCCTAACCCTAACCGTAACACTGGTCATTTAAATCAGCCTGGGTTTAGGAATTATCCCAAGGGAAAAGCTGTGGAGACAGCCATGTTGTGGCACTTTTGCGCTCCCCTTGGGATGCCTTTCACAGCTGCAGTGTGCTTGGAGCACAGGGCTTCCTGCTTTAAAAAACCACAACTTTAGCCCAAACTGGAGCCTTCTAAATCAGCCTTCGTTTCGGGACGTCCCCAAGGAAAAAGCTGTGGAGGCAGGCATGTTGAGGCACTTCTGCGCTCTTCTTGGGTAGTCCTTCGCAGCTGCTGTGTTCTTGGAATTCAGGGCTTTCTGGTTAAAAGAACACTAACCCTAGGCCTAACTCAAACCTTAAGCCTAGGAAGGAAAATCAGCCTATGATTCGGGATGGTCTCATGGAAATAGCAGTGGAGGCAGCCAAGTTGTGTCACTTTTGCGCTCCCCTTGGGATGCCTTTAACAGCTGCAGTGTGCCTGGAGCACAGGGCTTCCTGGTTTTAAAAGTCCTAGGCCTAAGCCTAACAGTAACCCTAGGAAGGTAAATCAGCCGGGTATTAGGGTTCTTCCTAAGGAAAAAGCTGTGAAAGCAGCCATGTTGTGGCACTTCTGCGCTCCCTTTGGGATGCCTTTGGCAGATGCAGTAAGCCTGGAACTCAGGGCTTCCTGCTTAAAAAAATCCTAGCCCTAGGCTGAGCCCTAACCCTAACCCTAGGCAGATAAATCAGCCTAGGTATAGGGATGGTGCCAAGGAAAAAGCTGTGAAAGCTGCCATGTTGTTGCACTTTTGTACTCCCCTTGGGATGCCTTTCACAGCTGCCGTGTGCCTGGAGCTCAGGGCTTCCTGGTTTAAAAAACCATGTCCCTAGCTGAGACTGGAGGCAGGTGATTCAGCCTAGGCTTAGCAATGGTGCCAATGAAAACGTGTGGAGGCAGCCATTTTCTGGCACTTTTGTGCTCCCCTTGGGATGCCTTTCGCAGCTGCCGTGTGCCTGGAGCTCAGAGCTTGCTGGTTTAAAAAGCTCTACACCTAGGCGTAACCCTAACCCTAACCGTAACACTGGTCATTTAAATCAGCCTGGGTTTAGGAATTATCCCAAGGGAAAAGCTGTGGAGACAGCCATGTTGTGGCACTTTTGCGCTCCCCTTGGGATGCCTTTCACAGCTGCAGTGTGCTTGGAGCACAGGGCTTCCTGCTTTAAAAAACCACAACTTTAGCCCAAACTGGAGGCTTCTAAATCAGCCTTCGTTTCGGGACGTCCCCAAGGAAAAAGCTGTGGAGGCAGGCATGTTGAGGCACTTCTGCGCTCTTCTTGGGTAGTCCTTCGCAGCTGCTGTGTTCTTGGAACTCAGGGCTTTCTGGTTAAAAGAACACTAACCCTAGGCCTAACTCAAACCTTAAGCCTAGGAAGGAAAATCAGCCTATGATTCGGGATGGTCTCATGGAAATAGCAGTGGAGGCAGCCAAGTTGTGTCACTTTTGCGCTCCCCTTGGGATGCCTTTAACAGCTGCAGTGTGCCTGGAGCACAGGGCTTCCTGGTTTTAAAAGTCCTAGGCCTAAGCCTAACAGTAACCCTAGGAAGGTAAATCAGCCGGGTATTAGGGTTCTTCCTAAGGAAAAAGCTGTGAAAGCAGCCATGTTGTGGCACTTCTGCGCTCCCTTTGGGATGCCTTTGGCAGATGCAGTAAGCCTGGAACTCAGGGCTTCCTGGTTAAAAAAGTCCTAGCCCTAGGCTGAGCCCTAACCCTAACCCTAGGCAGATAAATCAGCCTAGGTATAGGGATGGTGCCAAGGAAAAAGCTGTGAAAGCTGCCATGTTGTTGCACTTTTTTACTCCCCTTGGGATGCCTTTCACAGCTGCCGTGTGCCTGGAGCTCAGGGCTTCCTGGTTTAAAAAACCATGTCCCTAGCTGAGACTGGAGGCAGGTGATTCAGCCTAGGCTTAGCAATGGTGCCAATGAAAACGTGTGGAGGCAGCCATTTTCTGGCACTTTTGTGCTCCCCTTGGGATGCCTTTCGCAGCTGCCGTGTGCCTGGAGCTCAGAGCTTGCTGGTTTAAAAAGCTCTACACCTAGGCGTAACCCTAACCCTAACCGTAACACTGGTCATTTAAATCAGCCTGGGTTTAGGAATTATCCCAAGGGAAAAGCTGTGGAGACAGCCATGTTGTGGCACTTTTGCGCTCCCCTTGGGATGCCTTTCACAGCTGCAGTGTGCTTGGAGCACAGGGCTTCCTGCTTTAAAAAACCACAACTTTAGCCCAAACTGGAGGCTTCGAAATCAGCCTTCGTTTCGGGACGTCCCCAAGGAAAAAGCTGTGGAGGCAGGCATGTTGAGGCACTTCTGCGCTCTTCTTGGGTAGTCCTTCGCAGCTGCTGTGTTCTTGGAACTCAGGGCTTTCTGGTTAAAAGAACACTAACCCTAGGCCTAACTCAAACCTTAAGCCTAGGAAGGAAAATCAGCCTATGATTCGGGATGGTCTCATGGAAATAGCAGTGGAGGCAGCCAAGTTGTGTCACTTTTGCGCTCCCCTTGGGATGCCTTTAACAGCTGCAGTGTGCCTGGAGCACAGGGCTTCCTGGTTTTAAAAGTCCTAGGCCTAAGCCTAACAGTAACCCTAGGAAGGTAAATCAGCCGGGTATTAGGGTTCTTCCTAAGGAAAAAGCTGTGAAAGCAGCCATGTTGTGGCACTTCTGCGCTCCCTTTGGGATGCCTTTGGCAGATGCAGTAAGCCTGGAACTCAGGGCTTCCTGCTTAAAAAAATCCTAGCCCTAGGCTGAGCCCTAACCCTAACCCTAGGCAGATAAATCAGCCTAGGTATAGGGATGGTGCCAAGGAAAAAGCTGTGAAAGCTGCCATGTTGTTGCACTTTTGTACTCCCCTTGGGATGCCTTTCACAGCTGCCGTGTGCCTGGAGCTCAGGGCTTCCTGGTTTAAAAAACCATGTCCCTAGCTGAGACTGGAGGCAGGTGATTCAGCCTAGGCTTAGCAATGGTGCCAATGAAAACGTGTGGAGGCAGCCATTTTCTGGCACTTTTGTGCTCCCCTTGGGATGCCTTTCGCAGCTGCCGTGTGCCTGGAGCTCAGAGCTTGCTGGTTTAAAAAGCTCTACACCTAGGCGTAACCCTAACCCTAACCGTAACACTGGTCATTTAAATCAGCCTGGGTTTAGGAATTATCCCAAGGGAAAAGCTGTGGAGACAGCCATGTTGTGGCACTTTTGCGCTCCCCTTGGGATGCCTTTCACAGCTGCAGTGTGCTTGGAGCACAGGGCTTCCTGCTTTAAAAAACCACAACTTTAGCCCAAACTGGAGGCTTCTAAATCAGCCTTCGTTTCGGGACGTCCCCAAGGAAAAAGCTGTGGAGGCAGGCATGTTGAGGCACTTCTGCGCTCTTCTTGGGTAGTCCTTCGCAGCTGCTGTGTTCTTGGAACTCAGGGCTTTCTGGTTAAAAGAACACTAACCCTAGGCCTAACTCAAACCTTAAGCCTAGGAAGGAAAATCAGCCTATGATTCGGGATGGTCTCATGGAAATAGCAGTGGAGGCAGCCAAGTTGTGTCACTTTTGCGCTCCCCTTGGGATGCCTTTAACAGCTGCAGTGTGCCTGGAGCACAGGGCTTCCTGGTTTTAAAAGTCCTAGGCCTAAGCCTAACAGTAACCCTAGGAAGGTAAATCAGCCGGGTATTAGGGTTCTTCCTAAGGAAAAAGCTGTGAAAGCAGCCATGTTGTGGCACTTCTGCGCTCCCTTTGGGATGCCTTTGGCAGATGCAGTAAGCCTGGAACTCAGGGCTTCCTGGTTAAAAAAGTCCTAGCCCTAGGCTGAGCCCTAACCCTAACCCTAGGCAGATAAATCAGCCTAGGTATAGGGATGGTGCCAAGGAAAAAGCTGTGAAAGCTGCCATGTTGTTGCACTTTTGTACTCCCCTTGGGATGCCTTTCACAGCTGCCGTGTGCCTGGAGCTCAGGGCTTCCTGGTTTAAAAAACCATGTCCCTAGCTGAGACTGGAGGCAGGTGATTCAGCCTAGGCTTAGCAATGGTGCCAATGAAAACGTGTGGAGGCAGCCATTTTCTGGCACTTTTGTGCTCCCCTTGGGATGCCTTTCGCAGCTGCCGTGTGCCTGGAGCTCAGAGCTTGCTGGTTTAAAAAGCTCTACACCTAGGCGTAACCCTAACCCTAACCGTAACACTGGTCATTTAAATCAGCCTGGGTTTAGGAATTATCCCAAGGGAAAAGCTGTGGAGACAGCCATGTTGTGGCACTTTTGCGCTCCCCTTGGGATGCCTTTCACAGCTGCAGTGTGCTTGGAGCACAGGGCTTCCTGCTTTAAAAAACCACAACTTTAGCCCAAACTGGAGGCTTCTAAATCAGCCTTCGTTTCGGGACGTCCCCAAGGAAAAAGCTGTGGAGGCAGGCATGTTGAGGCACTTCTGCGCTCTTCTTGGGTAGTCCTTTGCAGCTGCTGTGTTCTTGGAACTCAGGGCTTTCTGGTTAAAAGAACACTAACCCTAGGCCTAACTCAAACCTTAAGCCTAGGAAGGAAAATCAGCCTATGATTCGGGATGGTCTCATGGAAATAGCAGTGGAGGCAGCCAAGTTGTGTCACTTTTGCGCTCCCCTTGGGATGCCTTTAACAGCTGCAGTGTGCCTGGAGCACAGGGCTTCCTGGTTTTAAAAGTCCTAGGCCTAAGCCTAACAGTAACCCTAGGAAGGTAAATCAGCCGGGTATTAGGGTTCTTCCTAAGGAAAAAGCTGTGAAAGCAGCCATGTTGTGGCACTTCTGCGCTCCCTTTGGGATGCCTTTGGCAGATGCAGTAAGCCTGGAACTCAGGGCTTCCTGCTTAAAAAAATCCTAGCCCTAGGCTGAGCCCTAACCCTAACCCTAGGCAGATAAATCAGCCTAGGTATAGGGATGGTGCCAAGGAAAAAGCTGTGAAAGCTGCCATGTTGTTGCACTTTTGTACTCCCCTTGGGATGCCTTTCACAGCTGCCGTGTGCCTGGAGCACAGGGCTTCCTGGTTTTAAAAGTCCTAGGCCTAAGCCTAACAGTAACCCTAGGAAGGTAAATCAGCCGGGTATTAGGGTTCTTCCTAAGGAAAAAGCTGTGAAAGCAGCCATGTTGTTGCACTTTTGTACTCCCCTTGGGATGCCTTTCACAACTGCCGTGTGCCTGGAGCTCAGGGCTTCCTGGTTTAAAAAACCATGTCCCTAGCTGAGACTGGAGGCAGGTGATTCAGCCTAGGCTTAGCAATGGTGCCAATGAAAACGTGTGGAGGCAGCCATTTTCTGGCACTTTTGTGCTCCCCTTGGGATGCCTTTCGCAGCTGCCGTGTGCCTGGAGCTCAGAGCTTGCTGGTTTAAAAAGCTCTACACCTAGGCGTAACCCTAACCCTAACCGTAACACTGGTCATTTAAATCAGCCTGGGTTTAGGAATTATCCCAAGGGAAAAGCTGTGGAGACAGCCATGTTGTGGCACTTTTGCGCTCCCCTTGGGATGCCTTTCACAGCTGCAGTGTGCTTGGAGCACAGGGCTTCCTGGTGTAAAAAACCACAACTTTAGCCCAAACTGGAGGCTTCTAAATCAGCCTTCGTTTCGGGACGTCCCCAAGGAAAAAGCTGTGGAGGCAGGCATGTTGAGGCACTTCTGCGCTCTTCTTGGGTAGTCCTTCGCAGCTGCTGTGTTCTTGGAATTCAGGGCTTTCTGGTTAAAAGAACACTAACCCTAGGCCTAACTCAAACCTTAAGCCTAGGAAGGAAAATCAGCCTATGATTCGGGATGGTCTCATGGAAATAGCAGTGGAGGCAGCCAAGTTGTGTCACTTTTGCGCTCCCCTTGGGATGCCTTTAACAGCTGCAGTGTGCCTGGAGCACAGGGCTTCCTGGTTTTAAAAGTCCTAGGCCTAAGCCTAACAGTAACCCTAGGAAGGTAAATCAGCCGGGTATTAGGGTTCTTCCTAAGGAAAAAGCTGTGAAAGCAGCCATGTTGTGGCACTTCTGCGCTCCCTTTGGGATGCCTTTGGCAGATGCAGTAAGCCTGGAACTCAGGGCTTCCTGGTTAAAAAAATCCTAGCCCTAGGCTGAGCCCTAACCCTAAGCCTAGGCAGATAAATCAGCCTAGGTATAGGGATGGTGCCAAGGAAAAAGCTGTGAAAGCTGCCATGTTGTTGCACTTTTGTACTCCCCTTGGGATGCCTTTCACAGCTGCCGTGTGCCTGGAGCTCAGGGCTTCCTGGTTTAAAAAACCATGTCCCTAGCTGAGACTGGAGGCAGGTGATTCAGCCTAGGCTTAGCAATGGTGCCAATGAAAACGTGTGGAGGCAGCCATTTTCTGGCACTTTTGTGCTCCCCTTGGGATGCCTTTCGCAGCTGCCGTGTGCCTGGAGCTCAGAGCTTGCTGGTTTAAAAAGCTCTACACCTAGGCGTAACCCTAACCCTAACCGTAACACTGGTCATTTAAATCAGCCTGGGTTTAGGAATTATCCCAAGGGAAAAGCTGTGGAGACAGCCATGTTGTGGCACTTTTGCGCTCCCCTTGGGATGCCTTTCACAGCTGCAGTGTGCTTGGAGCTCAGGGCTTCCTGGTGTAAAAAACCACAACTTTAGCCCAAACTGGAGGCTTCTAAATCAGCCTTCGTTTCGGGACGTCCCCAAGGAAAAAGCTGTGGAGGCAGGCATGTTGAGGCACTTCTGCGCTCTTCTTGGGTAGTCCTTCGCAGCTGCTGTGTTCTTGGAACTCAGGGCTTTCTGGTTAAAAGAACACTAACCCTAGGCCTAACTCAAACCTTAAGCCTAGGAAGGAAAATCAGCCTATGATTCGGGATGGTCTCATGGAAATAGCAGTGGAGGCAGCCAAGTTGTGTCACTTTTGCGCTCCCCTTGGGATGCCTTTCACAGCTGCAGTGTGCCTGGAGCACAGGGCTTCCTGGTTTTAAGAGTCCTAGGCCTAAGCCTAACAGTAACCCTAGGAAGGTAAATCAGCCGGGTATTAGGGTTCTTCCTAAGGAAAAAGCTGTGAAAGCAGCCATGTTGTGGCACTTCTGCGCTCCCTTTGGGATGCCTTTGGCAGATGCAGTAAGCCTGGAACTCAGGGCTTCCTGCTTAAATAATCCTTGCCCTTGGCTGAGCCCTAACCCTAACCCTAGGCAGATAAATCAGCCTAGGTATAGGGATGGTGCCAAGGAAAAAGCTGTGAAAGCTGCCATGTTGTTGCACTTTTGTACTCCCCTTGGGATGCCTTTCACAGCTGCCGTGTGCCTGGAGCACAGGGCTTCCTGGTTTTAAAAGTCCTAGGCCTAAGCCTAACAGTAACCCTAGGAAGGTAAATCAGCCGGGTATTAGGGTTCTTCCTAAGGAAAAAGCTGTGAAAGCAGCCATGTTGTTGCACTTTTGTACTCCCCTTGGGATGCCTTTCACAGCTGCCGTGTGCCTGGAGCTCAGGGCTTCCTGGTTTAAAAAACCATGTCCCTAGCTGAGACTGGAGGCAGGTGATTCAGCCTAGGCTTAGCAATGGTGCCAATGAAAACGTGTGGAGGCAGCCATTTTCTGGCACTTTTGTGCTCCCCTTGGGATGCCTTTCGCAGCTGCCGTGTGCCTGGAGCTCAGAGCTTGCTGGTTTAAAAAGCTCTACACCTAGGCGTAACCCTAACCCTAACCGTAACACTGGTCATTTAAATCAGCCTGGGTTTAGGAATTATCCCAAGGGAAAAGCTGTGGAGACAGCCATGTTGTGGCACTTTTGCGCTCCCCTTGGGATGCCTTTCACAGCTGCAGTGTGCTTGGAGCACAGGGCTTCCTGCTTTAAAAAACCACAACTTTAGCCCAAACTGGAGCCTTCTAAATCAGCCTTCGTTTCGGGACGTCCCCAAGGAAAAAGCTGTGGAGGCAGGCATGTTGAGGCACTTCTGCGCTCTTCTTGGGTAGTCCTTCGCAGCTGCTGTGTTCTTGGAACTCAGGGCTTTCTGGTTAAAAGAACACTAACCCTAGGCCTAACTCAAACCTTAAGCCTAGGAAGGAAAATCAGCCTATGATTCGGGATGGTCTCATGGAAATAGCAGTGGAGGCAGCCAAGTTGTGTCACTTTTGCGCTCCCCTTGGGATGCCTTTAACAGCTGCAGTGTGCCTGGAGCACAGGGCTTCCTGGTTTTAAAAGTCCTAGGCCTAAGCCTAACAGTAACCCTAGGAAGGTAAATCAGCCGGGTATTAGGGTTCTTCCTAAGGAAAAAGCTGTGAAAGCAGCCATGTTGTGGCACTTCTGCGCTCCCTTTGGGATGCCTTTGGCAGATGCAGTAAGCCTGGAACTCAGGGCTTCCTGGTTAAAAAAATCCTAGCCCTAGGCTGAGCCCTAACCCTAACCCTAGGCAGATAAATCAGCCTAGGTATAGGGATGGTGCCAAGGAAAAAGCTGTGAAAGCTGCCATGTTGTTGCACTTTTGTACTCCCCTTGGGATGCCTTTCACAGCTGCCGTGTGCCTGGAGCTCAGGGCTTCCTGGTTTAAAAAACAATGTCCCTAGCTGAGACTGGAGGCAGGTGATTCAGCCTAGGCTTAGCAATGGTGCCAATGAAAACGTGTGGAGGCAGCCATTTTCTGGCACTTTTGTGCTCCCCTTGGGATGCCTTTCGCAGCTGCCGTGTGCCTGGAGCTCAGAGCTTGCTGGTTTAAAAAGCTCTACACCTAGGCGTAACCCTAACCCTAACCGTAACACTGGTCATTTAAATCAGCCTGGGTTTAGGAATTATCCCAAGGGAAAAGCTGTGGAGACAGCCATGTTGTGGCACTTTTGCGCTCCCCTTGGGATGCCTTTCACAGCTGCAGTGTGCTTGGAGCTCAGGGCTTCCTGGTGTAAAAAACCACAACTTTAGCCCAAACTGGAGGCTTCGAAATCAGCCTTCGTTTCGGGACGTCCCCAAGGAAAAAGCTGTGGAGGCAGGCATGTTGAGGCACTTCTGCGCTCTTCTTGGGTAGTCCTTCGCAGCTGCTGTGTTCTTGGAACTCAGGGCTTTCTGGTTAAAAGAACACTAACCCTAGGCCTAACTCAAACCTTAAGCCTAGGAAGGAAAATCAGCCTATGATTCGGGATGGTCTCATGGAAATAGCAGTGGAGGCAGCCAAGTTGTGTCACTTTTGCGCTCCCCTTGGGATGCCTTTAACAGCTGCAGTGTGCCTGGAGCACAGGGCTTCCTGGTTTTAAAAGTCCTAGGCCTAAGCCTAACAGTAACCCTAGGAAGGTAAATCAGCCGGGTATTAGGGTTCTTCCTAAGGAAAAAGCTGTGAAAGCAGCCATGTTGTGGCACTTCTGCGCTCCCTTTGGGATGCCTTTGGCAGATGCAGTAAGCCTGGAACTCAGGGCTTCCTGCTTAAATAATCCTTGCCCTTGGCTGAGCCCTAACCCTAACCCTAGGCAGATAAATCAGCCTAGGTATAGGGATGGTGCCAAGGAAAAAGCTGTGAAAGCTGCCATGTTGTTGCACTTTTGTACTCCCCTTGGGATGCCTTTCACAGCTGCCGTGTGCCTGGAGCTCAGGGCTTCCTGGTTTAAAAAACCATGTCCCTAGCTGAGACTGGAGGCAGGTGATTCAGCCTAGGCTTAGCAATGGTGCCAATGAAAACGTGTGGAGGCAGCCATTTTCTGGCACTTTTGTGCTCCCCTTGGGATGCCTTTCGCAGCTGCCGTGTGCCTGGAGCTCAGAGCTTGCTGGTTTAAAAAGCTCTACACCTAGGCGTAACCCTAACCCTAACCGTAACACTGGTCATTTAAATCAGCCTGGGTTTAGGAATTATCCCAAGGGAAAAGCTGTGGAGACAGCCATGTTGTGGCACTTTTGCGCTCCCCTTGGGATGCCTTTCACAGCTGCAGTGTGCTTGGAGCACAGGGCTTCCTGGTTTAAAAAACCACAACTTTAGCCCAAACTGGAGGCTTCGAAATCAGCCTTCGTTTCGGGACGTCCCCAAGGAAAAAGCTGTGGAGGCAGGCATGTTGAGGCACTTCTGCGCTCTTCTTGGGTAGTCCTTCGCAGCTGCTGTGTTCTTGGAACTCAGGGCTTTCTGGTTAAAAGAACACTAACCCTAGGCCTAACTCAAACCTTAAGCCTAGGAAGGAAAATCAGCCTATGATTCGGGATGGTCTCATGGAAATAGCAGTGGAGGCAGCCAAGTTGTGTCACTTTTGCGCTCCCCTTGGGATGCCTTTAACAGCTGCAGTGTGCCTGGAGCACAGGGCTTCCTGGTTTTAAAAGTCCTAGGCCTAAGCCTAACAGTAACCCTAGGAAGGTAAATCAGCCGGGTATTAGGGTTCTTCCTAAGGAAAAAGCTGTGAAAGCAGCCATGTTGTGGCACTTCTGCGCTCCCTTTGGGATGCCTTTGGCAGATGCAGTAAGCCTGGAACTCAGGGCTTCCTGCTTAAAAAAATCCTAGCCCTAGGCTGAGCCCTAACCCTAACCCTAGGCAGATAAATCAGCCTAGGTATAGGGATGGTGCCAAGGAAAAAGCTGTGAAAGCTGCCATGTTGTTGCACTTTTGTACTCCCCTTGGGATGCCTTTCACAGCTGCCGTGTGCCTGGAGCTCAGGGCTTCCTGGTTTAAAAAACCATGTCCCTTGCTGAGACTGGAGGCAGGTGATTCAGCCTAGGCTTAGCAATGGTGCCAATGAAAACGTGTGGAGGCAGCCATTTTCTGGCACTTTTGTGCTCCCCTTGGGATGCCTTTCGCAGCTGCCGTGTGCCTGGAGCTCAGAGCTTGCTGGTTTAAAAAGCTCTACACCTAGGCGTAACCCTAACCCTAACCGTAACACTGGTCATTTAAATCAGCCTGGGTTTAGGAATTATCCCAAGGGAAAAGCTGTGGAGACAGCCATGTTGTGGCACTTTTGCGCTCCCCTTGGGATGCCTTTCACAGCTGCAGTGTGCTTGGAGCACAGGGCTTCCTGCTTTAAAAAACCACAACTTTAGCCCAAACTGGAGGCTTCTAAATCAGCCTTCGTTTCGGGACGTCCCCAAGGAAAAAGCTGTGGAGGCAGGCATGTTGAGGCACTTCTGCGCTCTTCTTGGGCAGTCCTTCGCAGCTGCTGTGTTCTTGGAACTCAGGGCTTTCTGGTTAAAAGAACACTAACCCTAGGCCTAACTCAAACCTTAAGCCTAGGAAGGAAAATCAGCCTATGATTCGGGATGGTCTCATGGAAATAGCAGTGGAGGCAGCCAAGTTGTGTCACTTTTGCGCTCCCCTTGGGATGCCTTTCACAGCTGCAGTGTGCCTGGAGCACAGGGCTTCCTGGTTTTAAAAGTCCTAGGCCTAAGCCTAACAGTAACCCTAGGAAGGTAAATCAGCCGGGTATTAGGGTTCTTCCTAAGGAAAAAGCTGTGAAAGCAGCCATGTTGTGGCACTTCTGCGCTCCCTTTGGGATGCCTTTGGCAGATGCAGTAAGCCTGGAACTCAGGGCTTCCTGGTTAAAAAAATCCTAGCCCTAGGCTGAGCCCTAACCCTAACCCTAGGCAGATAAATCAGCCTAGGTACAGGGATGGTGCCAAGGAAAAAGCTGTGAAAGCTGCCATGTTGTTGCACTTTTGTACTCCCCTTGGGATGCCTTTCACAGCTGCCGTGTGCCTGGAGCTCAGGGCTTCCTGGTTTAAAAAACCATGTCCCTAGCTGAGACTGGAGGCAGGTGATTCAGCCTAGGCTTAGCAATGGTGCCAATGAAAACGTATGGAGGCAGCCATTTTCAGGCACTTTTGTGCTCCCCTTGGGATGCCTTTCGCAGCTGCCGTGTGCCTGGAGCTCAGAGCTTGCTGGTTTAAAAAGCTCTACACCTAGGCGTAACCCTAACCCTAACCGTAACACTGGTCATTTAAATCAGCCTGGGTTTAGGAATTATCCCAAGGGAAAAGCTGTGGAGACAGCCATGTTGTGGCACTTTTGCGCTCCCCTTGGGATGCCTTTCACAGCTGCAGTGTGCTTGGAGCACAGGGCTTCCTGGTTTAAAAAACCACAACTTTAGCCCAAACTGGAGGCTTCTAAATCAGCCTTCGTTTCGGGACGTCCCCAAGGAAAAAGCTGTGGAGGCAGGCATGTTGAGGCACTTCTGCGCTCTTCTTGGGTAGTCCTTCGCAGCTGCTGTGTTCTTGGAACTCAGGGCTTTCTGGTTAAAAGAACACTAACCCTAGGCCTAACTAAAACCTTAAGCCTGGGAAGGAAAATCAGCCTATGATTCGGGATGGTCTCATGGAAATAGCAGTGGAGGCAGCCAAGTTGTGTCACTTTTGCGCTCCCCTTGGGATGCCTTTAACAGCTGCAGTGTGCCTGGAGCACAGGGCTTCCTGGTTTTAAAAGTCCTAGGCCTAAGCCTAACAGTAACCCTAGGAAGGTAAATCAGCCGGGTATTAGGGTTCTTCCTAAGGAAAAAGCTGTGAAAGCAGCCATGTTGTGGCACTTCTGCGCTCCCTTTGGGATGCCTTTGGCAGATGCAGTAAGCCTGGAACTCAGGGCTTCCTGCTTAAAAAAATCCTTGCCCTAGGCTGAGCCCTAACCCTAAGCCTAGGCAGATAAATCAGCCTAGGTATAGGGATGGTGCCAAGGAAAAAGCTGTGAAAGCTGCCATGTTGTTGCACTTTTGTACTCCCCTTGGGATGCCTTTCACAGCTGCCGTGTGCCTGGAGCTCAGGGCTTCCTGGTTTAAAAAACCATGTCCCTTGCTGAGACTGGAGGCAGGTGATTCAGCCTAGGCTTAGCAATGGTGCCAATGAAAACGTGTGGAGGCAGCCATTTTCTGGCACTTTTGTGCTCCCCTTGGGATGCCTTTCGCAGCTGCCGTGTGCCTGGAGCTCAGAGCTTGCTGGTTTAAAAAGCTCTACACCTAGGCGTAACCCTAACCCTAATCGTAACACTGGTCATTTAAATCAGCCTGGGTTTAGGAATTATCCCAAGGGAAAAGCTGTGGAGACAGCCATGTTGTGGCACTTTTGCGCTCCCCTTGGGATGCCTTTCACAGCTGCAGTGTGCTTGGAGCACAGGGCTTCCTGGTTTAAAAAACCACAACTTTAGCCCAAACTGGAGGCTTCTAAATCAGCCTTCGTTTCGGGACGTCCCCAAGGAAAAAGCTGTGGAGGCAGGCATGTTGAGGCACTTCTGCGCTCTTCTTGGGCAGTCCTTCGCAGCTGCTGTGTTCTTGGAACTCAGGGCTTTCTGGTTAAAAGAACACTAACCCTAGGCCTAACTCAAACCTTAAGCCTAGGAAGGAAAATCAGCCTATGATTCGGGATGGTCTCATGGAAATAGCAGTGGAGGCAGCCAAGTTGTGTCACTTTTGCGCTCCCCTTGGGATGCCTTTCACAGCTGCAGTGTGCCTGGAGCACAGGGCTTCCTGGTTTTAAAAGTCCTAGGCCTAAGCCTAACAGTAACCCTAGGAAGGTAAATCAGCCGGGTATTAGGGTTCTTCCTAAGGAAAAAGCTGTGAAAGCAGCCATGTTGTGGCACTTCTGCGCTCCCTTTGGGATGCCTTTGGCAGATGCAGTAAGCCTGGAACTCAGGGCTTCCTGCTTAAAAAAATCCTAGCCCTAGGCTGAGCCCTAACCCTAACCCTAGGCAGATAAATCAGCCTAGGTACAGGGATGGTGCCAAGGAAAAAGCTGTGAAAGCTGCCATGTTGTTGCACTTTTGTACTCCCCTTGGGATGCCTTTCACAGCTGCCGTGTGCCTGGAGCTCAGGGCTTCCTGGTTTAAAAAACCATGTCCCTAGCTGAGACTGGAGGCAGGTGATTCAGCCTAGGCTTAGCAATGGTGCCAATGAAAACGTATGGAGGCAGCCATTTTCAGGCACTTTTGTGCTCCCCTTGGGATGCCTTTCGCAGCTGCCGTGTGCCTGGAGCTCAGAGCTTGCTGGTTTAAAAAGCTCTACACCTAGGCGTAACCCTAACCCTAACCGTAACACTGGTCATTTAAATCAGCCTGGGTTTAGGAATTATCCCAAGGGAAAAGCTGTGGAGACAGCCATGTTGTGGCACTTTTGCGCTCCCCTTGGGATGCCTTTCACAGCTGCAGTGTGCTTGGAGCACAGGGCTTCCTGGTTTAAAAAACCACAACTTTAGCCCAAACTGGAGGCTTCTAAATCAGCCTTCGTTTCGGGACGTCCCCAAGGAAAAAGCTGTGGAGGCAGGCATGTTGAGGCACTTCTGCGCTCTTCTTGGGTAGTCCTTCGCAGCTGCTGTGTTCTTGGAACTCAGGGCTTTCTGGTTAAAAGAATACTAACCCTAGGCCTAACTAAAACCTTAAGCCTGGGAAGGAAAATCAGCCTATGATTCGGGATGGTCTCATGGAAATAGCAGTGGAGGCAGCCAAGTTGTGTCACTTTTGCGCTCCCCTTGGGATGCCTTTCACAGCTGCAGTGTGCCTGGAGCACAGGGCTTCCTGGTTTTAAAAGTCCTAGGCCTAAGCCTAACAGTAACCCTAGGAAGGTAAATCAGACGGGTATTAGGGTTCTTCCTAAGGAAAAAGCTGTGAAAGCAGCCATGTTGTGGACCTTCTGCGCTCCCTTTGGGATGCCTTTGGCAGATGCAGTAAGCCTGGAACTCAGGGCTTCCTGGTTAAAAAATCCTAGCCCTTGGCTGAGCCCTAACCCTAACCCTAGGCAGATAAATCAGCCAAGGTATAGGGATGGTGCCAAGGAAAAAGCTGTGAAAGCTGCCATGTTGTTGCACTTTTGTACTCCCCTTGGGATGCCTTTCACAGCTGCCGTGTGCCTGGAGCTCAGGGCTTCCTGGTTTAAAAAACCATGTCCCTAGCTGAGACTGGAGGCAGGTGATTCAGCCTAGGCTTAGCAATGGTGCCAATGAAAATGTGTGGAGGCAGCCATTTTCTGGCACTTTTGTGCTCCCCTTGGGATGCCTTTCGCAGCTGCCGTGTGCCTGGAGCTCAGAGCTTGCTGGTTTAAAAAGCTCTACACCTAGGCGTAACCCTAACCCTAACCGGAACACTGGTCATTTAAATCAGCCTGGGTTTAGGAATTATCCCAAGGGAAAAGCTGTGGAGACAGCCATGTTGTGGCACTTTTGCGCTCCCCTTGGGATGCCTTTCACAGCTGCAGTGTGCTTGGAGCACAGGGCTTCCTGGTTTAAAATACCAAAACTTTAGCCCAAACTGGAGGCTTCTAAATCAGCCTTCGTTTCGGGACGTCCCCAAGGAAAAAGCTGTGGAGGCAGGCATGTTGAGGCACTTCTGCGCTCTTCTTGGGTAGTCCTTCGCAGCTGCTGTGTTCTTGGAACTCAGGGCTTTCTGGTTAAAAGAACACTAACCCTAGGCCTAACTCAAACCTTAAGCCTAGGAAGGAAAATCAGCCTATGATTCGGGATGGTCTCATGGAAATAGCAGTGGAGGCAGCCAAGTTGTGTCACTTTTGCGCTCCCCTTGGGATGCCTTTCACAGCTGCAATGTGCCTGGAGCACAGGGCTTCCTGGTTTTAAAAGTCCTAGGCCTAAGCCTAACAGTAACCCTAGGAAGGTAAATCAGCCGGGTATTAGGGTTCTTCCTAAGGAAAAAGCTGTGAAAGCAGCCATGTTGTGGCACTTCTGCGCTCCCTTTGGGATGCCTTTGGCAGATGCAGTAAGCTTGGAACTCAGGGCTTCCTGGTTAAAAAAATCCTAGCCCTAGGCTGAGCCCTAACCCTAACCCTAGGCAGATAAATCAGCCTAGTTAGAGGGATGGTGCCAAGGAAAAAGCTGTGAAAGCTGCCATGTTGTTGCACTTTTGTACTCCCCTTGGGATGCCTTTCACAGCTGCCGTGTGCCTGGAGCTCAGGGCTTCCTGGTTTAAAAAACCATGTCCCTAGCTGAGACTGGAGGCAGGTGATTCAGCCTAGGCTTAGCAATGGTGCCAATGAAAACGTGTGGAGGCAGCCATTTTCTGGCACTTTTGTGCTCCCCTTGGGATGCCTCTCGCAGCTGCCGTGTGCCTGGAGCTCAGAGCTTGCTGGTTTAAAAAGCTCTACACCTAGGCGTAACCCTAACCCTAACCGTAACACTGGTCATTTAAATCAGCCTGGGTTTAGGAATTATCCCAAGGGAAAAGCTGTGGAGACAGCCATGTTGTGGCACTTTTGCGCTCCCCTTGGGATGCCTTTCACAGCTGCAGTGTGCTTGGAGCACAGGGCTTCCTGCTTTAAAAAACCACAACTTTAGCCCAAACTGGAGCCTTCTAAATCAGCCTTCGTTTCGGGACGTCCCCAAGGAAAAAGCTGTGGAGGCAGGCATGTTGAGGCACTTCTGCGCTCTTCTTGGGTAGTCCTTCGCAGCTGCTGTGTTCTTGGAACTCAGGGCTTTCTGGTTAAAAGAACACTAACCCTAGGCCTAACTCAAACCTTAAGCCTAGGAAGGAAAATCAGCCTATGATTCGGGATGGTCTCATGGAAATAGCAGTGGAGGCAGCCAAGTTGTGTCACTTTTGCGCTCCCCTTGGGATGCCTTTAACAGCTGCAGTGTGCCTGGAGCACAGGGCTTCCTGGTTTTAAAAGTCCTAGGCCTAAGCCTAACAGTAACCCTAGGAAGGTAAATCAGCCGGGTATTAGGGTTCTTCCTAAGGAAAAAGCTGTGAAAGCAGCCATGTTGTGGCACTTCTGCGCTCCCTTTGGGATGCCTTTGGCAGATGCAGTAAGCCTGGAACTCAGGGCTTCCTGGTTAAAAAAATCCTAGCCCTAGGCTGAGCCCTAACCCTAACCCTAGGCAGATAAATCAGCCTAGGTATAGGGATGGTGCCAAGGAAAAAGCTGTGAAAGCTGCCATGTTGTTGCACTTTTGTACTCCCCTTGGGATGCCTTTCACAGCTGCCGTGTGCCTGGAGCTCAGGGCTTCCTGGTTTAAAAAACCATGTCCCTAGCTGAGACTGGAGGCAGGTGATTCAGCCTAGGCTTAGCAATGGTGCCAATGAAAACGTGTGGAGGCAGCCATTTTCTGGCACTTTTGTGCTCCCCTTGGGATGCCTTTCGCAGCTGCCGTGTGCCTGGAGCTCAGAGCTTGCTGGTTTAAAAAGCTCTACACCTAGGCGTAACCCTTACCGTAACCGTAACACTGGTCATTTAAATCAGCCTGGGTTTAGGAATTATCCCAAGGGAAAAGCTGTGGAGACAGCCATGTTGTGGCACTTTTGCGCTCCCCTTGGGATGCCTTTCACAGCTGCAGTGTGCTTGGAGCACAGGGCTTCCTGGTTTAAAAAACCACAACTTTAGCCCAAACTGGAGGCTTCTAAATCAGCCTTCGTTTCGGGACGTCCCCAAGGAAAAAGCTGTGGAGGCAGGCATGTTGAGGCACTTCTGCGCTCTTCTTGGGTAGTCCTTCGCAGCTGCTGTGTTCTTGGAACTCAGGGCTTTCTGGTTAAAAGAACACTAACCCTAGGCCTAACTCAAACCTTAAGCCTAGGAAGGAAAATCAGCCTATGATTCGGGATGGTCTCATGGAAATAGCAGTGGAGGCAGCCCAGTTGTGTCACTTTTGCGCTCCCCTTGGGATGCCTTTCACAGCTGCAGTGTGCCTGGAGCACAGGGCTTCCTGGTTTTAAAAGTCCTAGGCCTAAGCCTAACAGTAACCCTAGGAAGGTAAATCAGCCGGGTATTAGGGTTCTTCCTAAGGAAAAAGCTGTGAAAGCAGCCATGTTGTGGCACTTCTGCGCTCCCTTTGGGATGCCTTTGGCAGATGCAGTAAGCCTGGAACTCAGGGCTTCCTGCTTAAAAAAATCCTAGCCCTAGGCTGAGCCCTAACCCTAACCCTAGGCAGATAAATCAGCCTAGGTATAGGGATGGTGCCAAGGAAAAAGCTGTGAAAGCTGCCATGTTGTTGCACTTTTGTACTCCCCTTGGGATGCCTTTCACAGCTGCCGTGTGCCTGGAGCTCAGGGCTTCCTGGTTTAAAAAACCATGTCCCTAGCTGAGACTGGAGGCAGGTGATTCAGCCTAGGCTTAGCAATGGTGCCAATGAAAACGTGTGGAGGCAGCCATTTTCTGGCACTTTTGTGCTCCCCTTGGGATGCCTTTCGCAGCTGCCGTGTGCCTGGAGCTCAGAGCTTGCTGGTTTAAAAAGCTCTACACCTAGGCGTAACCCTTACCGTAACCGTAACACTGGTCATTTAAATCAGCCTGGGTTTAGGAATTATCCCAAGGGAAAAGCTGTGGAGACAGCCATGTTGTGGCACTTTTGCGCTCCCCTTGGGATGCCTTTCACAGCTGCAGTGTGCTTGGAGCACAGGGCTTCCTGGTTTAAAAAACCACAACTTTAGCCCAAACTGGAGGCTTCTAAATCAGCCTTCGTTTCGGGACGTCCCCAAGGAAAAAGCTGTGGAGGCAGGCATGTTGAGGCACTTCTGCGCTCTTCTTGGGTAGTCCTTCGCAGCTGCTGTGTTCTTGGAACTCAGGGCTTTCTGGTTAAAAGAACACTAACCCTAGGCCTAACTCAAACCTTAAGCCTAGGAAGGAAAATCAGCCTATGATTCGGGATGGTCTCATGGAAATAGCAGTGGAGGCAGCCCAGTTGTGTCACTTTTGCGCTCCCCTTGGGATGCCTTTCACAGCTGCAGTGTGCCTGGAGCACAGGGCTTCCTGGTTTTAAAAGTCCTAGGCCTAAGCCTAACAGTAACCCTAGGAAGGTAAATCAGCCGGGTATTAGGGTTCTTCCTAAGGAAAAAGCTGTGAAAGCAGCCATGTTGTGGCACTTCTGCGCTCCCTTTGGGATGCCTTTGGCAGATGCAGTAAGCCTGGAACTCAGGGCTTCCTGCTTAAAAAAATCCTAGCCCTAGGCTGAGCCCTAACCCTAACCCTAGGCAGATAAATCAGCCTAGGTATAGGGATGGTGCCAAGGAAAAAGCTGTGAAAGCTGCCATGTTGTTGCACTTTTGTACTCCCCTTGGGATGCCTTTCACAGCTGCCGTGTGCCTGGAGCTCAGGGCTTCCTGGTTTAAAAAACCATGTCCCTAGCTGAGACTGGAGGCAGGTGATTCAGCCTAGGCTTAGCAATGGTGCCAATGAAAACGTGTGGAGGCAGCCATTTTCTGGCACTTTTGTGCTCCCCTTGGGATGCCTTTCGCAGCTGCCGTGTGCCTGGAGCTCAGAGCTTGCTGGTTTAAAAAGCTCTACACCTAGGCGTAACCCTAACCCTAACCGTAACACTGGTCATTTAAATCAGCCTGGGTTTAGGAATTATCCCAAGGGAAAAGCTGTGGAGACAGCCATGTTGTGGCACTTTTGCGCTCCCCTTGGGATGCCTTGCACAGCTGCAGTGTGCTTGGAGCACAGGGATTCCTGGTTTAAAAAACCACAACTTTCCTCCAAACTGGAGGCTTCTAAATCAGCCTTCGTTTCGGGACATCCCCAAGGAAAAAGCTGTGGAGGCAGGCATGTTGAGGCACTTCTGCGCTCTTCTTGGGTAGTCCTTCGCAGCTGCTGTGTTCTTGGAACTCAGGGCTTTCTGGTTAAAAGAACACTAACCCTAGGCCTAACTCAAACCTTAAGCCTAGGAAGGAAAATCAGCCTATGATTCGGGATGGTCTCATGGAAATAGCAGTGGAGGCAGCCAAGTTGTGTCACTTTTGCGCTCCCCTTGGGATGCCTTTCACAGCTGCAGTGTGCTTGGAGCACAGGGCTTCCTGGTGTAAAAAACCACAACTTTAGCCCAAACTGGAGGCTTCGAAATCAGCCTTCGTTTCGGGACGTCCCCAAGGAAAAAGCTGTGGAGGCAGGTATGTTGTGGCACTTCTGTGCTCTTCTTGGGCAGTCCTTCGCAGCTGCTGTGTTCTTGGAACTCAGGGCTTTCTGGTTAAAAGAACACTAACCCTAAGCCTAACTCAAACTTTAAGCCTAGGAAGGAAAATCAGCCTATGATTCGGGATGGTCTCATGGAAATAGCAGTGGAGGCAGCCAAGTTGTGTCACTTTTGCGCTCCCCTTGGGATGCCTTTCACAGCTGCAGTGTGCCTGGAGCACAGGGCTTCCTGGTTTTAAAAGTCCTAGGCCGAAGCCTAACAGTAACCCTAGGAAGGTAAATCAGCCGGGTATTAGGGTTCTTCCTAAGGAAAAAGCTGTGAAAGCAGCCATGTTGTGGCACTTCTACGCTCCCTTTGGGATGCCTTTGGCAGATGCAGTAAGCCTGGAACTCAGGGCTTCCTGGTTAAAAAAATCCTAGCCCTAGGCTGAGCCCTAACCCTAACCCTAGGCAGATAAATCAGCCTAGGTATAGGGATGGTGCCAAGGAAAAAGCTGTGAAAGCTGCCATGTTGTTGCACTTTTGTACTCCCCTTGGGATGCCTTTCACAGCTGCCGTGTGCCTGGAGCTCAGGGCTTCCTGGTTTAAAAAACCATGTCCCTAGCTGAGACTGGAGGCAGGTGATTCAGCCTAGGCTTAGCAATGGTGCCAATGAAAACGTGTGGAGGCAGCCATTTTCTGGCACTTTTGTGCTCCCCTTGGGATGCCTTTCGCAGCTGCCGTGTGCCTGGAGCTCAGAGCTTGCTGGTTTAAAAAGCTCTACACCTAGGCGTAACCCTAACCCTAACCGTAACACTGGTCATTTAAATCAGCCTGGGTTTAGGAATTATCCCAAGGGAAAAGCTGTGGAGACAGCCATGTTGTGGCACTTTTGCGCTCCCCTTGGGATGCCTTTCACAGCTGCAGTGTGCTTGGAGCACAGGGCTTCCTGGTTTAAAAAACCACAACTTTAGCCCAAACTGGAGGCTTCTAAATCAGCCTTCGTTTCGGGACGTCCCCAAGGAAAAAGCTGTGGAGGCAGGCATGTTGAGGCACTTCTGCACTCTTCTTGGGTAGTCCTTCGCAGCTGCTGTGTTCTTGGAACTCAGGGCTTTCTGGTTAAAAGAACACTAACCCTAAGCCTAACTCAAACTTTAAGCCTAGGAAGGAAAATCAGCCTAAGATTCGGGATGGTCTCATGGAAATAGCAGTGGAGGCAGCCAAGTTGTGTCACTTTTGCGCTCCCCTTGGGATGCCTTTAACAGCTGCAGTGTGCCTGGAGCACAGGGCTTCCTGGTTTTAAAAGTCCTAGGCCTAAGCCTAACAGTAACCCTAGGAAGGTAAATCAGCCGGGTATTAGGGTTCTTCCTAAGGAAAAAGCTGTGAAAGCAGCCATGTTGTGGCACTTCTACGCTGCCTTTGGGATGCCTTTGGCAGATGCAGTAAGCCTGGAACTCAGGGCTTCCTGGTTAAAAAAATCCTAGCCCTAGGCTGAGCCCTAACCCTAACCCTAGGCAGATAAATCAGCCTAGGTATAGGGATGGTGCCAAGGAAAAAGCTGTGAAAGCTGCCATGTTGTTGCACTTTTGTACTCCCCTTGGGATGCCTTTCACAGCTGCCGTGTGCCTGGAGCTCAGGGCTTCCTGGTTTAAAAAACCATGTCCCTAGCTGAGACTGGAGGCAGGTGATTCAGCCTAGGCTTAGCAATGGTGCCAATGAAAACGTATGGAGGCAGCCATTTTCAGGCACTTTTCTGCTCCCCTTGGGATGCCTTTCGCAGCTGCCGTGTGCCTGGAGCTCAGAGCTTGCTGGTTTAAAAAGCTCTACACCTAGGCGTAACCCTAACCCTAACCGTAACACTGGTCATTTAAATCAGCCTGGGTTTAGGAATTATCCCAAGGGAAAAGCTGTGGAGACAGCCATGTTGTGGCACTTTTGCGCTCCCCTTGGGATGCCTTTCACAGCTGCAGTGTGCTTGGAGCACAGGGCTTCCTGCTTTAAAAAACCACAACTTTAGCCCAAACTGGAGGCTTCTAAATCAGCCTTCGTTTCGGGACGTCCCCAAGGAAAAAGCTGTGGAGGCAGGCATGTTGAGGCACTTCTGCGCTCTTCTTGGGTAGTCCTTCGCAGCTGCTGTGTTCTTGGAACTCAGGGCTTTCTGGTTAAAAGAACACTAACCCTAGGCCTAACTCAAACCTTAAGCCTAGGAAGGAAAATCAGCCTATGATTCGGGATGGTCTCATGGAAATAGCAGTGGAGGCAGCCAAGTTGTGTCACTTTTGCGCTCCCCTTGGGATGCCTTTCACAGCTGCAGTGTGCTTGGAGCACAGGGCTTCCTGGTGTAAAAAACCACAACTTTAGCCCAAACTGGAGGCTTCTAAATCAGCCTTCGTTTCGGGACGTCCCCAAGGAAAAAGCTGTGGAGGCAGGTATGTTGTGGCACTTCTGTGCTCTTCTTGGGCAGTCCTTCGCAGCTGCTGTGTTCTTGGAACTCAGGGCTTTCTGGTTAAAAGAACACTAACCCTAAGCCTAACTCAAACTTTAAGCCTAGGAAGGAAAATCAGCCTATGATTCGGGATGGTCTCATGGAAATAGCAGTGGAGGCAGCCAAGTTGTGTCACTTTTGCGCTCCCCTTGGGATGCCTTTAACAGCTGCAGTGTGCCTGGAGCACAGGGCTTCCTGGTTTTAAAAGTCCTAGGCCTAAGCCTAACAGTAAACCTAGGAAGGTAAATCAGCCAGGTATTAGGGTTCTTCCTAAGGAAAAAGCTGTGAAAGCAGCCATGTTGTGGCACTTCTGCGCTCCCTTTGGGATGCCTTTGGCAGATGCAGTAAGCCTGGAACTCAGGGCTTCCTGCTTAAAAAAATCCTAGCCCTAGGCTGAGCCCTAACCCTAACCCTAGGCAGATAAATCAGCCTAGGTATAGGGATGGTGCCAAGGAAAAAGCTGTGAAAGCTGCCATGTTGTTGCACTTTTGTACTCCCCTTGGGATGCCTTTCACAGCTGCCGTGTGCCTGGAGCTCAGGGCTTCCTGGTTTAAAAAACCATGTCCCTAGCTGAGACTGGAGGCAGGTGATTCAGCCTAGGCTTAGCAATGGTGCCAATGAAAACGTGTGGAGGCAGCCATTTTCTGGCACTTTTGTGCTCCCCTTGGGATGCCTTTCGCAGCTGCCGTGTGCCTGGAGCTCAGAGCTTGCTGGTTTAAAAAGCTCTACACCTAGGCGTAACCCTAACCCTAACCGTAACACTGGTCATTTAAATCAGCCTGGGTTTAGGAATTATCCCAAGGGAAAAGCTGTGGAGACAGCCATGTTGTGGCACTTTTGCGCTCCCCTTGGGATGCCTTTCACAGCTGCAGTGTGCTTGGAGCACAGGGCTTCCTGGTTTAAAAAACCACAACTTTAGCCCAAACTGGAGGCTTCTAAATCAGCCTTCGTTTCGGGACGTCCCCAAGGAAAAAGCTGTGGAGGCAGGCATGTTGAGGCACTTCTGCGCTCTTCTTGGGTAGTCCTTCGCAGCTGCTGTGTTCTTGGAATTCAGGGCTTTCTGGTTAAAAGAACACTAACCCTAGGCCTAACTCAAACCTTAAGCCTAGGAAGGAAAATCAGCCTATGATTCGGGATGGTCTCATGGAAATAGCAGTGGAGGCAGCCAAGTTGTGTCACTTTTGCGCTCCCCTTGGGATGCCTTTAACAGCTGCAGTGTGCCAGGAGCACAGGGCTTCCTGGTTTTAAAAGTCCTAGGCCTAAGCCTAACAGTAACCCTAGGAAGGTAAATCAGCCGGGTATTAGGGTTCTTCCTAAGGAAAAAGCTGTGAAAGCAGCCATGTTGTGGCACTTCTACGCTGCCTTTGGGATGCCTTTGGCAGATGCAGTAAGCCTGGAACTCAGGGCTTCCTGGTTAAAAAAATCCTAGCCCTAGGCTGAGCCCTAACCCTAACCCTAGGCAGATAAATCAGCCTAGGTATAGGGATGGTGCCAAGGAAAAAGCTGTGAAAGCTGCCATGTTGTTGCACTTTTGTACTCCCCTTGGGATGCCTTTCACAGCTGCCGTGTGCCTGGAGCTCAGGGCTTCCTGGTTTAAAAAACCATGTCCCTAGCTGAGACTGGAGGCAGGTGATTCAGCCTAGGCTTAGCAATGGTGCCAATGAAAACGTATGGAGGCAGCCATTTTCAGGCACTTTTCTGCTCCCCTTGGGATGCCTTTCGCAGCTGCCGTGTGCCTGGAGCTCAGAGCTTGCTGGTTTAAAAAGCTCTACACCTAGGCGTAACCCTAACCCTAACCGTAACACTGGTCATTTAAATCAGCCTGGGTTTAGGAATTATCCCAAGGGAAAAGCTGTGGAGACAGCCATGTTGTGGCACTTTTGCGCTCCCCTTGGGATGCCTTTCACAGCTGCAGTGTGCTTGGAGCACAGGGCTTCCTGCTTTAAAAAACCACAACTTTAGCCCAAACTGGAGGCTTCTAAATCAGCCTTCGTTTCGGGACGTCCCCAAGGAAAAAGCTGTGGAGGCAGGCATGTTGAGGCACTTCTGCGCTCTTCTTGGGTAGTCCTTCGCAGCTGCTGTGTTCTTGGAACTCAGGGCTTTCTGGTTAAAAGAACACTAACCCTAGGCCTAACTCAAACCTTAAGCCTAGGAAGGAAAATCAGCCTATGATTCGGGATGGTCTCATGGAAATAGCAGTGGAGGCAGCCAAGTTGTGTCACTTTTGCGCTCCCCTTGGGATGCCTTTCACAGCTGCAGTGTGCTTGGAGCACAGGGCTTCCTGGTGTAAAAAACCACAACTTTAGCCCAAACTGGAGGCTTCTAAATCAGCCTTCGTTTCGGGACGTCCCCAAGGAAAAAGCTGTGGAGGCAGGTATGTTGTGGCACTTCTGTGCTCTTCTTGGGCAGTCCTTCGCAGCTGCTGTGTTCTTGGAACTCAGGGCTTTCTGGTTAAAAGAACACTAACCCTAAGCCTAACTCAAACTTTAAGCCTAGGAAGGAAAATCAGCCTATGATTCGGGATGGTCTCATGGAAATAGCAGTGGAGGCAGCCAAGTTGTGTCACTTTTGCGCTCCCCTTGGGATGCCTTTAACAGCTGCAGTGTGCCTGGAGCACAGGGCTTCCTGGTTTTAAAAGTCCTAGGCCTAAGCCTAACAGTAAACCTAGGAAGGTAAATCAGCCAGGTATTAGGGTTCTTCCTAAGGAAAAAGCTGTGAAAGCAGCCATGTTGTGGCACTTCTGCGCTCCCTTTGGGATGCCTTTGGCAGATGCAGTAAGCCTGGAACTCAGGGCTTCCTGCTTAAAAAAATCCTAGCCCTAGGCTGAGCCCTAACCCTAACCCTAGGCAGATAAATCAGCCTAGGTATAGGGATGGTGCCAAGGAAAAAGCTGTGAAAGCTGCCATGTTGTTGCACTTTTGTACTCCCCTTGGGATGCCTTTCACAGCTGCCGTGTGCCTGGAGCTCAGGGCTTCCTGGTTTAAAAAACCATGTCCCTAGCTGAGACTGGAGGCAGGTGATTCAGCCTAGGCTTAGCAATGGTGCCAATGAAAACGTGTGGAGGCAGCCATTTTCTGGCACTTTTGTGCTCCCCTTGGGATGCCTTTCGCAGCTGCCGTGTGCCTGGAGCTCAGAGCTTGCTGGTTTAAAAAGCTCTACACCTAGGCGTAACCCTAACCCTAACCGTAACACTGGTCATTTAAATCAGCCTGGGTTTAGGAATTATCCCAAGGGAAAAGCTGTGGAGACAGCCATGTTGTGGCACTTTTGCGCTCCCCTTGGGATGCCTTTCACAGCTGCAGTGTGCTTGGAGCACAGGGCTTCCTGGTTTAAAAAACCACAACTTTAGCCCAAACTGGAGGCTTCTAAATCAGCCTTCGTTTCGGGACGTCCCCAAGGAAAAAGCTGTGGAGGCAGGCATGTTGAGGCACTTCTGCGCTCTTCTTGGGTAGTCCTTCGCAGCTGCTGTGTTCTTGGAATTCAGGGCTTTCTGGTTAAAAGAACACTAACCCTAGGCCTAACTCAAACCTTAAGCCTAGGAAGGAAAATCAGCCTATGATTCGGGATGGTCTCATGGAAATAGCAGTGGAGGCAGCCAAGTTGTGTCACTTTTGCGCTCCCCTTGGGATGCCTTTAACAGCTGCAGTGTGCCAGGAGCACAGGGCTTCCTGGTTTTAAAAGTCCTAGGCCTAAGCCTAACAGTAACCCTAGGAAGGTAAATCAGCCGGGTATTAGGGTTCTTCCTAAGGAAAAAGCTGTGAAAGCAGCCATGTTGTGGCACTTCTGCGCTCCCTTTGGGATGCCTTTGGCAGATGCAGTAAGCCTGGAACTCAGGGCTTCCTGGTTAAAAAAATCCTTGCCCTTGGCTGAGCCCTAACCCTAACCCTAGGCAGATAAATCAGCCTAGGTATAGGGATGGTGCCAAGGAAAAAGCTGTGAAAGCTGCCATGTTGTTGCACTTTTGTACTCCCCTTGGGATGCCTTTCACAGCTGCCGTGTGCCTGGAGCTCAGGGCTTCCTGGTTTAAAAAACCATGTCCCTAGCTGAGACTGGAGGCAGGTGATTCAGCCTAGGCTTAGCAATGGTGCCAATGAAAACGTGTGGAGGCAGCCATTTTCTGGCACTTTTGTGCTCCCCTTGGGATGCCTTTCGCAGCTGCCGTGTGCCTGGAACTCAGAGCTTGCTGGTTTAAAAAGCTCTACACGTAGGCGTAACCCTAACCCTAACCGTAACACTGGTCATTTAAATCAGCCTGGGTTTAGGAATTATCCCAAGGGAAAAGCTGTGGAGACAGCCATGTTGTGGCACTTTTGCGCTCCCCTTGGGATGCCTTTCACAGCTGCAGTGTGCTTGGAGCACAGGGCTTCCTGGTGTAAAAAACCACAACTTTAGCCCAAACTGGAGGCTTCTAAATCAGCCTTCGTTTCGGGACGTCCCCAAGGAAAAAGCTGTGGAGGCAGGTATGTTGTGGCACTTCTGTGCTCTTCTTGGGCAGTCCTTCGCAGCTGCTGTGTTCTTGGAACTCAGGGCTTTCTGGTTAAAAGAACACTAACCCTAAGCCTAACTCAAACTTTAAGCCTAGGAAGGAAAATCAGCCTATGATTCGGGATGGTCTCATGGAAATAGCAGTGGAGGCAGCCAAGTTGTGTCACTTTTGCGCTCCCCTTGGGATGCCTTTAACAGCTGCAGTGTGCCTGGAGCACAGGGCTTCCTGGTTTTAAAAGTCCTAGGCCTAAGCCTAACAGTAACCCTAGGAAGGTAAATCAGCCAGGTATTAGGGTTCTTCCTAAGGAAAAAGCTGTGAAAGCAGCCATGTTGTGGCACTTCTGCGCTCCCTTTGGGATGCCTTTGGCAGATGCAGTAAGCCTGGAACTCAGGGATTCCTGCTTAAAAAAATCCTAGCCCTAGGCTGAGCCCTAACCCTAACCCTAGGCAGATAAATCAGCCTAGGTATAGGGATGGTGCCAAGGAAAAAGCTGTGAAAGCTGCCATGTTGTTGCACTTTTGTACTCCCCTTGGGATGCCTTTCACAGCTGCCGTGTGCCTGGAGCTCAGGGCTTCCTGGTTTAAAAAACCATGTCCCTAGCTGAGACTGGAGGCAGGTGATTCAGCCTAGGCTTAGCAATGGTGCCAATGAAAACGTGTGGAGGCAGCCATTTTCTGGCACTTTTGTGCTCCCCTTGGGATGCCTTTCGCAGCTGCCGTGTGCCTGGAGCTCAGAGCTTGCTGGTTTAAAAAGCTCTACACCTAGGCGTAACCCTAACCCTAACCGTAACACTGGTCATTTAAATCAGCCTGGGTTTAGGAATTATCCCAAGGGAAAAGCTGTGGAGAGAGCCATGTTGTGGCACTTTTGCGCTCCCCTTGGGATGCCTTTCACAGCTGCAGTGTGCTTGGAGCACAGGGCTTCCTGGTTTAAAAAACCACAACTTTAGCCCAAACTGGAGGCTTCTAAATCAGCCTTCGTTTCGGGACGTCCCCAAGGAAAAAGCTGTGCAGGCAGGCATGTTGAGGCACTTCTGCGCTCTTCTTGGGTAGTCCTTCGCAGCTGCTGTGTTCTTGGAATTCAGGGCTTTCTGGTTAAAAGAACACTAACCCTAGGCCTAACTCAAACCTTAAGCCTAGGAAGGAAAATCAGCCTATGATTCGGGATGGTCTCATGGAAATAGCAGTGGAGGCAGCCAAGTTGTGTCACTTTTGCGCTCCCCTTGGGATGCCTTTAACAGCTGCAGTGTGCCAGGAGCACAGGGCTTCCTGGTTTTAAAAGTCCTAGGCCTAAGCCTAACAGTAACCCTAGGAAGGTAAATCAGCCGGGTATTAGGGTTCTTCCTAAGGAAAAAGCTGTGAAAGCAGCCATGTTGTGGCACTTCTGCGCTCCCTTTGGGATGCCTTTGGCAGATGCAGTAAGCCTGGAACTCAGGGCTTCCTGGTTAAAAAAATCCTTGCCCTTGGCTGAGCCCTAACCCTAACCCTAGGCAGATAAATCAGCCTAGGTATAGGGATGGTGCCAAGGAAAAAGCTGTGAAAGCTGCCATGTTGTTGCACTTTTGTACTCCCCTTGGGATGCCTTTCACAGCTGCCGTGTGCCTGGAGCTCAGGGCTTCCTGGTTTAAAAAACCATGTCCCTAGCTGAGACTGGAGGCAGGTGATTCAGCCTAGGCTTAGCAATGGTGCCAATGAAAACGTGTGGAGGCAGCCATTTTCTGGCACTTTTGTGCTCCCCTTGGGATGCCTTTCGCAGCTGCCGTGTGCCTGGAGCTCAGAGCTTGCTGGTTTAAAAAGCTCTACACGTAGGCGTAACCCTAACCCTAACCGTAACACTGGTCATTTAAATCAGCCTGGGTTTAGGAATTATCCCAAGGGAAAAGCTGTGGAGACAGCCATGTTGTGGCACTTTTGCGCTCCCCTTGGGATGCCTTTCACAGCTGCAGTGTGCTTGGAGCACAGGGCTTCCTGGTGTAAAAAACCACAACTTTAGCCCAAACTGGAGGCTTCTAAATCAGCCTTCGTTTCGGGACGTCCCCAAGGAAAAAGCTGTGGAGGCAGGCATGTTGAGGCACTTCTGCGCTCTTCTTGGGTAGTCCTTCGCAGCTGCTGTCTTCTTGGAACTCAGGGCTTTCTGGTTAAAAGAACACTAACCCTAGGCCTAACTCAAACCTTAAGCCTAGGAAGGAAAATCAGCCTATGATTCGGGATGGTCTCATGGAAATAGCAGTGGAGGCAGCCAAGTTGTGTCACTTTTGCGCTCCCCTTGGGATGCCTTTAACAGCTGCAGTGTGCCTGGAGCACAGGGCTTCCTGGTTTTAAAAGTCCTAGGCCTAAGCCTAACAGTAACCCTAGGAAGGTAAATCAGCCGGGTATTAGGGTTCTTCCTAAGGAAAAAGCTGTGAAAGCAGCCATGTTGTGGCACTTCTGCGCTCCCTTTGGGATGCCTTTGGCAGATGCAGTAAGCCTGGAACTCAGGGCTTCCTGGTTAAAAAAATCCTTGCCCTTGGCTGAGCCCTAACCCTAACCCTAGGCAGATAAATCAGCCTAGGTATAGGGATGGTGCCAAGGAAAAAGCTGTGAAAGCTGCCATGTTGTTGCACTTTTGTACTCCCCTTGGGATGCCTTTCACAGCTGCCGTGTGCCTGGAGCTCAGGGCTTCCTGGTTTAAAAAACCATGTCCCTAGCTGAGACTGGAGGCAGGTGATTCAGCCTAGGCTTAGCAATGGTGCCAATGAAAACGTGTGGAGGCAGCCATTTTCTGGCACTTTTGTGCTCCCCTTGGGATGCCTTTCGCAGCTGCCGTGTGCCTGGAGCTCAGAGCTTGCTGGTTTAAAAAGCTCTACACCTAGGCGTAACCCTAACCCTAACCGTAACACTGGTCATTTAAATCAGCCTGGGTTTAGGAATTATCCCAAGGGAAAAGCTGTGGAGACAGCCATGTTGTGGCACTTTTGCGCTCCCCTTGGGATGCCTTTCACAGCTGCAGTGTGCTTGGAGCACAGGGCTTCCTGGTTTAAAAAACCACAACTTTAGCCCAAACTGGAGGCTTCTAAATCAGCCTTCGTTTCGGGACGTCCCCAAGGAAAAAGCTGTGGAGGCAGGCATGTTGAGGCACTTCTGCGCTCTTCTTGGGTAGTCCTTCGCAGCTGCTGTGTTCTTGGAACTCAGGGCTTTCTGGTTAAAAGAACACTAACCCTAGGCCTAACTCAAACCTTAAGCCTAGGAAGGAAAATCAGCCTATGATTCGGGATGGTCTCATGGAAATAGCAGTGGAGGCAGCCAAGTTGTGTCACTTTTGTGCTCACCTTGGGATGCCTTTCACAGCTGCAGTGTGCCTGGAGCACAGGTCTTCCTGGTTTTAAAAGTCCTAGGCCTAAGCCTAACAGTAACCCTAGGAAGGTAAATCAGCCGGGTATTAGGGTTCTTCCTAAGGAAAAAGCTGTGAAAGCAGCCATGTTGTGGACCTTCTGCGCTCCCTTTGGGATGCCTTTGGCAGATGCAGTAAGCCTGGAACTCAGGGCTTCCTGGTTAAAAAAATCCTAGCCCTTGGCTGAGCCCTAACCCTAACCCTAGGCAGATAAATCAGCCTAGGTATAGGGATGGTGCCAAGGAAAAAGCTGTGAAAGCTGCCATGTTGTTGCACTTTTGTACTCCCCTTGGGATGCCTTTCACAGCTGCCGTGTGCCTGGAGCTCAGGGCTTCCTGGTTTAAAAAACAATGTCCCTAGCTGAGACTGGAGGCAGGTGATTCAGCCTAGGCTTAGCAATGGTGCCAATGAAAACGTGTGGAGGCAGCCATTTTCTGGCACTTTTGTGCTCCCCTTGGGATGCCTTTCGCAGCTGCCGTGTGCCTGGAGCTCAGAGCTTGCTGGTTTAAAAAGCTCTACACCTAGGCGTAACCCTAACCCTAACCGTAACACTGGTCATTTAAATCAGCCTGGGTTTAGGAATTATCCCAAGGGAAAAGCTGTGGAGACAACCATGTTGTGGCACTTTTGCGCTCCCCTTGGGATGCCTTTCACAGCTGCAGTGTGCTTGGAGCACAGGGCTTCCTGGTTTAAAAAACCACAACTTTAGCCCAAACTGGAGGCTTCGAAATCAGCCTTCGTTTCGGGACGTCCCCAAGGAAAAAGCTGTGGAGGCAGGCATGTTGAGGCACTTCTGCGCTCTTCTTGGGTAGTCCTTCGCAGCTGCTGTCTTCTTGGAACTCAGGGCTTTCTGGTTAAAAGAACACTAACCCTAGGCCTAACTCAAACCTTAAGCCTAGGAAGGTAAATCAGCCTATGATTCGGGATGGTCTCATGGAAATAGCAGTGGAGACAGCCAAGTTGTGTCACTTTTGCGCTCCCCTTGGGATGCCTTTCACAGCTGCAGTGTGCCTGGAGCACAGGTCTTCCTGGTTTTAAAAGTCCTAGGCCTAAGCCTAACAGTAACCCTAGGAAGGTAAATCAGCCGGGTATTAGGGTTCTTCCTAAGGAAAAAGCTGTGAAAGCAGCCATGTTGTGGACCTTCTGCGCTCCCTTTGGGATGCCTTTGGCAGATGCAGTAAGCCTGGAACTCAGGGCTTCCTGGTTAAAAAATCCTAGCCCTAGGCTGAGCCCTAACCCTAACCCTAGGCAGATAAATCAGCCTAGGTATAGGGATGGTGCCAAGGAAAAAGCTGTGAAAGCTGCCATGTTGTTGCACTTTTGTACTCCCCTTGGGATGCCTTTCACAGCTGCCGTGTGCCTGGAGCTCAGGGCTTCCTGGTTTAAAAAACCATGTCCCTAGCTGAGACTGGAGGCAGGTGATTCAGCCTAGGCTTAGCAATGGTGCCAATGAAAACGTGTGGAGGCAGCCATTTTCTGGCACTTTTGTGCTCCCCTTGGGATGCCTTTCGCAGCTGCCGTGTGCCTGGAGCTCAGAGCTTGCTGGTTTAAAAAGCTCTACACCTAGGCGTAACCCTAACCCTAACCATAACACTGGTCATTTAAATCAGCCTGGGTTTAGGAATTATCCCAAGGGAAAAGCTGTGGAGACAGCCATGTTGTGGCACTTTTGCACTCCCCTTGGGATGCCTTTCACAGCTGCAGTGTGCTTGGAGCACAGGGCTTCCTGGTGTAAAAAACCACAACTTTAGCCCAAACTGGAGGCTTCGAAATCAGCCTTCGTTTCGGGACGTCCCCAAGGAAAAAGCTGTGGAGGCAGGCATGTTGAGGCACTTCTGCGCTCTTCTTGGGCAGTCCTTCGCAGCTGCTGTGTTCTTGGAACTCAGGGCTTTCTGGTTAAAAGAACACTAACCCTAGGCCTAACTCAAACCTTAAGCCTAGGAAGGAAAATCAGCCTATGATTCGGGATGGTCTCATGGAAATAGCAGTGGAGGCAGCCAAGTTGTGTCACTTTTGCGCTCCCCTTGGGATGCCTTTAACAGCTGCAGTGTGCCTGGAGCACAGGGCTTCCTGGTTTTAAAAGTCCTAGGCCTAAGCCTAACAGTAACCCTAGGAAGGTAAATCAGCCAGGTATTAGGGTTCTTCCTAAGGAAAAAGCTGTGAAAGCAGCCATGTTGTGGCACTTCTGCGCTCCCTTTGGGATGCCTTTGGCAGATGCAGTAAGCCTGGAACTCAGGGCTTCCTGCTTAAAAAAATCCTAGCCCTAGGCTGAGCCCTAACCCTAACCCTAGGCAGATAAATCAGCCTAGGTATAGGGATGGTGCCAAGGAAAAAGCTGTGAAAGCTGCCATGTTGTTGCACTTTTGTACTCCCCTTGGGATGCCTTTCACAGCTGCCGTGTGCCTGGAGCTCAGGGCTTCCTGGTTTAAAAAACAATGTCCCTAGCTGAGACTGGAGGCAGGTGATTCAGCCTAGGCTTAGCAATGGTGCCAATGAAAACGTGTGGAGGCAGCCATTTTCTGGCACTTTTGTGCTCCCCTTGGGATGCCTTTCGCAGCTGCCGTGTGCCTGGAGCTCAGAGCTTGCTGGTTTAAAAAGCTCTACACGTAGGCGTAACCCTAACCCTAACCGTAACACTGGTCATTTAAATCAGCTTGGGTTTAGGAATTATCCCAAGGGAAAAGCTGTGGAGACAGCCATGTTGTGGCACTTTTGCGCTCCCCTTGGGATGCCTTTCACAGCTGCAGTGTGCTTGGAGCACAGGGCTTCCTGGTTTAAAAAACCACAACTTTAGCCCAAACTGGAGCCTTCTAAATCAGCCTTCGTTTCGGGACGTCCCCAAGGAAAAAGCTGTGGAGGCAGGCATGTTGAGGCACTTCTGCGCTCTTGTTGGGTAGTCCTTCGCAGCTGCTGTGTTCTTGGAACTCAGGGCTTTCTGGTTAAAAGAACACTAACCCTAGGCCTAACTCAAACCTTAAGCCTAGGAAGGAAAATCAGCCTATGATTCGGGATGGTCTCATGGAAATAGCAGTGGAGGCAGCCAAGTTGTGTCACTTTTGCGCTCCCCTTGGGATGCCTTTCACAGCTGCAGTGTGCCTGGAGCACAGGGCTTCCTGGTTTTAAAAGTCCTAGGCCTAAGCCTAACAGTAACCCTAGGAAGGTAAATCAGCCGGGTATTAGGGTTCTTCCTAAGGAAAAAGCTGTGAAAGCAGCCATGTTGTGGCACTTCTGCGCTCCCTTTGGGATGCCTTTGGCAGATGCAGTAAGCCTGGAACTCAGGGCTTCCTGCTTAAATAATCCTTGCCCTTGGCTGAGCCCTAACCCTAACCCTAGGCAGATAAATCAGCCTAGGTATAGGGATGGTGCCAAGGAAAAAGCTGTGAAAGCTGCCATGTTGTTGCACTTTTGTACTCCCCTTGGGATGCCTTTCACAGCTGCCGTGTGCCTGGAGCTCAGGGCTTCCTGGTTTAAAAAACCATGTCCCTAGCTGAGACTGGAGGCAGGTGATTCAGCCTAGGCTTAGCAATGGTGCCAATGAAAACGTGGGGAGGCAGCCATTTTCTGGCACTTTTGTGCCCCCCTTGGGATGCCTCTCGCAGCTGCCGTGTGCCTGGAGCTCAGAGCTTGCTGGTTTAAAAAGCTCTACACCTAGGCGTAACCCTAACCCTAACCGTAACACTGGTCATTTAAATCAGCCTGGGTTTAGGAATTATCCCAAGGGAAAAGCTGTGGAGACAGCCATGTTGTGGCACTTTTGCGCTCCCCTTGGGATGCCTTTCACAGCTGCAGTGTGCTTGGAGCACAGGGCTTCCTGGTTTAAAAAACCACAACTTTAGCCCAAACTGGAGCCTTCTAAATCAGCCTTCGTTTCGGGATGTCCCCAAGGAAAAAGCTGTGGAGGCAGGCATGTTGAGGCACTTCTGCGCTCTTCTTGGGTAGTCCTTCGCAGCTGCTGTGTTCTTGGAATTCAGGGCTTTCTGGTTAAAAGAACACTAACCCTAGGCCTAACTCAAACCTTAAGCCTAGGAAGGAAAATCAGCCTATGATTCGGGATGGTCTCATGGAAATAGCAGTGGAGGCAGCCAAGTTGTGTCACTTTTGCGCTCCCCTTGGGATGCCTTTAACAGCTGCAGTGTGCCTGGAGCACAGGGCTTCCTGGTTTTAAAAGTCCTAGGCCTAAGCCTAACAGTAACCCTAGGAAGGTAAATCAGCCAGGTATTAGGGTTCTTCCTAAGGAAAAAGCTGTGAAAGCAGCCATGTTGTGGCACTTCTACGCTCCCTTTGGGATGCCTTTGGCAGATGCAGTAAGCCTGGAACTCAGGGCTTCCTGGTTAAAAAAATCCTAGCCCTAGGCTGAGCCCTAACCCTAACCCTAGGCAGATAAATCAGCCTAGGTATAGGGATGGTGCCAAGGAAAAAGCTGTGAAAGCTGCCATGTTGTTGCACTTTTGTACTCCCCTTGGGATGCCTTTCACAGCTGCCAAGTGCCTGGAGCTCAGGGCTTCCTGGTTTAAAAAACCATGTCCCTAGCTGAGACTGGAGGCAGGTGATTCAGCCTAGGCTTAGCAATGGTGCCAATGAAAACGTGTGGAGGCAGCCATTTTCTGGCACTTTTGTGCTCCCCTTGGGATGCCTTTCGCAGCTGCCGTGTGCCTGGAGCTCAGAGCTTGCTGGTTTAAAAAGCTCTACACCTAGGCGTAACCCTAACCCTAACCGTAACACTGGTCATTTAAATCAGCCTGGGTTTAGGAATTATCCCAAGGGAAAAGCTGTGGAGACAGCCATGTTGTGGCACTTTTGCGCTCCCCTTGGGATGCCTTTCACAGCTGCAGTGTGCTTGGAGCACAGGGCTTCCTGGTGTAAAAAACCACAACTTTAGCCCAAACTGGAGGCTTCTAAATCAGCCTTCGTTTCGGGACGTCCCCAAGGAAAAAGCTGTGGAGGCAGGCATGTTGAGGCACTTCTGCGCTCTTCTTGGGTAGTCCTTCGCAGCTGCTGTGTTCTTGGAACTCAGGGCTTTCTGGTTAAAAGAACACTAACCCTAGGCCTAACTCAAACCTTAAGCCTAGGAAGGAAAATCAGCCTATGATTCGGGATGGTCTCATGGAAATAGCAGTGGAGGCAGCCAAGTTGTGTCACTTTTGCGCTCCCCTTGGGATGCCTTTAACAGCTGCAGTGTGCCTGGAGCACAGGGCTTCCTGGTTTTAAAAGTCCTAGGCCTAAGCCTAACAGTAACCCTAGGAAGGTAAATCAGCCGGGTATTAGGGTTCTTCCTAAGGAAAAAGCTGTGAAAGCAGCCATGTTGTGGCACTTCTGCGCTCCCTTTGGGATGCCTTTGGCAGATGCAGTAAGCCTGGAACTCAGGGCTTCCTGGTTAAAAAAATCCTTGCCCTTGGCTGAGCCCTAACCCTAACCCTAGGCAGATAAATCAGCCTAGGTATAGGGATGGTGCCAAGGAAAAAGCTGTGAAAGCTGCCATGTTGTTGCACTTTTGTACTCCCCTTGGGATGCCTTTCACAGCTGCCGTGTGCCTGGAGCTCAGGGCTTCCTGGTTTAAAAAACCATGTCCCTAGCTGAGACTGGAGGCAGGTGATTCAGCCTAGGCTTAGCAATGGTGCCAATGAAAACGTGTGGAGGCAGCCATTTTCTGGCACTTTTGTGCTCCCCTTGGGATGCCTTTCGCAGCTGCCGTGTGCCTGGAGCTCAGAGCTTGCTGGTTTAAAAAGCTCTACACCTAGGCGTAACCCTAACCCTAACCGTAACACTGGTCATTTAAATCAGCCTGGGTTTAGGAATTATCCCAAGGGAAAAGCTGTGGAGACAGCCATGTTGTGGCACTTTTGCGCTCCCCTTGGGATGCCTTTCACAGCTGCAGTGTGCTTGGAGCACAGGGCTTCCTGGTTTAAAAAGCCACAACTTTAGCCCAAACTGGAGGCTTCTAAATCAGCCTTCGTTTCGGGACGTCCCCAAGGAAAAAGCTGTGGAGGCAGGCATGTTGAGGCACTTCTGCGCTCTTCTTGGGTAGTCCTTCGCAGCTGCTGTGTTCTTGGAACTCAGGGCTTTCTGGTTAAAAGAACACTAACCCTAGGCCTAACTCAAACCTTAAGCCTAGGAAGGAAAATCAGCCTATGATTCGGGATGGTCTCATGGAAATAGCAGTGGAGGCAGCCAAGTTGTGTCACTTTTGCGCTCACCTTGGGATGCCTTTCACAGCTGCAGTGTGCCTGGAGCACAGGTCTTCCTGGTTTTAAAAGTCCTAGGCCTAAGCCTAACAGTAACCCTAGGAAGGTAAATCAGCCAGGTATTAGGGTTCTTCCTAAGGAAAAAGCTGTGAAAGCAGCCATGTTGTGGACCTTCTGCGCTCCCTTTGGGATGCCTTTGGCAGATGCAGTAAGCCTGGAACTCAGGGCTTCCTGGTTAAAAAATCCTAGCCCTTGGCTGAGCCCTAACCCTAACCCTAGGCAGATAAATCAGCCTAGGTATAGGGATGGTGCCAAGGAAAAAGCTGTGAAAGCTGCCATGTTGTTGCACTTTTGTACTCCCCTTGGGATGCCTTTCACAGCTGCCGTGTGCCTGGAGCTCAGGGCTTCCTGGTTTAAAAATCCATGTCCCTAGCTGAGACTGGAGGCAGGTGATTCAGCCTAGGCTTAGCAATGGTGCCAATGAAAACGTGTGGAGGCAGCCATTTTCTGGCACTTTTGTGCTCCCCTTGGGATGCCTTTCGCAGCTGCCGTGTGCCTGGAGCTCAGAGCTTGCTGGTTTAAAAAGCTCTACACCTAGGCGTAACCCTAACCCTAACCGTAACACTGGTCATTTAAATCAGCCTGGGTTTAGGAATTATCCCAAGGGAAAAGCTGTGGAGACAACCATGTTGTGGCACTTTTGCGCTCCCCTTGGGATGCCTTTCACAGCTGCAGTGTGCTTGGAGCACAGGGCTTCCTGGTTTAAAAAACCACAACTTTAGCCCAAACTGGAGGCTTCTAAATCAGCCTTCGTTTCGGGACGTCCCCAAGGAAAAAGCTGTGGAGGCAGGCATGTTGAGGCACTTCTGCGCTCTTCTTGGGTAGTCCTTCGCAGCTGCTGTGTTCTTGGAACTCAGGGCTTTCTGGTTAAAAGAACACTAACCCTAGGCCTAACTCAAACCTTAAGCCTAGGAAGGAAAATCAGCCTATGATTCGGGATGGTCTCATGGAAATAGCAGTGGAGGCAGCCAAGTTGTGTCACTTTTGCGCTCCCCTTGGGATGCCTTTCACAGCTGCAGTGTGCCTGGAGCACAGGGCTTCCTGGTTTTAAAAGTCCTAGGCCTAAGCCTAACAGTAACCCTAGGAAGGTAAATCAGCCGGGTATTAGGGTTCTTCCTAAGGAAAAAGCTGTGAAAGCAGCCATGTTGTGGACCTTCTGCGCTCCCTTTGGGATGCCTTTGGCAGATGCAGTAAGCCTGGAACTCAGGGCTTCCTGGTTAAAAAATCCTAGCCCTAGGCTGAGCCCTAACCCTAACCCTAGGCAGATAAATCAGCCTAGGTATAGGGATGGTGCCAAGGAAAAAGGTGTGAAAGCTGCCATGTTGTTGCACTTTTGTACTCCCCTTGGGATGCCTTTCACAGCTGCCGTGTGCCTGGAGCTCAGGGCTTCCTGGTTTAAAAAACCATGTCCCTAGCTGAGACTGGAGGCAGGTGATTCAGCCTAGGCTTAGCAATGGTGCCAATGAAAACGTGTGGAGGCAGCCATTTTCTGGCACTTTTGTGCTCCCCTTGGGATGCCTTTCGCAGCTGCCGTGTGCCTGGAGCTCAGAGCTTGCTGGTTTAAAAAGCTCTACACCTAGGCGTAACCCTAACCCTAACCGTAACACTGGTCATTTAAATCAGCCTGGGTTTAGGAATTATCCCAAGGGAAAAGCTGTGGAGACAGCCATGTTGTGGCACTTTTGCGCTCCCCTTGGGATGCCTTTCACAGCTGCAGTGTGCTTGGAGCACAGGGCTTCCTGGTTTAAAAAACCACAACTTTAGCCCAAACTGGAGGCTTCTAAATCAGCCTTCGTTTCGGGACGTCCCCAAGGAAAAAGCTGTGGAGGCAGGCATGTTGAGGCACTTCTGCGCTCTTCTTGGGTAGTCCTTCGCAGCTGCTGTGTTCTTGGAACTCAGGGCTTTCTGGTTAAAAGAACACTAACCCTAGGCCTAACTCAAACCTTAAGCCTAGGAAGGAAAATCAGCCTATGATTCGGGATGGTCTCATGGAAATAGCAGTGGAGGCAGCCAAGTTGTGTCACTTTTGCGCTCCCCTTGGGATGCCTTTCACAGCTGCAGTGTGCCTGGAGCACAGGGCTTCCTGGTTTTAAAAGTCCTAGGCCTAAGCCTAACAGTAACCCTAGGAAGGTAAATCAGCCGGGTATTAGGGTTCTTCCTAAGGAAAAAGCTGTGAAAGCAGCCATGTTGTGGCACTTCTGCGCTCCCTTTGGGATGCCTTTGGCAGATGCAGTAAGCCTGGAACTCAGGGCTTCCTGCTTAAATAATCCTTGCCCTTGGCTGAGCCCTAACCCTAACCCTAGGCAGATAAATCAGCCTAGGTATAGGGATGGTGCCAAGGAAAAAGCTGTGAAAGCTGCCATGTTGTTGCACTTTTGTACTCCCCTTGGGATGCCTTTCACAGCTGCCGTGTGCCTGGAGCTCAGGGCTTCCTGGTTTAAAAAACCATGTCCCTAGCTGAGACTGGAGGCAGGTGATTCAGCCTAGGCTTAGCAATGGTGCCAATGAAAACGTGGGGAGGCAGCCATTTTCTGGCACTTTTGTGCCCCCCTTGGGATGCCTCTCGCAGCTGCCGTGTGCCTGGAGCTCAGAGCTTGCTGGTTTAAAAAGCTCTACACCTAGGCGTAACCCTAACCCTAACCGTAACACTGGTCATTTAAATCAGCCTGGGTTTAGGAATTATCCCAAGGGAAAAGCTGTGGAGACAGCCATGTTGTGGCACTTTTGCGCTCCCCTTGGGATGCCTTTCACAGCTGCAGTGTGCTTGGAGCACAGGGCTTCCTGGTTTAAAAAACCACAACTTTAGCCCAAACTGGAGCCTTCTAAATCAGCCTTCGTTTCGGGACGTCCCCAAGGAAAAAGCTGTGGAGGCAGGCATGTTGAGGCACTTCTGCGCTCTTCTTGGGTAGTCCTTCGCAGCTGCTGTGTTCTTGGAACTCAGGGCTTTCTGGTTAAAAGAACACTAACCCTAGGCCTAACTCAAACCTTAAGCCTAGGAAGGAAAATCAGCCTATGATTCGGGATGGTCTCATGGAAATAGCAGTGGAGGCAGCCAAGTTGTGTCACTTTTGCGCTCCCCTTGGGATGCCTTTCACAGCTGCAGTGTGCCTGGAGCACAGGGCTTCCTGGTTTTAAAAGTCCTAGGCCTAAGCCTAACAGTAACCCTAGGAAGGTAAATCAGCCGGGTATTAGGGTTCTTCCTAAGGAAAAAGCTGTGAAAGCAGCCATGTTGTGGACCTTCTGCGCTCCCTTTGGGATGCCTTTGGCAGATGCAGTAAGCCTGGAACTCAGGGCTTCCTGGTTAAAAAAATCCTAGCCCTTGGCTGAGCCCTAACCCTAACCCTAGGCAGATAAATCAGCCTAGGTATAGGGATGGTGCCAAGGAAAAAGCTGTGAAAGCTGCCATGTTGTTGCACTTTTGTACTCCCCTTGGGATGCCTTTCACAGCTGCCGTGTGCCTGGAGCTCAGGGCTTCCTGGTTTAAAAAACCATGTCCCTAGCTGAGACTGGAGGCAGGTGATTCAGCCTAGGCTTAGCAATGGTGCCAATGAAAACGTGTGGAGGCAGCCATTTTCTGGCACTTTTGTGCCCCCCTTGGGATGCCTCTCGCAGCTGCCGTGTGCCTGGAGCTCAGAGCTTGCTGGTTTAAAAAGCTCTACACCTAGGCGTAACCCTAACCCTAACCGTAACACTGGTCATTTAAATCAGCCTGGGTTTAGGAATTATCCCAAGGGAAAAGCTGTGGAGACAGCCATGTTGTGGCACTTTTGCGCTCCCCTTGGGATGCCTTTCACAGCTGCAGTGTGCTTGGAGCACAGGGCTTCCTGGTTTAAAAAACCACAACTTTAGCCCAAACTGGAGCCTTCTAAATCAGCCTTCGTTTCGGGACGTCCCCAAGGAAAAAGCTGTGGAGGCAGGCATGTTGAGGCACTTCTGCGCTCTTCTTGGGTAGTCCTTCGCAGCTGCTGTCTTCTTGGAACTCAGGGCTTTCTGGTTAAAAGAACACTAACCCTAGGCCTAACTCAAACCTTAAGCCTAGGAAGGAAAATCAGCCTATGATTCGGGATGGTCTCATGGAAATAGCAGTGGAGGCAGCCAAGTTGTGTCACTTTTGCGCTCCCCTTGGGATGCCTTTCACAGCTGCAGTGTGCCTGGAGCACAGGGCTTCCTGGTTTTAAAAGTCCTAGGCCTAAGCCTAACAGTAACCCTAGGAAGGTAAATCAGCCGGGTATTAGGGTTCTTCCTAAGGAAAAAGCTGTGAAAGCAGCCATGTTGTGGCACTTCTGCGCTCCCTTTGGGATGCCTTTGGCAGATGCAGTAAGCCTGGAACTCAGGGCTTCCTGCTTAAATAATCCTTGCCCTTGGCTGAGCCCTAACCCTAACCCTAGGCAGATAAATCAGCCTAGGTATAGGGATGGTGCCAAGGAAAAAGCTGTGAAAGCTGCCATGTTGTTGCACTTTTGTACTCCCCTTGGGATGCCTTTCACAGCTGCCGTGTGCCTGGAGCTCAGGGCTTCCTGGTTTAAAAAACCATGTCCCTTGCTGAGACTGGAGGCAGGTGATTCAGCCTAGGCTTAGCAATGGTGCCAATGAAAACGTGTGGAGGCAGCCATTTTCTGGCACTTTTGTGCTCCCCTTGGGATGCCTTTCGCAGCTGCCGTGTGCCTGGAGCTCAGAGCTTGCTGGTTTAAAAAGCTCTACACCTAGGCGTAACCCTAACCCTAATCGTAACACTGGTCATTTAAATCAGCCTGGGTTTAGGAATTATCCCAAGGGAAAAGCTGTGGAGACAGCCATGTTGTGGCACTTTTGCGCTCCCCTTGGGATGCCTTTCACAGCTGCAGTGTGCTTGGAGCACAGGGCTTCCTGGTGTAAAAAACCACAACTTTAGCCCAAACTGGAGGCTTCTAAATCAGCCTTCGTTTCGGGACGTCCCCAACGAAAAAGCTGTGGAGGCAGGCATGTTGAGGCACTTCTGCGCTCTTCTTGGGCAGTCCTTCGCAGCTGCTGTGTTCTTGGAACTCAGGGCTTTCTGGTTAAAAGAACACTAACCCTAGGCCTAACTCAAACCTTAAGCCTAGGAAGGAAAATCAGCCTATGATTCGGGATGGTCTCATGGAAATAGCAGTGGAGGCAGCCAAGTTGTGTCACTTTTGCGCTCCCCTTGGGATGCCTTTCACAGCTGCAGTGTGCCTGGAGCACAGGGCTTCCTGGTTTTAAAAGTCCTAGGCCTAAGCCTAACAGTAACCCTAGGAAGGTAAATCAGCCGGGTATTAGGGTTCTTCCTAAGGAAAAAGCTGTGAAAGCAGCCATGTTGTGGCACTTCTGCGCTCCCTTTGGGATGCCTTTGGCAGATGCAGTAAGCCTGGAACTCAGGGCTTCCTGCTTAAAAAAATCCTAGCCCTAGGCTGAGCCCTAACCCTAACCCTAGGCAGATAAATCAGCCTAGGTACAGGGATGGTGCCAAGGAAAAAGCTGTGAAAGCTGCCATGTTGTTGCACTTTTGTACTCCCCTTGGGATGCCTGTCACAGCTGCCGTGTGCCTGGAGCTCAGGGCTTCCTGGTTTAAAAAACCATGTCCCTAGCTGAGACTGGAGGCAGGTGATTCAGCCTAGGCTTAGCAATGGTGCCAATGAAAACGTGTGGAGGCAGCCATTTTCTGGCACTTTTGTGCCCCCCTTGGGATGCCTCTCGCAGCTGCCGTGTGCCTGGAGCTCAGAGCTTGCTGGTTTAAAAAGCTCTACACCTAGGCGTAACCCTAACCCTAACCGTAACACTGGTCATTTAAATCAGCCTGGGTTTAGGAATTATCCCAAGGGAAAAGCTGTGGAGACAGCCATGTTGTGGCACTTTTGCGCTCCCCTTGGGATGCCTTTCACAGCTGCAGTGTGCTTGGAGCACAGGGCTTCCTGCTTTAAAAAACCACAACTTTAGCCCAAACTGGAGCCTTCTAAATCAGCCTTCGTTTCGGGACGTCCCCAAGGAAAAAGCTGTGGAGGCAGGCATGTTGAGGCACTTCTGCGCTCTTCTTGGGTAGTCCTTCGCAGCTGCTGTGTTCTTGGAACTCAGGGCTTTCTGGTTAAAAGAACACTAACCCTAGGCCTAACTCAAACCTTAAGCCTAGGAAGGAAAATCAGCCTATGATTCGGGATGGTCTCATGGAAATAGCAGTGGAGGCAGCCAAGTTGTGTCACTTTTGCGCTCCCCTTGGGATGCCTTTAACAGCTGCAGTGTGCCTGGAGCACAGGGCTTCCTGGTTTTAAAAGTCCTAGGCCTAAGCCTAACAGTAACCCTAGGAAGGTAAATCAGCCGGGTATTAGGGTTCTTCCTAAGGAAAAAGCTGTGAAAGCAGCCATGTTGTGGACCTTCTGCGCTCCCTTTGGGATGCCTTTGGCAGATGCAGTAAGCCTGGAACTCAGGGCTTCCTGGTTAAAAAAATCCTAGCCCTAGGCTGAGCCCTAACCCTAAGCCTAGGCAGATAAATCAGCCTAGGTATAGGGATGGTGCCAAGGAAAAAGCTGTGAAAGCTGCCATGTTGTTGCACTTTTGTACTCCCCTTGGGATGCCTTTCACAGCTGCCGTGTGCCTGGAGCTCAGGGCTTCCTGGTTTAAAAAACCATGTCCCTTGCTGAGACTGGAGGCAGGTGATTCAGCCTAGGCTTAGCAATGGTGCCAATGAAAACGTGTGGAGGCAGCCATTTTCTGGCACTTTTGTGCTCCCCTTGGGATGCCTTTCGCAGCTGCCGTGTGCCTGGAGCTCAGAGCTTGCTGGTTTAAAAAGCTCTACACCTAGGCGTAACTCTAACCCTAATCGTAACACTGGTCATTTAAATCAGCCTGGGTTTAGGAATTATCCCAAGGGAAAAGCTGTGGAGACAGCCATGTTGTGGCACTTTTGCGCTCCCCTTGGGATGCCTTTCACAGCTGCAGTGTGCTTGGAGCACAGGGCTTCCTGGTGTAAAAAACCACAACTTTAGCCCAAACTGGAGGCTTCTAAATCAGCCTTCGTTTCGGGACGTCCCCAACGAAAAAGCTGTGGAGGCAGGCATGTTGAGGCACTTCTGCGCTCTTCTTGGGCAGTCCTTCGCAGCTGCTGTGTTCTTGGAACTCAGGGCTTTCTGGTTAAAAGAACACTAACCCTAGGCCTAACTCAAACCTTAAGCCTAGGAAGGAAAATCAGCCTATGATTCGGGATGGTCTCATGGAAATAGCAGTGGAGGCAGCCAAGTTGTGTCACTTTTGCGCTCCCCTTGGGATGCCTTTCACAGCTGCAGTGTGCCTGGAGCACAGGGCTTCCTGGTTTTAAAAGTCCTAGGCCTAAGCCTAACAGTAACCCTAGGAAGGTAAATCAGCCGGGTATTAGGGTTCTTCCTAAGGAAAAAGCTGTGAAAGCAGCCATGTTGTGGCACTTCTGCGCTCCCTTTGGGATGCCTTTGGCAGATGCAGTAAGCCTGGAACTCAGGGCTTCCTGCTTAAAAAAATCCTAGCCCTAGGCTGAGCCCTAACCCTAAGCCTAACCGTAACACTGGTCATTTAAATCAGCCTGGGTTTAGGAATTATCCCAAGGGAAAAGCTGTGGAGACAGCCATGTTGTGGCACTTTTGCGCTCCCCTTGGGATGCCTTTCACAGCTGCAGTGTGCTTGGAGCACAGGGCTTCCTGCTTTAAAAAACCACAACTTTAGCCCAAACTGGAGCCTTCTAAATCAGCCTTCGTTTCGGGACGTCCCCAAGGAAAAAGCTGTGGAGGCAGGCATGTTGAGGCACTTCTGCGCTCTTCTTGGGTAGTCCTTCGCAGCTGCTGTGTTCTTGGAACTCAGGGCTTTCTGGTTAAAAGAACACTAACCCTAGGCCTAACTCAAACCTTAAGCCTAGGAAGGAAAATCAGCCTATGATTCGGGATGGTCTCATGGAAATAGCAGTGGAGGCAGCCAAGTTGTGTCACTTTTGCGCTCCCCTTGGGATGCCTTTAACAGCTGCAGTGTGCCTGGAGCACAGGGCTTCCTGGTTTTAAAAGTCCTAGGCCTAAGCCTAACAGTAACCCTAGGAAGGTAAATCAGCCGGGTATTAGGGTTCTTCCTAAGGAAAAAGCTGTGAAAGCAGCCATGTTGTGGACCTTCTGCGCTCCCTTTGGGATGCCTTTGGCAGATGCAGTAAGCCTGGAACTCAGGGCTTCCTGGTTAAAAAAATCCTAGGCTGAGCCCTAACCCTAAGCCTAGGCAGATAAATCAGCCTAGGTATAGGGATGGTGCCAAGGAAAAAGCTGTGAAAGCTGCCATGTTGTTGCACTTTTGTACTCCCCTTGGGATGCCTTTCACAGCTGCCGTGTGCCTGGAGCTCAGGGCTTCCTGGTTTAAAAAACCATGTCCCTAGCTGAGACTGGAGGCAGGTGATTCAGCCTAGGCTTAGCAATGGTGCCAATGAAAACGTGTGGAGGCAGCCATTTTCTGGCACTTTTGTGCTCCCCTTGGGATGCCTTTCGCAGCTGTTGTGCGCCTGGAGCTCAGAGCTTGCTGGTTTAAAAAGCTCTACACCTAGGCGTAACCCTAACCCTAACCGTAACACTGGTCATTTAAATCAGCCTGGGTTTAGGAATTATCCCAAGGGAAAAGCTGTGGAGAGAGCCATGTTGTGGCACTTTTGCGCTCCCCTTGGGATGCCTTTCACAGCTGCAGTGTGCTTGGAGCTCAGGGCTTCCTGGTGTAAAAAACCACAACTTTAGCCCAAACTGGAGGCTTCTAAATCAGCCTTCGTTTCGGGATGTCCCCAAGGAAAAAGCTGTGGAGGCAGGCATGTTGAGGCACTTCTGCGCTCTTCTTGGGTAGTCCTTCGCAGCTGCTGTGTTCTTGGAACTCAGGGCTTTCTGGTTAAAAGAACACTAACCCTAGGCCTAACTCAAACCTTAAGCCTAGGAAGGAAAATCAGCCTATGATTCGGGATGGTCTCATGGAAATAGCAGTGGAGGCAGCCAAGTTGTGTCACTTTTGCGCTCCCCTTGGGATGCCTTTAACAGCTGCAGTGTGCCTGGAGCACAGGGCTTCCTGGTTTTAAAAGTCCTAGGCCTAAGCCTAACAGTAACCCTAGGAAGGTAAATCAGCCGGGTATTAGGGTTCTTCCTAAGGAAAAAGCTGTGAAAGCAGCCATGTTGTGGCACTTCTGCGCTCCCTTTGGGATGCCTTTGGCAGATGCAGTAAGCCTGGAACTCAGGGCTTCCTGCTTAAATAATCCTTGCCCTTGGCTGAGCCCTAACCCTAACCCTAGGCAGATAAATCAGCCTAGGTATAGGGATGGTGCCAAGGAAAAAGCTGTGAAAGCTGCCATGTTGTTGCACTTTTGTACTCCCCTTGGGATGCCTTTCACAGCTGCCGTGTGCCTGGAGCTCAGGGCTTCCTGGTTTAAAAAACCATGTCCCTTGCTGAGACTGGAGGCAGGTGATTCAGCCTAGGCTTAGCAATGGTGCCAATGAAAACGTGTGGAGGCAGCCATTTTCTGGCACTTTTGTGCTCCCCTTGGGATGCCTTTCGCAGCTGCCGTGTGCCTGGAGCTCAGAGCTTGCTGGTTTAAAAAGCTCTACACCTAGGCGTAACCCTAACCCTAACCGTAACACTGGTCATTTAAATCAGCCTGGGTTTAGGAATTATCCCAAGGGAAAAGCTGTGGAGACAGCCATGTTGTGGCACTTTTGCGCTCCCCTTGGGATGCCTTTCACAGCTGCAGTGTGCTTGGAGCACAGGGCTTCCTGGTTTAAAATACCAAAACTTTAGCCCAAACTGGAGGCTTCTAAATCAGACTTCGTTTCGGGACATCCCCAAGGAAAAAGCTGTGGAGGCAGGCATGTTGAGGCACTTCTGCGCTCTTCTTGGGTAGTCCTTCGCAGCTGCTGTGTTCTTGGAACTCAGGGCTTTCTGGTTAAAAGAACACTAACCCTAGGCCTAACTCAAACCTTAAGCCTAGGAAGGAAAATCAGCCTATGATTCGGGATGGTCTCATGGAAATAGCAGTGGAGGCAGCCAAGTTGTGTCACTTTTGCGCTCCCCTTGGGATGCCTTTCACAGCTGCAGTGTGCCTGGAGCACAGGGCTTCCTGGTTTTAAAAGTCCTAGGCCTAAGCCTAACAGTAACCCTAGGAAGGTAAATCAGCCGGGTATTAGGGTTCTTCCTAAGGAAAAAGCTGTGAAAGCAGCCATGTTGTGGCACTTCTGCGCTCCCTTTGGGATGCCTTTGGCAGATGCAGTAAGCCTGGAACTCAGGGCTTCCTGGTTAAAAAAATCCTAGCCCTAGGCTGAGCCCTAACCCTAACCCTAGGCAGATAAATCAGCCTAGGTATAGGGATGGTGCCAAGGAAAAAGCTGTGAAAGCTGCCATGTTGTTGCACTTTTGTACTCCCCTTGGGATGCCTTTCACAGCTGCCGTGTGCCTGGAGCTCAGGGCTTCCTGGTTTAAAAAACCATGTCCCTAGCTGAGACTGGAGGCAGGTGATTCAGCCTAGGCTTAGCAATGGTGCCAATGAAAACGTGTGGAGGCAGCCATTTTCTGGCACTTTTGTGCTCCCCTTGGGATGCCTTTCGCAGCTGCCGTGTGCCTGGAGCTCAGAGGTTACTAGTTTAAAAAGCTCTACACCTAGGCGTAACCCTAACCCTAACCGTAACACTGGTCATTTAAATCAGCCTGGGTTTAGGAATTATCCCAAGGGAAAAGCTGTGGAGACAGCCATGTTGTGGCACTTTTGCGCTCCCCTTGGGATGCCTTTCACAGCTGCAGTGTGCTTGGAGCACAGGGCTTCCTGCTTTAAAAAACCACAACTTTAGCCCAAACTGGAGGCTTCTAAATCAGCCTTCGTTTCGGGACGTCCTCAAAGAAAAAGCTGTGGAGGCAGGCATGTTGAGGCACTTCTGCGCTCTTCTTGGGTAGTCCTTCGCAGCTGCTGTGTTCTTGGAACTCAGGGCTTTCTGGTTAAAAGAACACTAACCCTAGGCCTAAGTCAAACCTTAAGCCTAGGAAGGAAAATCAGCCTATGATTCGGGATGGTCTCATGGAAATAGCAGTGGAGGCAGCCAAGTTGTGTCACTTTTGCGCTCCCCTTGGGATGCCTTTAACAGCTGCAGTGTGCCTGGAGCACAGGGCTTCCTGGTTTTAAAAGTCCTAGGCCTAAGCCTAACAGTAACCCTAGGAAGGTAAATCAGCCGGGTATTAGGGTTCTTCCTAAGGAAAAAGCTGTGAAAGCAGCCATGTTGTGGCACTTCTGCGCTCCCTTTGGGATGCCTTTGGCAGATGCAGTAAGCCTGGAACTCAGGGCTTCCTGGTTAAAAAAATCCTAGCCCTAGGCTGAGCCCTAACCCTAAGCCTAGGCAGATAAATCAGCCTAGGTATAGGGATGGTGCCAAGGAAAAAGCTGTGAAAGCTGCCATGTTGTTGCACTTTTGTACTCCCCTTGGGATGCCTTTCACAGCTGCCGTGTGCCTGGAGCTCAGGGCTTCCTGGTTTAAAAAACCATGTCCCTAGCTGAGACTGGAGGCAGGTGATTCAGCCTAGGCTTAGCAATGGTGCCAATGAAAACGTGTGGAGGCAGCCATTTTCTGGCACTTTTGTGCTCCCCTTGGGATGCCTTTCGCAGCTGCCGTGTGCCTGGAGCTCAGAGCTTGCTGGTTTAAAAAGCTCTACACGTAGGCGTAACCCTAACCCTAACCGTAACACTGGTCATTTAAATCAGCTTGGGTTTAGGAATTATCCCAAGGGAAAAGCTGTGGAGACAGCCATGTTGTGGCACTTTTGCGCTCCCCTTGGGATGCCTTTCACAGCTGCAGTGTGCTTGGAGCACAGGGCTTCCTGCTTTAAAAAACCACAACTTTAGCCCAAACTGGAGGCTTCTAAATCAGCCTTCGTTTCGGGACGTCCCCAAGGAAAAAGCTGTGGAGGCAGGCATGTTGAGGCACTTCTGCGCTCTTCTTGGGTAGTCCTTCGCAGCTGCTGTGTTCTTGGAACTCAGGGCTTTCTGGTTAAAAGAACACTAACCCTAGGCCTAACTCAAACCTTAAGCCTAGGAAGGAAAATCAGCCTATGATTCGGGATGGTCTCATGGAAATAGCAGTGGAGGCAGCCAAGTTGTGTCACTTTTGCGCTCCCCTTGGGATGCCTTTAACAGCTGCAGTGTGCCTGGAGCACAGGGCTTCCTGGTTTTAAAAGTCCTAGGCCTAAGCCTAACAGTAACCCTAGGAAGGTAAATCAGCCGGGTATTAGGGTTCTTCCTAAGGAAAAAGCTGTGAAAGCAGCCATGTTGTGGCACTTCTGCGCTCCCTTTGGGATGCCTTTGGCAGATGCAGTAAGCCTGGAACTCAGGGCTTCCTGCTTAAAAAAATCCTAGCCCTAGGCTGAGCCCTAACCCTAACCCTAGGCAGATAAATCAGCCTAGGTATAGGGATGGTGCCAAGGAAAAAGCTGTGAAAGCTGCCATGTTGTTGCACTTTTGTACTCCCCTTGGGATGCCTTTCACAGCTGCCGTGTGCCTGGAGCTCAGGGCTTCCTGGTTTAAAAAACCATGTCCCTAGCTGAGACTGGAGGCAGGTGATTCAGCCTAGGCTTAGCAATGGTGCCAATGAAAACGTGTGGAGGCAGCCATTTTCTGGCACTTTTGTGCTCCCCTTGGGATGCCTTTCGCAGCTGCCGTGTGCCTGGAGCTCAGAGCTTGCTGGTTTAAAAAGCTCTACACCTAGGCGTAACCCTAACCCTAACCGTAACACTGGTCATTTAAATCAGCCTGGGTTTAGGAATTATCCCAAGGGAAAAGCTGTGGAGACAGCCATGTTGTGGCACTTTTGCGCTCCCCTTGGGATGCCTTTCACAGCTGCAGTGTGCTTGGAGCACAGGGCTTCCTGGTTTAAAATACCAAAACTTTAGCCCAAACTGGAGGCTTCTAAATCAGCCTTCGTTTCGGGACGTCCCCAAGGAAAAAGCTGTGGAGGCAGGCATGTTGAGGCACTTCTGTGCTCTTCTTGGGTAGTCCTTCGCAGCTGCTGTGTTCTTGGAACTCAGGGCTTTCTGGTTAAAAGAACACTAACCCTAGGCCTAACTCAAACCTTAAGCCTAGGAAGGAAAATCAGCCTATGATTCGGGATGGTCTCATGGAAATAGCAGTGGAGGCAGCCAAGTTGTGTCACTTTTGCGCTCCCCTTGGGATGCCTTTAACAGCTGCAATGTGCCTGGAGCACAGGGCTTCCTGGTTTTAAAAGTCCTAGGCCTAAGCCTAACAGTAACCCTAGGAAGGTAAATCAGCCGGGTATTAGGGTTCTTCCTAAGGAAAAAGCTGTGAAAGCAGCCATGTTGTGGCACTTCTACGCTCCCTTTGGGATGCCTTTGGCAGATGCAGTAAGCCTGGAACTCAGGGCTTCCTGGTTAAAAAAATCCTAGCCCTAGGCTGAGCCCTAACCCTAAGCCTAGGCAGATAAATCAGCCTAGGTATAGGGATGGTGCCAAGGAAAAAGCTGTGAAAGCTGCCATGTTGTTGCACTTTTGTACTCCCCTTGGGATGCCTTTCACAGCTGCCGTGTGCCTGGAGCTCAGGGCTTCCTGGTTTAAAAAACCATGTCCCTAGCTGAGACTGGAGGCAGGTGATTCAGCCTAGGCTTAGCAATGGTGCCAATGAAAACGTGTGGAGGCAGCCATTTTCTGGCACTTTTGTGCTCCCCTTGGGATGCCTTTCGCAGCTGCCGTGTGCCTGGAGCTCAGAGCTTGCTGGTTTAAAAAGCTCTACACCTAGGCGTAACCCTAACCCTAACCGGAACACTGGTCATTTAAATCAGCCTGGGTTTAGGAATTATCCCAAGGGAAAAGCTGTGGAGACAGCCATGTTGTGGCACTTTTGCGCTCCCCTTGGGATGCCTTTCACAGCTGCAGTGTGCTTGGAGCACAGGGCTTCCTGGTTTAAAAAACCACAACTTTAGCCCAAACTGGAGGCTTCTAAATCAGCCTTCGTTTCGGGACGTCCCCAAGGAAAAAGCTGTGGAGGCAGGCATGTTGAGGCACTTCTGCGCTCTTCTTGGGTAGTCCTTCGCAGCTGCTGTGTTCTTGGAACTCAGGGCTTTCTGGTTAAAAGAACACTAACCCTAGTCCTAACTAAAACCTTAAGCCTGGGAAGGAAAATCAGCCTATGATTCGGGATGGTCTCATGGAAATAGCAGTGGAGGCAGCCAAGTTGTGTCACTTTTGCGCTCCCCTTGGGATGCCTTTAACAGCTGCAGTGTGCCTGGAGCACAGGGCTTCCTGGTTTTAAAAGTCCTAGGCCTAAGCCTAACAGTAACCCTAGGAAGGTAAATCAGCCGGGTATTAGGGTTCTTCCTAAGGAAAAAGCTGTGAAAGCAGCCATGTTGTGGCACTTCTGCGCTCCCTTTGGGATGCCTTTGGCAGATGCAGTAAGCCTGGAACTCAGGGCTTCCTGCTTAAAAAAATCCTAGCCCTAGGCTGAGCCCTAACCCTAACCCTAGGCAGATAAATCAGCCTAGGTATAGGGATGGTGCCAAGGAAAAAGCTGTGAAAGCTGCCATGTTGTTGCACTTTTGTACTCCCCTTGGGATGCCTTTCACAGCTGCCGTGTGCCTGGAGCTCAGGGCTTCCTGGTTTAAAAAACCATGTCCCTAGCTGAGACTGGAGGCAGGTGATTCAGCCTAGGCTTAGCAATGGTGCCAATGAAAACGTGTGGAGGCAGCCATTTTCTGGCACTTTTGTGCTCCCCTTGGGATGCCTTTCGCAGCTGCCGTGTGCCTGGAGCTCAGATCTTGCTGGTTTAAAAAGCTCTACACCTAGGCGTAACCCTAACCCTAACCGTAACACTGGTCATTTAAATCAGCCTGGGTTTAGGAATTATCCCAAGGGAAAAGCTGTGGAGACAGCCATGTTGTGGCACTTTTGCGCTCCCCTTGGGATGCCTTTCACAGCTGCAGTGTGCTTGGAGCACAGGGCTTCCTGGTTTAAAATACCAAAACTTTAGCCCAAACTGGAGGCTTCTAAATCAGCCTTCGTTTCGGGACGTCCCCAAGGAAAAAGCTGTGGAGGCAGGCATGTTGAGGCACTTCTGCGCTCTTCTTGGGTAGTCCTTCGCAGCTGCTGTGTTCTTGGAACTCAGGGCTTTCTGGTTAAAAGAACACTAACCCTAGGCCTAACTCAAACCTTAAGCCTAGGAAGGAAAATCAGCCTATGATTCGGGATGGTCTCATGGAAATAGCAGTGGAGGCAGCCAAGTTGTGTCACTTTTGCGCTCCCCTTGGGATGCCTTTCACAGCTGCAGTGTGCCTGGAGCACAGGGCTTCCTGGTTTTAAAAGTCCTAGGCCTAAGCCTAACAGTAACCCTAGGAAGGTAAATCAGCCGGGTATTAGGGTTCTTCCTAAGGAAAAAGCTGTGAAAGCAGCCATGTTGTGGCACTTCTGCGCTCCCTTTGGGATGCCTTTGGCAGATGCAGTAAGCCTGGAACTCAGGGCTTCCTGGTTAAAAAAATCCTAGCCCTAGGCTGAGCCCTAACCCTAACCCTAGGCAGATAAATCAGCCTAGGTATAGGGATGGTGCCAAGGAAAAAGCTGTGAAAGCTGCCATGTTGTTGCACTTTTGTACTCCCCTTGGGATGCCTTTCACAGCTGCCGTGTGCCTGGAGCTCAGGGCTTCCTGGTTTAAAAAAACATGTCCCTAGCTGAGACTGGAGGCAGGTGATTCAGCCTAGGCTTAGCAATGGTGCCAATGAAAACGTGTGGAGGCAGCCATTTTCTGGCACTTTTGTGCTCCCCTTGGGATGCCTTTCGCAGCTGCCGTGTGCCTGGAGCTCAGAGCTTGCTGGTTTAAAAAGCTCTACACCTAGGCGTAACCCTAACCCTAACCGTAACACTGGTCATTTAAATCAGCCTGGGTTTAGGAATTATCCCAAGGGAAAAGCTGTGGAGACAGCCATGTTGTGGCACTTTTGCGCTCCCCTTGGGATGCCTTTCACAGCTGCAGTGTGCTTGGAGCACAGGGCTTCCTGCTTTAAAAAACCACAACTTTAGCCCAAACTGGAGGCTTCTAAATCAGCCTTCGTTTCGGGACGTCCCCAAGGAAAAAGCTGTGGAGGCAGGCATGTTGAGGCACTTCTGTGCTCTTCTTGGGTAGTCCTTCGCAGCTGCTGTGTTCTTGGAACTCAGGGCTTTCTGGTTAAAAGAACACTAACCCTAGGCCTAACTCAAACCTTAAGCCTAGGAAGGAAAATCAGCCTATGATTCGGGATGGTCTCATGGAAATAGCAGTGGAGGCAGCCAAGTTGTGTCACTTTTGCGCTCCCCTTGGGATGCCTTTAACAGCTGCAGTGTGCCTGGAGCACAGGGCTTCCTGGTTTTAAAAGTCCTAGGCCGAAGCCTAACAGTAACCCTAGGAAGGTAAATCAGCCGGGTATTAGGGTTCTTCCTAAGGAAAAAGCTGTGAAAGCAGCCATGTTGTGGCACTTCTGCGCTCCCTTTGGGATGCCTTTGGCAGATGCAGTAAGCCTGGAACTCAGGGCTTCCTGCTTAAAAAAATCCTAGCCCTAGGCTGAGCCCTAACCCTAAGCCTAGGCAGATAAATCAGCCTAGGTATAGGGATGGTGCCAAGGAAAAAGCTGTGAAAGCTGCCATGTTGTTGCACTTTTGTACTCCCCTTGGGATGCCTTTCACAGCTGCCGTGTGCCTGGAGCTCAGGGCTTCCTGGTTTAAAAAACCATGTCCCTAGCTGAGACTGGAGGCAGGTGATTCAGCCTAGGCTTAGCAATGGTGCCAATGAAAACGTGTGGAGGCAGCCATTTTCTGGCACTTTTGTGCTCCCCTTGGGATGCCTTTCGCAGCTGCCGTGTGCCTGGAGCTCAGAGCTTGCTGGTTTAAAAAGCTCTACACCTAGGCGTAACCCTAACCCTAACCGTAACACTGGTCATTTAAATCAGCCTGGGTTTAGGAATTATCCCAAGGGAAAAGCTGTGGAGAGAGCCATGTTGTGGCACTTTTGCGCTCCCCTTGGGATGCCTTTCACAGCTGCAGTGTGCTTGGAGCACAGGGCTTCCTGCTTTAAAAAACCACAACTTTAGCCCAAACTGGAGGCTTCTAAATCAGCCTTCGTTTCGGGACGTCCCCAAGGAAAAAGCTGTGGAGGCAGGCATGTTGAGGCACTTCTGCGCTCTTCTTGGGTAGTCCTTCGCAGCTGCTGTGTTCTTGGAACTCAGGGCTTTCTGGTTAAAAGAACACTAACCCTAGGCCTAACTCAAACCTTAAGCCTAGGAAGGAAAATCAGCCTATGATTCGGGATGGTCTCATGGAAATAGCAGTGGAGGCAGCCAAGTTGTGTCACTTTTGCGCTCCCCTTGGGATGCCTTTAACAGCTGCAGTGTGCCTGGAGCACAGGGCTTCCTGGTTTTAAAAGTCCTAGGCCTAAGCCTAACAGTAACCCTAGGAAGGTAAATCAGCCGGGTATTAGGGTTCTTCCTAAGGAAAAAGCTGTGAAAGCAGCCATGTTGTGGCACTTCTGCGCTCCCTTTGGGATGCCTTTGGCAGATGCAGTAAGCCTGGAACTCAGGGCTTCCTGCTTAAAAAAATCCTAGCCCTAGGCTGAGCCCTAACCCTAACCCTAGGCAGATAAATCAGCCTAGGTATAGGGATGGTGCCAAGGAAAAAGCTGTGAAAGCTGCCATGTTGTTGCACTTTTGTACTCCCCTTGGGATGCCTTTCACAGCTGCCGTGTGCCTGGAGCTCAGGGCTTCCTGGTTTAAAAAACCATGTCCCTAGCTGAGACTGGAGGCAGGTGATTCAGCCTAGGCTTAGCAATGGTGCCAATGAAAACGTGTGGAGGCAGCCATTTTCTGGCACTTTTGTGCTCCCCTTGGGATGCCTTTCGCAGCTGCCGTGTGCCTGGAGCTCAGAGCTTGCTGGTTTAAAAAGCTCTACACCTAGGCGTAACCCTAACCCTAACCGTAACACTGGTCATTTAAATCAGCCTGGGTTTAGGAATTATCCCAAGGGAAAAGCTGTGGAGACAGCCATGTTGTGGCACTTTTGCGCTCCCCTTGGGATGCCTTTCACAGCTGCAGTGTGCTTGGAGCACAGGGCTTCCTGGTTTAAAAAACCAAAACTTTAGCCCAAACTGGAGGCTTCTAAATCAGCCTTCGTTTCGGGACGTCCCCAAGGAAAAAGCTGTGGAGGCAGGCATGTTGAGGCACTTCTGCGCTCTTCTTGGGTAGTCCTTCGCAGCTGCTGTGTTCTTGGAACTCAGGGCTTTCTGGTTAAAAGAACACTAACCCTAGGCCTAACTCAAACCTTAAGCCTGGGAAGGAAAATCAGCCTATGATTTGGGATGGTCTCATGGAAATAGCAGTGGAGGCAGCCAAGTTGTGTCACTTTTGCGCTCCCCTTGGGATGCCTTTAACAGCTGCAATGTGCCTGGAGCACAGGGCTTCCTGGTTTTAAAAGTCCTAGGCCTAAGCCTAACAGTAACCCTAGGAAGGTAAATCAGCCGGGTATTAGGGTTCTTCCTAAGGAAAAAGCTGTGAAAGCAGCCATGTTGTGGCACTTCTGCGCTCCCTTTGGGATGCCTTTGGCAGATGCAGTAAGCTTGGAACTCAGGTCTTCCTGGTTAAAAAAATCCTAGCCCTAGGCTGAGCCCTAACCCTAACCCTAGGCAGATAAATCAGCCTAGGTAGAGGGATGGTGCCAAGGAAAAAGCTGTGAAAGCTGCCATGTTGTTGCACTTTTGTACTCCCCTTGGGATGCCTTTCACAGCTGCCGTGTGCCTGGAGCTCAGGGCTTCCTGGTTTAAAAAACCATGTCCCTAGCTGAGACTGGAGGCAGGTGATTCAGCCTAGGCTTAGCAATGGTGCCAATGAAAACGTGTGGAGGCAGCCATTTTCTGGCACTTTTGTGCTCCCCTTGGGATGCCTCTCGCAGCTGCCGTGTGCCTGGAGCTCAGAGCTTGCTGGTTTAAAAAGCTCTACACCTAGGCGTAACCCTAACCCTAACCGTAACACTGGTCATTTAAATCAGCCTGGGTTTAGGAATTATCCCAAGGGAAAAGCTGTGGAGACAGCCATGTTGTGGCACTTTTGCGCTCCCCTTGGGATGCCTTTCACAGCTGCAGTGTGCTTGGAGCACAGGGCTTCCTGGTTTAAAAAACCACAACTTTAGCCCAAACTGGAGGCTTCTAAATCAGCCTTCGTTTCGGGACGTCCCCAAGGAAAAAGCTGTGGAGGCAGGCATGTTGAGGCACTTCTGCGCTCTTCTTGGGTAGTCCTTCGCAGCTGCTGTGTTCTTGGAACTCAGGGCTTTCTGGTTAAAAGAACACTAACCCTAGGCCTAACTCAAACCTTAAGCCTAGGAAGGAAAATCAGCCTATGATTCGGGATGGTCTCATGGAAATAGCAGTGGAGGCAGCCAAGTTGTGTCACTTTTGCGCTCCCCTTGGGATGCCTTTAACAGCTGCAGTGTGCCTGGAGCACAGGGCTTCCTGGTTTTAAAAGTCCTAGGCCTAAGCCTAACAGTAACCCTAGGAAGGTAAATCAGCCGGGTATTAGGGTTCTTCCTAAGGAAAAAGCTGTGAAAGCAGCCATGTTGTGGCACTTCTGCGCTCCCTTTGGGATGCCTTTGGCAGATGCAGTAAGCCTGGAACTCAGGGCTTCCTGCTTAAAAAAATCCTAGCCCTAGGCTGAGCCCTAACCCTAACCCTAGGCAGATAAATCAGCCTAGGTATAGGGATGGTGCCAAGGAAAAAGCTGTGAAAGCTGCCATGTTGTTGCACTTTTGTACTCCCCTTGGGATGCCTTTCACAGCTGCCGTGTGCCTGGAGCTCAGGGCTTCCTGGTTTAAAAAACCATGTCCCTAGCTGAGACTGGAGGCAGGTGATTCAGCCTAGGCTTAGCAATGGTGCCAATGAAAACGTGTGGAGGCAGCCATTTTCTGGCACTTTTGTGCTCCCCTTGGGATGCCTTTCGCAGCTGCCGTGTGCCTGGAGCTCAGAGCTTGCTGGTTTAAAAAGCTCTACACCTAGGCGTAACCCTAACCCTAACCGTAACACTGGTCATTTAAATCAGCCTGGGTTTAGGAATTATCCCAAGGGAAAAGCTGTGGAGACAGCCATGTTGTGGCACTTTTGCGCTCCCCTTGGGATGCCTTTCACAGCTGCAGTGTGCTTGGAGCACAGGGCTTCCTGCTTTAAAAAACCACAACTTTAGCCCAAACTGGAGGCTTCTAAATCAGCCTTCGTTTCGGGACGTCCCCAAGGAAAAAGCTGTGGAGGCAGGCATGTTGAGGCACTTCTGCGCTCTTCTTGGGTAGTCCTTCGCAGCTGCTGTGTTCTTGGAACTCAGGGCTTTCTGGTTAAAAGAACACTAACCCTAGGCCTAACTCAAACCTTAAGCCTAGGAAGGAAAATCAGCCTATGATTCGGGATGGTCTCATGGAAATAGCAGTGGAGGCAGCCAAGTTGTGTCACTTTTGCGCTCCCCTTGGGATGCCTTTCACAGCTGCAGTGTGCCTGGAGCACAGGGCTTCCTGGTTTTAAAAGTCCTAGGCCTAAGCCTAACAGTAACCCTAGGAAGGTAAATCAGCCGGGTATTAGGGTTCTTCCTAAGGAAAAAGCTGTGAAAGCAGCCATGTTGTGGCACTTCTGCGCTCCCTTTGGGATGCCTTTGGCAGATGCAGTAAGCCTGGAACTCAGGGCTTCCTGGTTAAAAAAATCCTAGCCCTAGGCTGAGCCCTAACCCTAACCCTAGGCAGATAAATCAGCCTAGGTATAGGGATGGTGCCAAGGAAAAAGCTGTGAAAGCTGCCATGTTGTTGCACTTTTCTACTCCCCTTGGGATGCCTTTCACAGCTGCCGTGTGCCTGGAGCTCAGGGCTTCCTGGTTTAAAAAACCATGTCCCTAGCTGAGACTGGAGGCAGGTGATTCAGCCTAGGCTTAGCAATGGTGCCAATGAAAACGTGTGGAGGCAGCCATTTTCTGGCACTTTTGTGCTCCCCTTGGGATGCCTTTCGCAGCTGCCGTGTGCCTGGAGCTCAGAGCTTGCTGGTTTAAAAAGCTCTACACCTAGGCGTAACCCTAACCCTAACCGTAACACTGGTCATTTAAATCAGCCTGGGTTTAGGAATTATCCCAAGGGAAAAGCTGTGGAGACAGCCATGTTGTGGCACTTTTGCGCTCCCCTTGGGATGCCTTTCACAGCTGCAGTGTGCTTGGAGCACAGGGCTTCCTGCTTTAAAATACCAAAACTTTAGCCCAAACTGGAGGCTTCTAAATCAGCCTTCGTTTCGGGACGTCCCCAAGGAAAAAGCTGTGGAGGCAGGCATGTTGAGGCACTTCTGCGCTCTTCTTGGGCAGTCCTTCGCAGCTGCTGTGTTCTTGGAACTCAGGGCTTTCTGGTTAAAAGAACACTAACCCTAGGCCTAACTCAAACCTTAAGCCTAGGAAGGAAAATCAGCCTATGATTCGGGATGGTCTCATGGAAATAGCAGTGGAGGCAGCCAAGTTGTGTCACTTTTGCGCTCCCCTTGGGATGCCTTTCACAGCTGCAGTGTGCCTGGTGCACAGGGCTTCCTGGTTTTAAAAGTCCTAGGCCTAAGCCTAACAGTAACCCTAGGAAGGTAAATCAGCCGGGTATTAGGGTTCTTCCTAAGGAAAAAGCTGTGAAAGCAGCCATGTTGTGGCACTTCTGCGCTCCCTTTGGGATGCCTTTGGCAGATGCAGTAAGCCTGGAACTCAGGGCTTCCTGCTTAAAAAAATCCTAGCCCTAGGCTGAGCCCTAACCCTAACCCTAGGCAGATAAATCAGCCTAGGTATAGGGATGGTGCCAAGGAAAAAGCTGTGAAAGCTGCCATGTTGTTGCACTTTTGTACTCCCCTTGGGATGCCTTTCACAGCTGCCGTGTGCCTGGAGCTCAGGGCTTCCTGGTTTAAAAAACCATGTCCCTAGCTGAGACTGGAGGCAGGTGATTCAGCCTAGGCTTAGCAATGGTGCCAATGAAAACGTGTGGAGGCAGCCATTTTCTGGCACTTTTGTGCTCCCCTTGGGATGCCTTTCGCAGCTGCC